>NC_064305.1:56639540-56948414 GCF_023373825.1 Bactrocera dorsalis
ACACAGCATTTTTCGCATTATTGTGGCAATTTCGAATGCATCGTAACAGATGACTTGGATGTCAGTAAGACGCATGTGCTTTTGTAAACAAAATCTTGTACTTTTGTAGCGCAAATCATTTGTGAGGTACGTCAGCCACAGTAGAGGGGCAACTGCCAGCACTGAGGCGACGCATAAGCACGTCTTTGGTGCTTGTTATGGCCAGAAAGTCAATGCATTTGCTGGCAAATTTCTAAAAATAGAGAAATCATATATGCTGAAATGTGTCTGTATGTATGTGTACTTGTTAGAATTGTATGCTAGATAAAGCGATTTTTGCTAATGCACAAACTGCATGGCTTCCAGCATCGTCACCCGCCGCACAACCACGAGCGCACAAATACCCAACTGTTGCATTCTATTTATGTACGCATGACTGCTATTAGAAGCGCTTGTGTATTGAATTCCAAAAAATCGTCAACACAACATGATGCCAAACTGCGTAGCACTAAGGTGAGGTACAAAGTGAAAAGCTGATTTTAAGTAAAACTTATTATAGTATGTGCAGATGATTATATGTATGTATGTGTATTTAAACATATATATCCATATGTATCTTTATACCTTGTTTCGGTTAATATATCTTAATATATAAAAATCACGTGTCACATTGTTTGTTTGCGATGGACTCTTAAACTACTGAACCGATTTTAATGAAATTTTTAACACTGTGTGCAGTTTGGTCCAACTTGAAAGATAGGATAGTTTATAACTCTCCTTATAGTCGCATTATTTATTTATTGCAAAGCTATCCACCAGTTGGTGGCGCTAAGAGCGGTATTGAGTGCGGTATGTTACAGTAGATGGCGCTACAAACATTAAAAACATTAAATGAAAATGCGTTGTTTGAAGTTTATATTATTTGTGGTAAAGTTATACGAGTCTATGACTTCCAAAAAAAAAATAAAAATTGGGCGGGGCGAAGTTCGCCGGGTCAGCTAGTATATTATATATTTATCTAAACATATATCAGATATAAACATACATACATAAATACATGTACGGTAATAAACAGTTTTAATTCTATTTATAAATGCCAATGTGAAGTAATTTTGTCGCTCTCAGAAACAGGCATGATGAAGAGGAGGGAAACAGTGACTAATTTAAGCCAGTTTTCGATGTTTACATAAATATAAACCCAATTAATTTTTCCGAAAGACTGCAAAACACCGACAATATTTCTTCGCAATGTCGGTGTAGTTATAAAAATAAAATTTTCATTCGAAAATCAGAAGGACATGTCCAATTAGACTCACAATTGAGTATTTAATAGAGTTTCCGTATTTTAACTCCTAATTGCTCTCTATGCAGCAATTAACTAATTGCATTATAAGTAGCTATTTATGACAAAATATTTACTTATCAACTCTGAACAACTGTGGGTTTAATCGATCGTTTTTTTTTTGTGGAAAAAGGAAAATTCATTAATTCCAGTGATTCCAACCGTAAGGCCATGGAATGAAGCACTTTGACAACAAATTCAAGGGGCCGAAAATCCTTGACATGGCGTCTAAATTGGGTCTATCATTGCCATTTGTGGATCGAAAACTCTTTCAGAAAATCAGTATGCAACTACACAACCCCCGATTTCACGCTGGTGTCTGAAAAATTCCCAAGCCAGCTATGTGAAAGTGATAAAGAAACTCTGAGCAGCATCAAAAAGGCATGTAAAGCAGCAATGGTCAAAAGAAAACGTGGTCATCCAAAAAGCAGTCTACTGGTGCACAGACGAAATATGATATCTAAAACAAACCTGCCTTCGTAAACGATTACAATACACAAGAGCTAGAAGAAGAAGATGGAATGGAATGAAAAAGCATAACGAATATAAAGCTGCGAAGCTGAACTGAAACATACAATAGTAAAGAAAAAAATATAACTGGGAAGAGCTACGTAGTGATTTAAACAAAAATCCTTTTGGTCTCGGATACAAGATCATAATGAGAAAACTCGGTACGAAACAGTCCACCCCAGAGTCGAATGCTGCTGCCATGAAGCACTTTGTGATTCCCAAACCATGACCTGTGGCGGAAATAAGCACAAGGAAGCCACCGGCCTTGACGGTTAGAAGTGCTAAAGAGAAAGCAACTGACTCTGATAAGCAAAGGTAAAGGAGAGCCACAAATATCATCAGCATACAGACCTCTGGGCATGATAGATATAGCAGGAAAGTTATTAGAAAGACTATTGAAACCCTGCATCATAGCCACCATCAACTATGCTGGCAGCTTATTAAAGCTACAACACGAATGCAGACCAGGCAGGTCCGCCATCGGAGCTGTTGGAAGAAGTTTGTCGAAAGAATAACTTCTTGAGGTGTTTTTTTTTTTGAAATTTGAAGAGCGAACTTATTATAAACAATTTTAGCGTCAGCCAGTGATGAGTGTCCACTTTTATGAATAATAATATTCAAGTATTTTGTGATCGTAGATGGCTTGTTGATTTTACGATTTATTTTCAATAGATTACGCAAGATCGAATTTCTACACTACAGAAACTTTGGTATGAGCATTATTGTGTCGAATTTTGTTCTATGATGAATGTTAGGGAGACCGGCTTCAAGTCTTTTGCTGCTATATTTGTATTAAATTTTTAATAATAAACAGGTTAACTGGCTTATTTTCCGTCAATTAGTTTCGGAGCATATTCAATTCAAGCAATCAAATCTCTCCTTTTTATAATATTAGTATAAACTAACACACATTTGTGGTAGTGTACCTTGGCGTATGAGCAACTCCGATGGCCAGAAAACATGCTGCCAGACAAATTTGGAATTTATGGTATAGTCAATATCCTTTTCCTGCAAAGGCGCCATCAATTATGTAAAAATTTATCAAATTAAATAAAATGTGCTCCCATCAGCATTGATATAGCGATGGAGTATTTACACAACAGAATGTTTTGCACATTCCACAGAAATCGGAATTGTCCACTAAAAGGCAATGTTGTTTTAGACCTTAACCAATGCTGAAGCGATTGAAGTCGACTTGGTAAAGATAACGGTACAAAGGACCGAAAACATGGCAAGTTTAAAAGTGGCATTACAGCTTCGGAGTTAGTAAATTGGTACAAAATTTCAAAGAAAACGGTTTACAATTTAGTCAAAAAAAAGGAGAATAATAATCGCCTTGACAACTTTAAGAGGACAGGGTGAAAACCGTCGCGTTAAGGTTGCAGCAGCATCGAATCAACTTATTGGAATGTAATCAGTGATGCTCCACTTTGCCGGAAATTAAGAGAAATTAATAAAAACATTGTATTGTTCGAAAAGTATCGACATTTCTGAAATTTATAAAGCAAGATGCCCCTTATTTGCTTTAGGGTACATCCAAAAAGTTTTTTGGACGCATGAGGCTGCATTTTAGTTCCAGGTTTCGTTATTTAGTAAACATTTTATGCGTTTACAACGTGAGAAGAAGATACAATTCAGACGCTAAACAGAATCGGAAGTGGCACGGTGATGTGTTGCGGCTTTGGTGATTTGGTCCCAATGAAGGGCACTTTAAATCAGTCCACAATTTTAAACGACCAAGCCTTTGTACCGCAATCGGCTTTTTCCAATTGTCGACTGGATTTTACAACACGATGGAGCGTTGTCAGAAGGGATAGTTACCTATGGAACTTTTATATGAAACTAAGCCAGTTGTACTTCCATGGCCTCTACAGAGGCGCAACCTAAATTATTGAATATGTTTGGGAATTCATCGAACGTCAGAGGACAATTGATAATGACCCAAAACGTTATAACACAATTGCTGAAATATCCGAAATTTGGTCCAAATTGACTGTTGTTGTGCACAAAAAGATGTAACCGATATTGGATCCCTATAGCATAGAGCTGCCGTACAAATTGCTCGATCGGAATCAACTTTTTGATTTATCGAGGTGTTCATGAAATTTGGAATTCACCTCAGGACACTGGTGTAATCCTCGAAGAAGTTGTTCAGATCAAAATAATTCATAAATCTGCCATGCAAACTGACCAGTCAAAATCAAGTTCTCTAAAGAATGTTTGGTATTCGTGAAGGGGTTTATAGCTTTGGTGCAGCCGTAGTTAATGTTTTTCCTTGTTTTTGTTTATTAATTAACCACTTCTCATATCTATAACGTTAAAAATCGTAATCAAAACGAAATAACGGGTGGACCATCCAACCTTTTAAATTTTAATTGTCTATATTTCGATATTGAAACGTCAAATACCATTCGGAAAGTGACACATATTCAGTAAAAAGTCTAAAATTTACGAAATGGGTCGCTATTCACTAGAAGAAAACTGGGAAATATTGAAAAAAAAACGAGGATGGTCAATTTTACCGAAAAATCATCTTTTCGGACGAGGCTCATTTCCACCTCGATGGTTACGTTAACAAGCAGAATTGTCGCATTTGGGGCACAGGACGGCGCTACGTGCCATACAGCAAACGCTACTCTCAATCTTTTACGCCCTATCTTCGAAAATCGTATAATCAGCAAAAGAGGTGATGTGAATTGGCCTCCCAGAAGCTGCGATTTAACTCCGTTGGACTATTTTCTGTGGGGAGCTGTTAAAGATAAATGTTACGCCAACCATCCAGAAACAATTCAAGATCTAAAGTACGAGATTCAAGCTGCTGTAGCTGCCATAAGGCCTGAAACCATCGAGAAAGTACTCTTAAATTGGGTGGATCGGATAATCTACTGTAAACTCAGCCGTGGTGGTTATTTGTCCGAAACTGTTTTCCACAAATAAATTTCATAAAACAACCTTTTAAATAAATGTTAGACCTTTGAAAAATATCAAGCCGTTTTTTTATTGACTTTTTAAATTTAAAATTTTATATGGCCCACCCTTTACATACGTACATTCAATTAAACGAATATCATAGTCACTGCATCGGGTATTGCTACCAAAACGAAATGAAGCACAACAGCTGACTATCCGGAATTTTCGACTCGTTCGTTTTATTTTCTTGAAAAAACACGACAAGTCATCATAGTGATGTCAGTCGCCAAAACCAATGGAATTACAGAAACACCTACGTAATATTAATATAAAATAATATGTAAATAGTTGAAAAAAAAATAAATATCGTGGGTTTAAAATAAAAATGGGTTCATTACATAACCGCGCCAATTAAAGAGTTTCAGCAAATAAATAAGCAAATAAGTTTGCTATGTTGTCCAAAGTTTAATTTCATGACGTTATGTTATGCAATTTTTAGTATATAATTTTTTTTCTTTAGAACTTTTTTAGATTATGTAACTATATTCTTTTGTAATGACATAACCTTAAAATAAAAAAAAACTGTAAATCTCTTTATGCTTGTTTTTGTAGCACGAAACTATTTAGTTTATTAACAGAATTTTTTTTTAAATGCCTCGAAATATATTCAACGAATTTTATTTACATAAAAATTACAAAGCAACTCCATTGTGCTGCCTAAAATAAAAGGTAAATAGGTAAAACATAGTTTTCGTAGCAGAATGCAAAACAAAGCTAATTCCTCCGTAATTCATTGTAGAAAGGCTTTAGTGTTGCCACTATCGTTGTTGGTTGTTTGATTCCCAAAGTATTCGATATTAAATAAATTATTATTACAAAAAGCAAAAATATATTGTATTTTTCACTTTACTTAAGGAAATTGCACACCGTCAGAATCAGTAAAACTAAGCTTTTTGTTAAAAAATTAAGCCTTTCTTTATTTGAATCTCCACAGCCAAAGCTGTGGAATGTAGCAAGCTTAAATATTTAGTTGTTAAAAGTATAAATATACATACACATGTATAGGCTGAAATGCTAGTAATATAAAAAGAGAAACCGATTTTACATACATATATACTCTTAATACTTCGTATTGGTTTAGAAAAAATTCTCGACATTTACGTCCATAAAATCATTGGTATACACTCGTGCACTCCATAAATATGAGTACTTATCGTAACCGCAATGAAAGCGGCTTCTCTCAACCTAAAGTGATAACCAATTACAAATACTCGCACTTAACTGTTGGTAGCACGTGGCAATGTACGTATGCATGTGATAACAATTAGGTGGCTCCTATAGCAACGAGTTTGTTGTTATTTTGACAAATCCCACTGACATATTTCATAAAATTTCCGATTCTTAGTATGCTTGTGTGCGTGCGGCATCACTCTTTATAACTTTGCAGCAAAATCAACGACTTTTATACATCGAGAACACAACTACTCAATCTGCTTATTCTACTTCGTGGTTACTGGTAAGCCCGATTGTTGAAATTGAACTTAATTGTTGTTCCCAATATTGTTTCCCTTACAGAGAAGAGTGGGAAAGGTGTAAGGTGCTTAAAATTGAACCTAAATTCGGTCCACAATATTAACTTGAGATGTGTGGAAAAAGCATGAGGTGAACAGGGACATAGGGATAAGCATCTATACGGATGGGTCAACACTAGCTAACCGAAAGGGTTTTGGTATCTTATCCGCAAAATTAGATCCCAGAATCATCCCCTATTATTTTGCATTTTAGGTGATGATATACAGATAGACAAGCTAAACTAACTAAACACTAAAGTCTCTTAGAGTTTCATCAAAGTCAGTGAAATAATGACTTGATCTCTTAATGGATCTAACATTCTATTTCACGATAAACCTGCAATGGGTTCCAGGACATAATGATATTCCTGGTAACTGGGAAAAAATCAACACGCGCTAGTGTACGAGTATATAAATGATTTGAAATTTACTGAATTTGGACCAACACAGAATGCGCCTTGATTGTAGAATGCGTTAAGCCCAAAATTTTTGGAAAAGTTTCTCGAATAATCAAAGAATTGTTTATTGAAGCGTGATTGTTTTGTAACTGTCAATAAAGTATATTTCAGAAAGAGAAAACATTTTTTTTTATAAAAAACTATTACAAAATAAATACCATTACCAAACCAATACCAAAAACTAATTGCATATACATATACTTAAAACTAAATTTAATTAGCCATAAAAATGCAAACGTTAATTAAGTAAAGTCGATGAGAAAAGTGTATTGAATTTAAATTTCAAAATTCATAAATTGTTGGCGAATGATTGAAAACTCCACTAACAAGGTGGTCCTTTTTGTTGTTTTCCAGTTGCGTAAAATGAGACATTACCGTTATGAAGCACATACGAGAAGTGTTACTGTATAAGGCCTCATATGCTCTGTGTGTATGTATGTAAAATCTGAATTTAAATATTTCAAAAGATGGAATATTAAACTTAATGCATCGCTTTTCCTACAGCATTTCCCGTAGCATACCTACAGGCGCTCGTTTGTCAGTATCCCGTACTGGTGCTGTAAAATCACGCCTCGTGTGTGCAATATATCAGCTGTCATGAGTTGTTGAGAAAGTAAATGTGCAAAGTAGCGTAAAAACGTACAAGATAAAGTCACTAGTGCGGGTATTGAAATGCTGAAAGCGCTGGCCAATGCATTTTCGAATCGATGTGGGAAGAGTTTTCTGCATATTTTAATTTAAAGAATGGGCGCCTAAACGTGCATGTGTATATCTATGGACTCGAATGCTATGATTATAAAAGGATTTTCAATTACTATTTAAATTCTAGATTTATATTACAAGCACAATGTATGTATATGCATATATGTATGTATGTAAATGTGTACTTAGGTTGAATGTTCTAAAGCAGTGGAACGTTTAAAAATTCTTTCCATGGCTTTAGGCAAATGAAAACTGTACGAGTAAGTGCATGGTTATGTATAGGTGCGTACTTCTATACATTTGTAAGTACATACGGAAAAATTCCTTTGAGAAAGGTTCATGCTTACTGAGGGTGAAGAGCTTAAACCGAATTAAGTTTGTACAAATTGCTATGTACATTCGTAACTCAAATGAGTCTACTTTTTTAATTCACATTACAACTAGGCAAACAGTTGAACTTGCAAAAATTTACCCAAATTGAGTGGTGAATTCATTCAAATATTTAACTCAGTTTAACTGCAACAGTTAAAACATTTGGTGCATAATTGATTCACGTTGCAGTTTTTTATAACAAGAGCAAGAAAAAACGTTAACTTCGGTTTCACCGAAACTATAATATCCTTTACAAACACAAAAAGTTCTTTACAGTAGCTTAATTTCGATCATTCAGTATACCCACTTTATGGTATAGTAGTCTGATCTGAATAATTTCTTCGGACACGGCTTTATTGTCCGTCGAACCCAATTGCAGCGAAAACTGTTTACTTCTTCTTAAAAATCACATGTCTAAAAAATCACCCTGTACTTATAATTGCTGTGAATGGTATTAAAGCGACAATGCAACTGAAGTTAAAGTTTTTTCTTTTTTTCATAATATTTTACTCAGTATATTAGGATACGTTTTACTGGCCGGCTTGCACATACACCTACTGCTCCTTAGTAATGCCAGATGGAACTTCAGTTTAGTTTGGGGTCATACAGAAAGTCAACGCTTTTTGTGAACTTTAAAAACCACTTAATGCCGAAGTTTGATACTTCGTTTAGTCCCTTGAACACTGAAGCCTCCAGATACTTAAGTCGAGTTCTAGATAATGAAGGATGTGTTCCAGTGTCTATTTCATGCCAATTCTCTGCAATTTCCGGCTCGGATGCGATGGCAATAGCTATAGAATTGACATCTCAAGAGACCAACAGCCAAACGGCAGTCCTTTCGAGATAGCGTGTGTAAAAAGCATGCGAGTTTTTGCACATGATCTTGGCGATCTTGCATGTACTTAAGGTATTCCATCTGGCCCTGATTCACCTGTCAGCCCTTTCGGAAATTTGATTGCATATTATTTTTAGTAACTTTCATATTTCCATTTGTTCAGTAGGTAGATGGATGACAATCGCATCAGCTTGTGGCTTGAAACCCGAGTTCACATTGCGTTTGAAGAAAATGTTCAAATTTAAAAAACTAAGTTATAGACAAAAAGTAGTTTCGTGGGAAAAATAATAAAAAATTACATGATTGAACAGGCGATGGAAGATTAATAGTGCAAATAAAAGTATAACTAAGAAAACTGAATTATAAAGAACGTCAGATAGAACCCATATACAGTTAACATAATATATTTTAGCATTAAAATTCATTCGTCCTTAATAATAATATGATTTAAGCTACCTTTCATATTGCACTTTAACAACGGAAAAAGGCTTATTCATACATTTTTTGAGATATTGTACGTTAGTACATAAGTACAGTATGTGGATATGCATATGTATTTTTATTTGTATTTAAATTTCCAAATATTATTATTAGCAAACTTTGTGCGTTAATCCTACAATCTACAATCTAAATAACTCTGTGTACATGCATACTCGTATTAACATGTAAAAGCATTATTTGAATATTTGAAGTTAATCAATTGAAAATATTGAAAAACCAAAACAATAAGCTGGAATTTAAATGCCTTTTGGTGCAAAATTTATATATCGCTCGCTTAAATATAATACATGAAATCGGAGTGAAGTAACTATAGTTTGCTTCCAGACAAAATAGATATTTAAGAGATTTGAAAATTGGTATCTATGACAATCGAATAAAGATAGAATAATCATAGAAATACCACAGAGAGTATTGTAAACATATATTCTATTGTGCTGAATCAGCTTCATAGCTTTCTTATTTGATCAAACTTAGTGTGCAAAGGAGTTGTGGAACGAAGATGGCTAATATAATATAATTTTTAATGATATCCGTGATATGTTCCGACCAACATCAGTCAGTCTCCAAGCGTACTTCCATTTGCAGAACAACATTTGGAACGAAAATGTTATAGTCGTATATAAGTGCCTATATCAAATGGCAAAAGTTTTGTAACTATTAGTAGTTGTCGGCAGACAACCCATCAAGTTGAGGTATGCGATTTCCGAAAAACGTTCTGAACTTTAAACTAGACACAAGATAACTCTTCATTGTGACAACGCTCGGCGGCTTGGAAGTTTCGTCTCACCAACCTTATAGTTCACACCTTGCCACTTCTGACTACCATTTGATCCCATCGATGCAAAATACCCTCACTGGAATACGGTTTATATCAGAACAGGGTATCAAAAATGGCTTCATGCCCGCCAAGTTCTTTTTAAACAAAATTGCCAGTAATATGGGAATTCGTATGTCATAGCACTCGTTGGGCAAAATAAAAAATAATACGGTTGCACACGTTCACTAAATAAATTATTAACCACATCCAACATATTTTTGACATACAAGCATATTATTATTATAAAAGTATTCCCTCCGAATTTCTATAATAAGTATATTTCACAGATTTAGCGACATTTTCGATAAAAAAAAGTTCGCAACTGCAACTTTGATATTTACAGTCACTTTATCCAACTCTATTATTTTTAGCTGATACAAATAACCGTTACATTTCACAGATTGACAGGTATTTTCGATAAAAGTAGCTGAACAAATCTATTATACTTACTAGCAACATGTTGCAAGCGAATAAAAATTATGTAATCACTTTATTCATATTAACGCAAGCACTGCTCATCAGTCAACACATTTCTCCGATGCCTTCTGTGAAAATATTCTGATGTTTCCTCGAAATTTCATCGAAATTTCATCGAAATTTATTAAACAATTCTCAAGTAGTTCTATCATTCTGCTCATCGGGTATAATGATGCGTGTACCATTCATAACACTCTAATGAACCATTATAATTTAAGTAGTGCGAACAACGCACTGAAATCTTATTTGGTCTCAAATTTTATGAATGAATTTGTTGCTACTCCCGTTCGTGCGTGCCAAGTGGCATGGAAACTAACAAGGCCGCAGAATGGTGGTATCCAGTTAACACATTGCGTAATTTATGGGCATTTCACAGTCATGTAAATATGACAGCGCCATAGTCGTACCCTGTAGGAAAAATATTAATTGATAAAAATATAATGTAAATGAAAAAAAGTGAACAAACATGGCTCAATCGACAGTGGCAATCACGCTGATCATTTATTTTTCCAATAGAGATTATATGATTTCTAAGTGTCGTTCCGGCCATTTTTAATATGTCTGCAATTTTTATCACTGTCTCCAGTAATGTTTACAATTTCATCGTCGAAGCGACCACATTTACAAAATATATAAAAATTTATTATCAAAATAATCGTTATTCAATTGCAACTTCTCGTGCGCTTTTTCCATTTTATGGTCGTAATAATCGTATGCCTGTGCTCGCTATTTGCGGAATTGTTGAAAATTTTGAGCATACATTTACTTCACATAATGCTAAGTGCCAATAAGACAAAAAATCGCTCGAAATAATGAAAACATTGCTGCCGTTCAGGCAAGTGTTGCTGAAGACCCCCATTGATGGATTCCTAGACGTTTTCAAGCAATGTGACTCTCCCAAACCACAACCTGTTGGATTTTGAGAAAGGATTTGAAAATTGTTCTCACTTAGGAACTGATGCCATTGGACCATCGTAAACGTTGGGAATTTACTGATTTTGCCTTGGAGCAAGTTGAAAAATATAACGATTTTTTTTTTAAGAAGAATCATCTTCTCCGATGAGCCGCACTTCCATCTCAATGGCGCGCTAAATAAACTGTCTATTCTAGTGCGAAGAAAATCCACAAATTATTCGTGAACAACCATTACGTTCACCTAAATTGATAGTTTGGTGTGCTTTTTGATCTGGTGGAATCATCGGTCCGTACCTTTTTCGAAATTAAGCAAATGACACCGTTACTGTCGATAATACTTGTAACCAACTTTTGGATTGAAGTTGATCTTGACAACATCTGTTTCCAACAAGATGGGACTGCGTACCACACAGCACGTGCAACAACCGAATTACAAGTATTACGAGAAAAGTTTTGGGATTCGATATTGTGACATTGAATGGCCTCCAAGAAGTTGTGATTTAACACCATTGGATTACCTCTTGTGGAGTTATCTGAAGTCATTGGTCTTATTGCTAAAAACTGGATTCTCTTTAAGCTTTAGAAGTCAATATTGAAATTGAAAAATTACTAGGGGTTTCAACGAAGTAGTTCCTGCCAAAGAAGTAGTAGCAACCATTTGAAAAAAACTCATATCACTCTTATTGGAAAACCCTGTTTTATGGAGTCCCCGACGTTTCTTTCTAAGCGCCACAAACTTTATGACAAACTTAATATAGCTTGTTGTTCAGGATAAAATTATATAAGTATATCAAAATTGGTTAAAAATGCGAATGTTTAATAGCTAGCTTCTAATATTTTTTGCAACGAGCTATACTTAGAAGGAGATGATCATCCTAAAATATTTTTTAATTGTTTCTTATACTTGAAGCTTTGCCTAATGGGTCCACTACCACCTCCATTAGGAACGCTCCTCCCTAATGGCATGGAAACTATGCATTCTAACAGTGATGCTCCACACACAGCTCATCATCTGTGTTACAAACCATTAATGTCATTATTTTTGTCAAGTTATGTGAAATTTTCAAGGGGCGGTTGACCAACAATACCAAACCCGTTGACTGCAACCGCTTGACCAACGGTGTGTAACGTAATCATATAAACAAAACGTTATGTAATGATGTGTGCGGAAGTGTTCATTAGTAATCTGTGTATGCGGAGTAAATTGCAAATAGCTTTCCTTGGCTTTATGCAAAAAACAACGAAATTCAGTAAATAATTATGCTGCGTGATTATATAATTGATCGGTGAAATAGTTTGCGGTTTTTGTGGCCATTAGAATTGCTATTATTGTACAAACACATACATAAATAGCTCCATTAGTGCAATTAAAGCTGTATTAATCAAATATTTATTTAATATTAGTAATTGCAGTGCTATGTTGAAACTCGCGGAAAAGTAATTTGCTAAAGAAGACGGACGACTCAAATTTTATTTATTTTATTATTTAATAAATAATTTAATTAATAATAATTTATGAATAAATCACAAGAAATTTACAAATACATTTTAAAAGGCTCCTTTTACAACTTTTATCTCTCACCTAAAGTGGACAAAATTAGATAATGGCAGCAGTCACTAGAATAAGAGGTGCAAATTCATAAACGCGCTAAAGAATTTCCGCGAAAAGCGTAAAACTAAGTGAGAAAGATGGTAGATTAGGTTTGCACACACGCCTGTTAGAAAGCCAGGTGTGGTTACGCCCACTTTAGCATGAATTTCTATTTCTGACAAACCAACTTAATAAATTGAGGTCAATATGTTACACTTCTGATGTCTATTCTTGAATTTATTTATATTATCTATAAGTGTATCCATATTTATAAAATTAAACATTTCACAGCTGCCGAGAAATTTATTCGTAAAAATAACTTTCATTGTAACAAGGTTTTATGAAACAAGCAAAAACGAACCTAAGCTATAATACCCTTTAGTGTAGCTGCATTTCCTTATATTGACTCTGATTGATCAATTTGTATGGCAGCAATTTTATGGGGCATTATTTGCGTTGCACAATGAAAAATGCCAAATTTTGTGAAGATGTCAAATATTTCATACAAGACCTTTGTTCCGATCGTTATCTTTTTGAGACAGATATACGCTATAACGGTCTGACAAATAAGCAGCTTTTTGGGAAGAATAAACGAATAGTATGCCAAATTTTAGCACAAGCTTGAGAGACTAGTTTGCGTATAACATATACAGACAGGCGAATGGTCGGATAGAGAAACGAACACTACTAAATCGACTCTGGCCCATCGTGCTGATCATTTATATACTATATATTATGTAGGGTCTCCGACGTTTCCTCAGGATGTTACAAACATCCTGGCCAAATTAATATTGGATAGTCGAAAAAGTCTTTTTGTTGCTGATTCTTAAAAATGCGTTGATGGGTGTAATTCAGGTTTGTCGAAGAAATGATTCTTAAGAGGAAGTAAAATGCATTCGTGCAAAACACAATTGTGAATTCTTCGTGAGGTTACAGTTAAAACAATTTAGTAATCTGATAAAAAAGGATTTATAATACTATTAATGTGTACAATTATTCGCTACTTTGTCAATTTTGATTACAAACCTGAGAGACTAACGTACAAAATAGAGCTTGTGTAAAATCTGAATCCACTTGAACTTTCCAAGCTACATCGTTTCGTTCTATAGGCTCTTGAAAAGTTCCAAGAACATCCGACGCTTTCAAGCCAAATTTTGTTCAGCGATAAAACCCATCTCTGGCTCAATGGGTATGTAAACAAGCAAAATGGCCGCATTTGGAACGAAGATCAACCTAAAGAGATTCAATAGCTATGATTTCATCCAGAAAAATCGGCGCCATTTCCCACACATCGCATCAATCAATGGATTTATTGAGAGCACAGATAAAATGTCGTTGGGTCGGTCGATTGGCCACCAAGATCGTGTGATATCACACCGTTAGGCTTTTTCTTGTGGGGATATGTTAAGTTGGTATTTTACTCTGGAATTTTGCAAAATTCGATTTTTTCACATATTTAAAGTTTAGACCCTTAATAACATATCCTACCTCCAAAGGATTTTTAAAAATTAAAATTATTTTAAGAGCTACAGTTACTTTAGTGACGCAGTACCTAGCCCGGTAAGTAGGTAGACTCACTTTTTTAAACGCGTTTTTCTCGAAACTACTTTTTTTCACACAGTACCGGCATTATCTCAAGTTCTATACAACCGATTTACTTGAAATTTTTTGTGAACCTTCTTTATATAATCCTTTATCCTTTATCTTTGCATAATCCTTAATCCTTCGTTTTTAATATTTAAAAAAAATTCAGGAATTTCAAAAAAAATTGTAAAAAATGATTTTTATTTTCAGGCAGTCGCCGTTTTCAAAAATTTTTTTTTTCGTGTTACCTGAAGTAGTGACTATAACAGCATCCTTACTAATTAAGAATTTCTTTTGATTTTTTTTTCAGACCACCAGGAGAGTCAGGATCAATGTCACCAGGATGCGCCATTTTTTTTTACACCTGTCTCTACCCCCCTCTAATTATTTTAATTTTTAATATTTTTTTGTAAATTTTTTTTCTGTATTCTTAAGATATCAATAAAAACACCATAGAAAAATGTATAGTAAAAATATTTTTGGTTTTTTTTTTTAATAAAATTCAAAAAAACTGCACAAAATTTGATTTCTAGAGTAGAATACCCCCTTAAGTCTAAGGTCTATGCGGACAATCGCTTTTCGATTCAGTCCGTGGAGCAAAACATATAACTCGTGTCATTCGCAAGTTATTAGTCGAAATGCTCGAACGAGTCATCGAAAATTGGACTCGACGGATTTAGCATCTGAGACGTTGCCGCGGCCAACATTTGTAAAAATACTCCTCACAAAATAAATGTTAAAGAATGTTTTTTGAATGATAAACAAACATTAGCCATTAAATTTGTAGTTAGGATAGGAAGATAGGATTGTGCTGCCTAATTGTTATGTTTTTATGCCATTCATGTGGTCATTGAAGCAAATTGTCAGCGATAATTATTGCTTTGTTTATATTTTTAAACACATTGTTGAGTGTATTCATACAAACGACGAGTCCTTAATTTTTCAAATTTATACTATGTATATGCGTGCGTGTACTTTTCTCCGTTTTTTAGCGAGTCGTCGGTGTTTCATATCGTTTACAGGATTTATTTCAATTAAATTGTCAAACAACGGCCGGTAAGTTTTAAGTTGAAGTTGAAGTTGAATATGTGAAGTTGAATATGTTGAAGTGAAATATATGCATACATGTGTGTATTTTTATTTTAAAAAACATATTGTGTGCATACAGATGTTTTAGTCTTTTGTAATAGATGCAATTTGTTTTTAATTTGAAGAAGATTATTCTTTATATGAAGAAAAATTGCCACGAGCCTGACGAGCAAATATACATCGGCGAACGCGTACTGCATATGATGTGGCATTACTAAGACGATCACACTGCAGCGTGTTACTGTTGGTAGTGAAAAAGTTGTTGCCAAATTTGATTGTAGCAACGATCTTAACTATTAAATCGAAAGGAGAAATTGTTTGATGCCACGTATCCCTATGGTTCCCACTGATATGCCACTTCCATTCAAACGTTTACAATTAAGTTGTAAAATAGCTAGTAATTAATAAAATATTTTTTTTTTGTTTCAATAAATGAATTTGATGTTAAAATACCTTTTTTTATTATTTCACTTTATATGTAGCGAAGTACGAACCGGGCGGCTAGTAAAATATATACATATATATACTTATGTATAATAAAGTTTTGTGGTTTTATCAAATCTTAGCTCATTCTTACTTGCTTGCTATATACAAGTATATACAATACAATTTAAATGGTTAGAAATTTGATCGAGTGCGTCATTAAGTTATTGGAGTACCCATTTAAATGAATCACCTGCATGCGTACAAAATATGTACTCTTGTGAGTAATTAGAAAAATACTTCGGTAGACAACTGCATATGAATATTTCTTAATATTAAAGTGCTCTTGTTCTTGTTAGTAGTGTTAATGAATTGCTCTTTTAGGAAATTTTCTTTAATTAAAATTTTCAATTGGACAAAAGTGAGCTTTTCGTGGCACAAACTATTTCACAAATATTATAGAAATCCTCAAAGTTTTATCAAGATTAGATATTTAATTGCCATTCGTGGCTTTTTAAGCCGAAAAATTGGGTGGGATTATGTGAAAACACACAGACTAATACAAATACATATATGTATATGTGTGTTTTTAAGTATAAGTATTCATATATGTATATATATCTATATATTTGTATGCTACAAATGTTTTTATTATTGTTTTTTTTTTTGACAAAGTAGGTAATCCTATTAATAACGCTTTGTCAATTTCTCTCAAGAGCTGTGAGTTAGATGCGAATTTATGTGTTCCAGCCAGTATTTGTGGTTCAAAAATAGCGGCTTCTCACAACTAATTGTCCTCAAAATTACTTGCTACCAATGCGTGAGAGATAAAAAAAATAAATTGGCTCAATTCAACCATTATGTGGGCGTAAATCTGATAACTGCAGCAAGTTTAAGAAGGAATGGTGAAATATTCTCATGAAATTTCAAAGCATTGCGATATTTTCTGTCATTTTTCGCTCTAATTCTAAATTACTCAATTGACTGTGGCACAAAATTAGTTTGGAGGTGGAACAGAATATAAAAGTAGATGTTATATATGTATGTACTAGTGTATTTATATGTACGAAGTGTGTGCTAAAAATTCCGCGAAATTTAAAATTAAAAATTTCGCCGGTTTGTAGTGTTCAATTGTCAATTTTTTTATGATGTTGAAATATGTACATTAAGGTTGATCATGTTTTAATTCACTTGGTACTCTGAAAACTTTGCTGATAAACACCTCTAAAGAACACCAAAATAACACCAAATATAAGCTCTTAATTGTAAAGGGGTGGTCCTCCGCCTAACGGTTTTCTATTTCTTATTATCTTTGCCCATACTTGGAGAGCCTCTCTTATAAGTATCAGAGTGCGAAGCGAGAAAAAACCTTGTTTTTTTACACACCCTAAGGTACATATATGACCTTGAAGTACGATACACATTTCAGCAGTATTCATTATTTACTTTGTCTCTGGCAGCCGGTAGTTTTTATGATCTTTTCGTGAATTCTTGCCTAAAAATAACATATTGCCTCTTTGTATAACTTTTTCTATTTCCAAAAATAGAGAGAAGTTTAAAGGGCCGTCATTTTAATAGGAACGTAAAAATCACTGAAAGACTCTCCCAAAAATCGAGTTTGAGAAGTACATATTTCGACGATTGGAAGAAGAGCTGACCTTAGTGCCAAATATCGAATGCGGACTATTTTTAAGGTAACAACATTAATGCAAGGAGATGAATAAATATCTTTTACAAAAACTTAAACTTTTTTCAAAAACTCACATCTCCTTTATCTTATATATTTAATGATTGTAATTACAAAGTAACATCTGGATAAAATCCGTTATGTCGAGATAGTCTCCTTATCTTCATACGTACAAAGAGCGACAACCTGATGTCTGATGGCAAATGCTTGACAATTTTGACATTCCACAAGAACCCAGAATACTACAATAAGAAACGGTATACATTAGATATACTTGCAGCTACAAATCGAGTGTGGTTATCCGCAGGCGGAAGTAGGTTAGGTTTGGTTAACCTAAATGGCTGTCAGGCCATTCATAGATCTACAGGGGCTGAAGTTTATTTTGTATAGGGCGTCAACGCGTTTACCAAAGTTTAATACAGCCTTGATATCGAAAACTGATACTTGAGTACAATAGGCTTGATGATGGTCTATGTGTGACCACCTGCGATCCGGTGCTCATACCCTTCTATTATCAACCAAAAACCAATTATGATACTATGTACGAGCACATCTGCTCCCTTAAACTACGAAGCTTTTAGATATCTAAGCTGAGTTCTAGATAAGGCCGGAAAAAACAGTATATTCCAGTCTCTCTCTCATATCTACTATCCTACACTCTCTGCATGCGTCGACGTTACTAACACCTCTAACTGCATTAGAACAACAATCGTCCTGCAGCCTTTTCGAGACCGTATTAGTGAAGAACATATATATTTTCCTTCCGTCTCCCTTGTACAAGATCATAGAGTTGCTGCATGCTATTAACGCATTCCATCGCATCCTGAACCGCTCGTCAGGCCTTTCGAAAATTTCAATTCGTATCGTGATTAGCGGCTTACGTATTTCCTGCAACCTTTTTTGACAGAGGCAGTAATTATAATAAAAAGAAATAGAAGAGGCTAGGCTCTACGATTGTCCTTAGTTAAATGCTGCCTACAGGATTAAAATATCAACAATTCAAAAACAGACATATACGAACAGATTTTGTAATGCAAAATATATAACGCTTTTTAATAGTAACCATAACACAAGCAATTAATTAAAATGCTTTAATTGGCAATGGAAGTAAACCTCACTATTCTGAATAGCAACACATATGTTTTTTATCTTCCAGCAATGGATGGTGACTGACAGGGAAAGCAGGCAGGTGTAGTGACTAAGCCGGTTTGGGAAAATTTCCGCCGAAAATTGGTACAAAAACAAAATTGCTTTGAAACGTAAGTATAAGCATACATATGTACATATTAAGTACGTATAAGTATATTTATAATTTTTTTGCGATTATAGAAGTCGTTTACTTCTTACGTTTGAGTATATGGGTTGCCATGATTGTAAAGAGAGTTGTGAACTAATTACGCTAATTTCTGGTGTAATTACGCTAATCTTATTAAGTAAATGATATATACCTTGAAAAGTTAGTCAATCAGTTTTCAAGAGAAAGGTTCTGCGGTAGATTTATGGCTCATTGGCAACGGCAAATATCGCATTCGATGGAACGATGAGATATACGACGACATTGACATACATAGTTCAGCGAATTAAGGGGGTATTCTAGTCTAGAAGCATGAATTTCAGGTAATTTTTAAAGTGTCGTAAAAAATAAGCAATTAATATTTTTACTATCCCTTTTTTTGTTAGTGTTATTTATTAATTTTGGAAGAGTAGAGAAAAAAAATAAAAACTAAAAAAAGTAAAAAATTTCAAGAATTATGAGCTGACGGGGTGGGGGGTCTCTAAAAACTTCCACGTGACCATCCCCATGATTTCAACCCTCCTAGTTATCTGAAACCAAAAAGATAAAAAGATTATTAATCTAGAATAATGTCGCAATAGTCGGAACTGCGGAAAAGTGGGAAAAATAATTTTTCACAAAATGGCGACTGCCTAAAAAAATGTGTTTTTGGATCACTTTTTCTGACTCTTTCGAATTTTTTAAAAATAATAAAAATAAAAATTTGGGAATGGGGCTAGTTCCAACCATAGACAAGCCTACAAAGAAGACTCTATAAAAATTTCAAGTAAATCGGTCCAGTAGAACCTGAGAAATCGTGGGCATCGTTCCGAAAAAGTCAGTTTTGAGAAAATCGCGTTTAAAGTTTCGCGTTTCGGCCGAACCAGTTTGGATGCCGGGTCAGAAAAATGTCTATATCTCCGAAAATAATTTAAATTTTGAAAAATCCTCTTGTACACATATTAATAGTTAAACTTTGAAAATATACAAAAAAAAATTTCGATTTTTTTAAATTTCTAAACCCTTAAAAGACAGCAGCTACGCTGGCTAGATCATATCGTCCGAATGGTTGAAAACACTCCCAGCGAAAAAAGCAAAGGAAAATCTCCACTCCACCTGCCTACACTAGGAATCTCCAATAGGCGCCAAACAGTGAAAAGGAAGAACAAGTAAGAAGGCAATAACCACGTAAGCAATATTAATCCATAAAATACTCAGTTTTTAATTTTTTGATCATACGTTGTTTTGCATTTTAGGTAACGATGTGTATATTGCTCCATCTCAAATTACGAATCCCGGGAAAGTGGATTTCCAATTTAATCAATTTGTATGCATTTTCAGAGCTCAATTGTGGTTTTGGCCTTCAAAAAATATGATCAAAGCTGCTAATTAATTTCGCGGAATGTCAAATATTTACTTTTAGTATTTCAATGAATCACACTTTAAACGCAAGCCAATTGTTTTTACATTTAGCTCTCAACTGCTGTGGATTTATATGATTTATGCATAGTTTATTTTCAGTACGCAAAACCTCAAAAGCAAAACCAAAATGTGTTTTAATATAAATAGTAGTAGTGTATGCGTACATAACGTAAAACTACTTTGTAATTTCCAGGAAAGTGGGGTTTTTTGTATTTATTTCGTTTATTGTGAACGAGCAATGCTGTCGGATTGTCAACAGTTTCTGGAATTCAAACAATAGTTGAAGCTGCATGCCATTGTCGGAGTAATAGCGGTACCCAAAGCACGAGGGATTTGCAAGCCAGTAATGAGCAGTGCTGTAAATCGCTTAGTTTTCTACATAGTACAACGATCTTTTACAGTTACAATTTTATAACTGTAGTCACTTCGTGTTCATTGACGGCTTTGCTTGTGCGTGAGTGGTGTATCACTGTGATAAGCTGCGGTAATAAGTTGAGGATAAGTCCTTTGCAGATTTGCACACAGTTTTTTGCCATTTCACATCCTCCTACATACATACGTATGTATGTATGAATGTATGCTTTTTATTGAAGTCTATAAATTGTCGCATAAGCAACGGGTATTTGCAACGTCTGTGATAGGAGTGATTCGTTGGAGTATGTATGTATATTAGGGTGTTCGTTATTTCCCTAATTGATTTCTTTAGCAGCGCCACCTGAAGTTTCTGTTTTTGCTTTGCCTACATCACTTTATGTACTTTTCACACTTATTTTGGAATATGGAATTTTTTGAGTCTGTGAAATTAGTAAGTGTTTTTTACAAAGTATTTATAGAGTAAAACATGAGCAAAACAGAATGTAATATATATACTTCTTAATTTAAATTTTGGGTGAAAACCCATTCGTCGAAATACTTTTTTGTAGGTTGGTATGACCGTCAGTGTCATCTGTGCCCAAAGTAACATCAAAATAATCGTTACGATTAGTGGAATTTTACAACAAAGAAATCTCATTAAATTTTGCATGTGGCATCAATTCTGGTGTCAAAACATTGAGAATGTTGGAAAATGCATTCGGAGATAACTGTTTGTCTCGTGCAAGTATTTTTGATTGGTACAAATTGTTCAAAGAAGGTCGAGAACTCGTTGACTACGAACCACGCCCAGGACGGCCATCAACATCAACTGAAGATCAACGTGTTTATAAAATAAAGAAATTTCTGCTTACGAATCGACAGTTAACACTCAAGAACCTTAAGGACATCATTGGAATATCGAAAGAATCAGTGAAAACCAATTTGAAAGATCGTTTGTGAATAAGAAAAGTACTCGTAAAAGCACGATTGGTTCAAGTCACGCAATTTTTTCGAAATCCAGCGTCGCGTTAACTTCTGTGAAACAATGCTTTCTGACTACCAGGATGTTATGAAACATATTATTACTGGCGATAATTTTGACTCTATGTTTACGACCCGGAAAAAGGCAATCGATCGAACGAATATCGTGGCAAAGCTGAGCTAAAGCCGAAAAATCCACGTCAAAGCAGATAAAAAATTAATGTGATGTTGACAGTTTTCTACGAATTTCGAGATGTGATGCACTCCGACTTCCGGCCAAACTGTCAGCAAGGAGTACTATTTGAGCGCTATGCATCGTTAGCGTGAAGCTATTCGGAAAAGCCGGCTGAAATTATGGGCCGACAACTCTTGGGTTTTCCACCACGATAATGCACCGTCTCATACTGCTTT
Source organism: Bactrocera dorsalis (assembly GCF_023373825.1). Classification (NCBI taxonomy): domain Eukaryota; kingdom Metazoa; phylum Arthropoda; class Insecta; order Diptera; family Tephritidae; genus Bactrocera; species Bactrocera dorsalis. Next base: position 56,661,745 of record NC_064305.1, read on the forward strand.
GATTCTGAGCGAGTTTTTCGCTAAATTTTCAACCAAAATTGTGCCACAATCACCGTATTCATCTGATTTAGCTCCGTGTGATCTTTGGCTATTCAGCAAATTTAAGCGACCGCATCGGGGAAACCGTTTTGAGTCAATTGAAGACATTAAACGAGAATCGTTCCGCGAATTGAAGGCTATTCCGTAAATAGACTTTAACAAGTGTTTCGAAGACTGGAAAAAACGTTGGCACAAGTATATTGGAGCCAAGGAATATTACAATGACAGGGATGACATAGATTTTTAACTAGGGTCAAACCATGTCAAGTGGTCCATGAAAATTTCGAAAAATCTCCGATTTTGAAAATAAGCAATTAGGAATCGGATCAGCTACATACCCCGTGGTATAAATATTTCGTCAAAATTATTTTTATCGTTAAAGTTATTGAAGGTTGAACTTTAGAGGACGATAAAATTGTGAAATTATTTTCTCATAAACTACTGGAGATATATCGTTGAAACTTTTTGAAGTCAAAGAAAATTGTTCGTGCTATATTATAAATATTTTCTCATGGTCCTTTGTTTAAATAATAATATTTTACATAATTTTTTGTTAAACAGTTAAAATTTTTCAGGTGTTCTTCACGCTAAAAAAAATTGAAAAGTATGCGACAGAACGCGGAAAATATTCACCTTTAATAATATGCAAAAACATTTTTGTTCATTCTTAGCATTCCAAAGATATTGAATTTTTTGTCCCCTTACCTCTCCTAAAACGTATGGCACAACCATTGTTGTGCAGTCGCTCGTAAGCTCCATATTAAGGTTTCTTAATAAAGAAAAAAGATTTAATATAAAGATGTTTATCTTAATTTTGATTGGTCAGTATGAACTGCAGCTAAATGCTTTAGTTTCCAATCTAAATGCTTTATTAAGATATTGAAGCGTTGCCATGGACCATGATCTTTGCCAATTTTCGTGAAGATATTTTGGCAAATCAAAAAGTTTTCCTCACAAGGACTTGATTTTGATCGATCAGTTGGTATGACAGCCATGAAATTTCAAAACAAAATAAAATTATGGACCACCCTGCACATACATTAATATATACAAGTATATACGCATATATGGTATTATGTAAATAACTTTACACTCAAAAGAACTTCATTATACTACTAACTCAGTGTCAGTATGGCAATGTTAAGTCGTATGTCCTTATTCCCGGGTATTATAAATCTATTACAGTCGCAATATCAAATACAGAAAATGCACAAAGTTTAAAACCCGTACTACACGAGTGCATTATACACATGGACGCTGTTTCTTGGTCATGAGTTCGAAACGTGTCTGAAACTCAAGCCAGTTGGATGCCGCGAAGAACTCAAAACGCTCGGTCGAACGAGATAACTACATATTATTGTCATTATTACAATTATGGAAATATATACATACGCATCTACACACATGCAGATATGTACTTATGTAAAAGGCGCTTACAGCAATGTACTATATTTTCGCTCTTTGCAAACGTAATCTCCGTTCTCTCTTCACTGTCCCTGTCATCTGTTCGATAAGCGTAATTTATGTTTGGACTTAAGGCATTGTCAATAGAGCCACTATGTATGTATGCAGTGAAGCGCTATCAAGGACACACCTGTTGATATGGTTTGTTTGTATGTTCTTTGTGCCACAAGCCATCCTTTCAATTACGATTACATCAGCGCAGAAAAAGCGCTCGTATGATAAATTTATTTGCTTTTTTTATCTCTGCAACATTGTTGAATAGTGTGCTAGCAAATGATACCAATTTGTTACATAATAACATTTTTACATATGTACTATATCAATATAATTGCTATAATTTCCTGAACTCCACATATGTTATACAAAAGAAGAGGTAGGAAAGAAATAAGTAATATTTATTTGTTTAGGTAAAAACTTTGAGAAAATTCGTCTCATCTAAGAACTATAGTTCATTAGAAACATGCAAAAAGTTTTTCTATTTGAATTTAAAAGAAACATATGAAGGAAATGCGTTGATGTCAATGTATGGGTACAATGGTTGGTAGATGTGGGATACCATACCAGCATATGAACTTAGTAGAAGTAGCAGTGACTATCACACAAATGAATTATCTGTTCTTGATCCACTGTGTTCACCGCACAGTTAACAAAATAATCCAAAAATTGTATTTAGATTTAATACAATTAATATTCCAGGTATTACTTTCTGTACTACCTAATACAGACCATAGTATTATTAGTATGTACAGGCTAAATCTGTAACAATTAATTACACAAATCTGAAGCCAAGCAAAGTTACGATTGCATATATGTGCATATATGCTGGGGCGTATGAGTAATATTTGAAAGTAGAAAACCTCATTGCAGAGAATAGCCAATATTTATATCTATGGTATTATGTTATGACATTATGGCTGATCATTTCATTATACAGGAGTGTATATGAAAAGGACAATGAAGCAGCTTCGTTCAAACTTTCTCAAAAATAAGTTCAGCTGTAAGATTTTTTAAACCTTTTTTGTTCCGTCTGATACTCAATTGTGGTGCTACTTTATGCCATTCTATTTTTAGCTTCATGTCAAATAGCAACCTTCTCAATATCTCGGACAGAAATCCGTCTGAAGGCTGCTACTTTAAAGGTCATTTTTAACTATTTCCTTTATTCTTTTAAATATAAATCTACGTAAATGGATCCAAGGGCCTTGAGCCTGCTTCGACAAATTGCTGGGCAATCTAGATTCAGGTGTCCTGTATATATGCACCAATGCATTCTGATGTCTTCAAGCCGTCAGTGTACCATTGGATAGTGCTGCCCCTCAATAGTAGGTCGAGTGTGGAATCACTCCACTCTGCCTTACCGACGAGAGTACAGAGATCTTCGCTTTGTGAAAGGGACGACGGTTGTTTTTAACGGCTTGATGTTTAATCCGTTCCACAGAAGTCTTGATACATGTGATTGGAATGCTCTGTTATTATTAAATGTAAATTAAAGCTTTTTTATTTGTATACTCGTAATCATTGAGTGTTCTTCGTTATCAACATTGAATAAAAGAGGAGTTATTGGCCGAAAAGAGTTGAGAACGAGAACTCTCAAGTCAATATACATCTTATTCATAAATATATGAGCTTAAGGCGCGTAGTCGCTCATTAAAGCAAAAAATGGTTAACCGATATAGCAGAGAAAATGAAGTTCAACATCCTGAATTGGCCGCCCTTCTACACTGAATGACTGCGACAAGAGAAAAATATTACGTACGGTAAAATACTCTACATTTGAACGCTGAGTGAAATTAAGGATCATCTTGATATTACGACAAAAATCAGGTTAGAGTAGAACTGTGCTGAGAGAAGCCACTTGTGAGTTTTACAAACAAAGAAAAGCTGAATTCAAAGAAAACGGTTGAAACTATTAAACATGGAGACGGTAGTGTTATGATGTGGGATCCATGGCAGCTGCAGGGATCGTGTTTTGGTCGAAAATAATATGGACCAGAACTCGTATTTAGATATCCTATGAAATAAAATGAAGCAAAGTGCTTTTAGAATAGTTTTACAAACCCTAACAAAGTTTGAATATAGTTGCTTGTATGTTCCCTATCCCAACTCAAAACCCTTATTTAAACCCCATTGATCATCTTTGAAATGAACTTGAGACTAGAAAAAGAAGATTATTTCAAGCAAGCGGAGTGGAGAGGAATGGATGGACCATACATATTTATATCGTAATAAAACAAGTAAGACTTTTCAATTTAAATTTTGCACGAAACCGATTCGTCGAAATATTTTTTTTCCAGCTTGGTATGACTGTCAGTCTTCCTACTTTTTGTTCATAGTGTAAATATATATATCGTAATGACTAACGTGTTACGGCTTGAGGTAGGTCACTATCCACCGTACGTTATGGTGATGCCTTTTAACGCTAACGAAACTGATTTCACGCAAAAAACACGATGTCAAACTATTTTTTCGGCCAAAAGATTACACAATACTATTATTTTCACTTTGATGGCATTTGTGCTCCACGTCAATCAAATGCATAAATACGTCTTATTCGGTAATTAAATACATACGCATATTTGTATATAAGATAGTTGTGTATTTTGTTGATAATACAAGCTCACCCAAATGATGGTTGACATATAAATGCGTGAAACCGTTATTTTCCATTAAATAACCATAAACATTTATTGGAGCAATTTTTCACCAGAAAAGCCTACAAACAGACATCGGTGATAAACATCAGCTTTACATTAAATACATATGTATGTGTTTATATGTAAAATAAAACCTTATTTATTATAACCTCAAAACTCAGTCTTAAAGTTACATTTGTAAGTATGTCCGCCGAATAAAGGTGTGCGAATGACTAAAGGCCAGTCAATTAAATCAATGTTGTACTGCTTTTTGTCAACTGTCAACAAGGTCGCGGGAAATAAATATACTGTTGTGGGTTTTGTACCCTGAATAAGGTATATTAAGTTGGACACGGAATATATATAACGGGTGATCCAAGTATAGGTATTTTTTTCAATAAACTTTTTTTAGTCGTGTTAAGCTGTGATGTTTTTTTTTTTTGTCAGTATTATTTGGCATTTCAGCATGGAAAGACTTACACCTGAACTACGGTTACAAATCTTTGAACTTTATTACGAAAATTCGTTCTGTTATGATCAACATAATCAACTTACTAAGCGTACTATTCCCAACACCATCATTATTTTGTAATATTCGATCGAATAGATCACGTCCAGCACGTAGTGAAGAATATATACCAGCTGTAGCTGAGAGTGTACACGAAGATCCTGGAGAGTCGATTCGGCGCCGTTACGTTGAGATTTTAAATTGAAAGCGTACAAACTACAGCTTGTGGAAGAACTGGAGCCTCTCGCCCTTCACAAACAACATCGCTTCGCTCTATGGGCTCTTAAAAAACTCCAAGAAGATCCGACGTTTTCGAGCCAACTTTTCTTCAGCGACCAGACCCATTTTTGGCTCAATGGGTATGTAATCAAACAAAATTTCCGCATTTGGGATGAAGAGCAACCTGAAGAGATTCAAGAACTAACATTTTCATCGAGAAAAAATAAGGGTTTGGTGCGGTTTGTGGTTCTTCATAAATGATACCGATGAGATCATGTGATAGCATAGCATTAGACTCTTTCTTAAGTCAATGTAGAGAATCCCGTTTCGACTCAAGGTTTTTACCAAACATTAACCGTATCATTCGCCAGTCACTAGTCGAAATGCTGGAACAAGTCACCGAAAATTGTACTCGACGGATGGATCATCATTTAGTTGCAATATAACTAGCCGATCAAAATCAAAATAAACATCTTTTCATAAGTAAACAAAAATACACCTGTGAACGAATTATAGCTTCGCTGTAGCCGAACTTAACGTTTTCCCTTTTTGTTGTAATTGTTTATTAGTTTGATCATAAGTAAGAAAACAGGATACTAAATGTTCTATTGAACTAATTTCCCAAAAAATTTAAGCATATATGAAAACCATCTTCTTTGGCTCTATCGATTTCCTGAGAGAGTTCGCAGAGTTTTCGGCACTCTATTGAACTTAAAACTTTTAGAGGTCGTCTGAAACATTTTGCAGGTTACCTGAGTACTCTAGTGTATTCTATGGACGAAAGGAAGTACAGTGAGCACTAAACGCTCAGTGCTTAAAAAACTGTTAAATTTTAGCAAGCGTCGACAATAGAGCAATCATAGTCTCTCGCAGGAAATTCCAAACACATCAAAAATTATTATTCAATATTTAAAGACAGAAGGTGCTCTGCTGGAGATTCGCTTGAGGTTCTAATGAACGCGTACTTCCTTAGAAGTCAACAATCCTCGGCAATAGGAGGCAATAATCAGAGTATAGAAGACTAGTCTGGCCTCATAACTAACACATAATATAAAATTAACAGCTTCTTATCATTTAAAGTAGATGGGATTACTCCCATAATGCTACAGAAGCTAAAGGAACCTATGGATCTAAAGCTTAAAGGATCTATAAGGCCAGTATCCAGCTATATTATATCCCAAGAAGCCAGAAAAGAGTCAAGATGGTATTCATACCAAAACCATGGAGAAGAACACACATTAGTGCCAAAGATTTAGACCCATAAGCCTTAACTTCTTCATGCTGAAAGTCATAGAAAGACTAATGAATATGCACATCAGATCAATCATTACGGAAAATTTATAGACTGCACAACTTGCATTCAATAACGGTTGAACTACAGAAACTATCCTGCACGAAGTAGTAAATGTAATAGAGCTGTCAAGCAATTACAATGGCTGGTAATAGAACGAGCTTTTATCAACATATATATAAGCACCATTGTAGAGTCGATGTAAGCAGAGAGACTCCTCAAAGACGTGTTCTTTTCTTGCTTCTATGGATGGTGAACGGTATTTTACTCCAACTCAACGGATAAAGAATGAAAGCAATAGCTTACGCGAGTGATATAGTGTTAACGGCACCAGGGTTATTTCCTTCCACATTCAGTGAGATTATGAAAGTGACGCTATTTAATTTTAACTTCCTTTATTCAATGGTACTACAATGCCTCTATCCCCCACAGCAAAGTATTTAGGTGTCAAGGTAGATACCAAACCGAACTGGAAAATATATATTGGGAAATGTATACGCATTAAACGTGCAAAAGGATACTCAGCAGAAACTGGAACCTAAAATCGAATATAGTTCTGGGGTTGTATACGGCCGTAATTAGACAAATCTTCACATGTTATATGGGTTTGGTGGCCAGCATTAAATAAACAATATAACATCAGGAAGTTAAAAAAAATTCAGAGTGCAGCGGAGCGGCTAAGTCATATCTGAAGGATGCGCTAAATATGCCTCTGAACCAACTGCCCGTAAACATTCTCATACGTAAAATGGCAACACATTCTGTCATAAGAATTAAGGAGTTTGGTGTTATGAATAGGTTCAACATAGCGAAGCTCGAAACTAATCGAAATAAATCAGACCTCTCAAGGTTGGACTCAATAGGGACTTCCTATGAATTTCTATTGTGCAACTGCGGAGGATACAGCACTATTAGCTTTGTCGGGGCTAAAGATCAACTCCTGCATAGCCAGGACGGCTTTAAGCTCACTGACCGATCAACTCAAAATTACCGGAAGTAATTTGAGTTCCCGGACCTTTTCGACAACGAGTTGGCCAAGTGAGGAACCTCTCTAGACGAATCCAAGGTATAGACAACACCATTCTCGCTAGGAACGATCGAGAGAAAGCTCAGTACGCAATTTGAACAAGCAGAACAGATCGAGATCTACAAGTAAATGCAGGATAACGAAACAGATATCATCAAACTAAAACAAAAACCAAGGACTTATTACATAGGAGAACATGCGTTAAAAATGGGCATGCTATACAATAGCTCGTGGTCCTAGCTGCAAACCCGGTGGAAGCAAGAAAAGGGTTCTTCACTTCCTCTGTGAGTGCCAAGCTTTATCACAAATCCATCTGATATCAAAATTTTAATCTCTATTTAAATAGTTTCGTTAAGCGCATCAATGGTTTGAACACCCCAATATCAGTTTTTAAAATGAGGCGCTATCCTCTAGTGAGAGGTATAGGAAGGGATGAAGTTTTTAAAACCAATAAAATTTAACTTTTAAAATAATTTGTCATATGAACTATACACACTGGTAAAACTGGTCTAAAATGTGTGAAATGCAGAGCTTGGTAGCGTTGAAGAGAGCAGTTATACCAACTTAATGAGATATCCACACACTCTCTTTCTGCGAATACAACTGGATAACTTGGTCATTGCTTTTCATGGAAATTTTTTGGCAAGAGAATATTGGTTGGAATAGCTTTTTTTACAAGTCCGCGTAGAAATTCAACATGATTCGCAACCGTGGCAAACAGCAATAAACATACCACAAATACAAGAGAAGAAAACATACAATGTTTTTAGAATAGTTTTAAGTTGTCGCTGGCTCGACTATAGCCCAAACCTACATACTTTTTGCTTGTATTAATTTTAGTGACAAAAAATTGCCAAATCAAACTTCACGGAAATTTTATTTTTTATTTAAGTTAAAGGAGTTCGCGAAATATTTAACTGGAAATACGACAAATTAAATCGGAAGGGTAAGAGCACGTTAAAGGCAAGTTTCGGAAATTTTGTAGAGCTTCCAACTGGACTTTTTATACTCTTACGGAATATTGCGCAGAGTTATTAATTTTTTGCCTGTTTGAGAGTAAACGAACAATGACAGATACAATATTACTAAGTTCATATACTTGTAGATAACACATATTCAGCTTCGGAATCAAGACGGGATTTGTATTACAATGTTTATTTGTATAGTATTTTTGGAAAATAGCGTCATGTAGCGCTGTTTTTCACCATACCGTCATAACACAATACATATTGACCTTACTATAAAGTAATTTTGTGCTTCAAATTTATATAATTATTTTTTGCAGAAAATTTAAAACAATGTTAAATGGGAAGAGTTCTAAAATACTTTCGTCGAATGATTTTCTATGTGCTTTCGGGAAAAGATGACACATATGGTCACTTGCTTTCGTAGTTTCATTCCCTACCAACTTTGAAAATAAATCAGTCATTGATTTTTCAGACTCTATGGTATATTGAGCTACTGTTGAGTAGAGAGTAAAAAGCGGTCAAATAACACAGAAAACGAACAAGACGCCAAAATGACACGGTAATTGCGAATAATAGGCCCGTCACAAAGAGTACTCCATGTCCGTTTTTTACTGACATGACATGTTGAACGCATGGTCAAAATGAAAGCATTGTTGTATGCCAATAAAACTCCTTTAAAAACAATTAATTTTGTTCTTTTTTTTCTGAATTCGTATTTATTTTTATTCACAAAAGATATTCGGTTCAATACGGTAGGACATGGCGGTTGTAATATATGTACATATATTTTATGTTAAGAGTTGAAATACTACTCAGCTGTCTGTTGTGAGAGTCGTAACAGACAACGTGTATATTTCAGCAGTACTGTGGTCGTTGTCACTTATCTGCTAGCTATGTTAGGCTTTGCGTTTTTGTCAACAAATTTACACAAAATTATGTAAGAACAATAAGTTAATTAATTAAATGTAATTGAATTTGGTGTATGTGTGACTTAACAGGTTGTTATTCAATCCGCTTGCGATTTACAATTTTTATGTTCGCCAACCGGTAAAGCAAACAAAATTGTTTGGCTCAAACAGCTCACGACTTCCGGTCTTAGACTAAGTATCATCTGCGTAGCCAAAGAACATCCGTTTGAAGCTAAAGTGAGAAGGCGAAATATTCCTCCACTAGGTTGTGCGCTAGGTTTGGGACCCGCCACGTAAAAACGCTCCCAATGAAAAAGTTTAAACAGTTTCGGAGGAAAGCCCCCCTTTTGATAACGACCATGGCAAACGAATTAAGAATTACGATTTAAGGGCGTGCACCTAGAATATCGGGTCACTTAATTGACAGGGTGCCCCTAGCTGATTGGCGACCACGCCCCGACAGACGAAAAGGACAATGTGACCAAAAATGCTTTCTATGAGCACTTGGAGTGCACCTATGAGAGCTGCCGCCGCCACAATGTCATAATCGGGCTTGGCGACTTTAACGGTAGGGTGGACAAAGAATATATCTTTGGCACTACGGTCAGTAAACTTAGCCTCCACGATGAAAATCCCCAAATGAGTTGAGTCTGATCGACTTTCCCGGGGCCCGAAATATAAATATTGTTATCTGTAGTACTAGATTTCAGCATAGAAAAATTCACCAAGCTACCTGGCTGTCTCCGGATTGAAAAGCCACCAACCAGATCGATCATGGTTAGATAGCCGGAGGACAGGTCTCTAGTGTTTTAGATGTGCGTTCGCTCCAAGATCCTAACATCGACTCGGGCCACTATTTCGTTACAGCCAAGATACACACCCGCCTCTGTGTAGCAAAAAAACGCACGTTAACAAACACAAGGAAACACTCCTGCTCTCTGAGAGTACTTACCAGCACCTCGGTATTAGGGAACTGTGGGACAGCGTTTCAGGCTACTTACGTACAGCTGCTAACGAAACCATCGGTTTTCGGAAACGGCAAAAGGACAGCTGGTACAATGAGGAGTGCCGTGTTGCAGCGGAGAGAAAACCGACTGCTTACCTCGCAACGTTACAATCGACCGACCACAAAACGTGAGGGATGGGAATAGATATCGAGAGTTGAAGAGAGAAGCGATACGCATTTGCAGAAAGAAACAGAACGACGCCGAAATGCGTGAGTACGAAGAGCTTGATAAGCTAGCCGACAGGGGCAATGCTCAAAAATTCTATGAAAAAATGCGGCGGCTTACAGAAGGTTTCAAGACCGGAGCATACTCTTGTAGAACCCCCAAGGTGATCTAGTGACCGATACCCAGAGCATACTAAAATTATAGAGGGAACTTTTCTCCAGCCAGCTGAATAGCAGTGAGAAGGTCGATGACGATGAAGTAGCCGTTCCATTAACCGAATATGAAAAAATTCGAATAGCAATTACCCGCCTGAAGAACAACAAAGCACTTAGAGGCCCATGGATTACCGGCCGAGCTATTCAAGTACGGCGGCGAAGAACTGATAAGGAGCATGCATCAGCTTCTTTGTAAAATATGGTCGGATGAAAGCATGCCCGACAATTGGAACCTAAGTGTGCTGTATCCAATCCACAAAAGAGAAACCCCACAATCTACGCCAACTACCGTGGGATAAGTCTCCTCAACATCGCGTATAAGGTTCTATCGAGCGTATCGTGTGAAAGATTAAAGCCCACCGTCAACAAACTGATTGGGCCCGCTCTTAAGCATAGAAAAACACAACAGTAAGCTGGCAAGGTAATGGCCTCTGTATTTTTAGATGCGCATGGTATAATTTTTGTTGTCACCGTGAAAAAGTAAGTACCATGACTGTAATTCGCTTTTGGTTGAATGGGTTCGTTAATAAACAAGCCAATGTTGAGACGCCGCTACATGCTTCACTGTCGAGATTACTTCACAGCCGCAGCTGAAGTATCTGGGAGTAATATTGAATTTAAAATTCAAATTTAAGGAACACCTGGCGTATTCTTCCGGTAAAGCAAACAAAATTTATAAAGCTCTACCGAAAATATGTGTGCGTTCCAGCGGGCAATTCTTAATAGAGAAAGCAATAAGTTCCGTAATTTTATATGCAGCAGCAGTATGGATACAGGCAATGAGTATATAAGCGTATGCTAAACAAATCATTGCAGTGCATAGGCTTTCTGCAATTCGAGTGATAAGTGCTTTCCAGGCTATATCAACCGACGCTGCTGAAGTATTAGCCAGTATGCTACTCGTTGACATCCAGGCAGATGAACTCGAGTGATTATATCAGCTATCAGCGCCTAAAACATTATCGGCGAAGACAGAGGAAAGCAATAAGGGCACTAAAATGTGGCAGGAACGGTGGAATTCCTCATTCAAAGGGCGCTGGACCCATCAACTTATACTTATACATCCACTTGTGGATAGGCAGACGACATGGGGACCTGTATTTTCATCTGACCCAAATATTTAGTAGACATGAGTGCTTTAGAAGCTACTTTTAGATTTAGATTCCACAATGACATTATTCCGAACTGTCCGACGTATACTGAGTATATAGAAGACTCTAAACATGTATTATTTTTATTGCCCTCGTTTTTCAAATACCTACAAGGGAAAAACTAAAAACCACACTCGATGGTAGTTTTACGGTCGATAATTTATCGACACCCACGTGTCAGTCGACTGATAAATGTAAAGCTATTAGCGAAGCGTTAGCATTCATAAAACTGAGAATTTTTTTAACAGATTAGGCATCCGTCAGTGCGCACAATAGAGGAGACTTAAATGTCCTGTCCCTCACACGATAATATTTAGACGGTGATTCCGTGGGAGAGTCTTGAGTTGGGAGTAGTTTATTTTTAGCGGATTAAAGTTCCGCACTCCGGCGGCAATATAAACGCCGTCACATGCACAAAAGTAACTATTTTGCAACAGCAACAGCAAGTTTCACTATGTTATTATAATAAAATATTTTATTTATACTAGTTGCGTGTTCGATTCGCTATTTTCCTATGTGAGAAATCATATCAAACGCTTAATATTCTTCGGAAAAGTAACTAACGTTCTTTAGTGGAAAATTGCGCAAAAGAGCAGGGAGTTGAAGAAAAAATATCTTAATTCAATTATCTCACATACATATACATATAAGAACGTATGTGATGCCTGATCAGTAAAACACCAATTGAGAAATGTATAGTAATATCAATATCAGATATTATCCGCGTTTCAAACGCATTTATTCATACTTACGTGTACAAAAATATAATTACTGAGTCTTCAACTAAATCTACTAGGTTAAGACGCAGTTGTTAAGGCAAATTGTTCCTTTTCCACTTTTTTCACTTTCAATTATATAAAAATTATTTATTCTGTGCTTACTGCTCAACCCAAAATGTGCTTATTAAATATTTTCGTCCTCTTATCGCTTATGCAATGGAATCTGCTGACAGCGGCCGCTTAACGAATCACTCTAGGTGGTTTTGTCGGCGTTCGCTGCGCTTTATCGTTGCAGCAGACGCTGTGCGCACTTTTGGCTTGTGCCTGCCGACCTTACGTCACAGTATTCGCACTAATGACGGAATCAGAAATTAATTAAACGCGTAATCTAATTGAATTATGAAGCTTTTTTCGGTGTAAAAACACTAGAGTACATTTGCCTATACTTACATATACTGTTTGTTGTTCGCATTCACGTGATAATATATTAGCCTTGATTAACATGATTGGAGTAGAACAACAGCTGAGCGTGGAGCAATGAAAAACTGATTTAATTGAAAACAAATTTAATGAAGAGTTGCATAATCATGCGTGCATAAGTGAAAAATAACTGTTTTTATTAAAGTTCCGTTGTGACAATGGTCATCGGAAAGCCAAATCGTTGGCCTCTTCACATCTGCTCGGGAATGTAGCCAAATTACATTGTGACAAAAATGTCAAAGGATATTGTAATTTAAATTCTCCAGCTAAGTGATATTTAAAAAAAAAATCCTTAATTACTACATATGTCAAATATGAGCGCGATGTTTACAGCAGCTGCTTAAGTCGGTTCACCTCAGTGGTGCATTGCGATTTTTACAATGGAAAAAATATTGCACAAAGCATTTGTCTTAAATCTTGTTTTTCTAACCAAATGTTCTGTACGGAACCGTTGCGAATATTGAAAAATTCTTACAGTGATTCAGTTTTATCAATAACACAAGCTTACGAGTGGTAGAAACCCTTCAAACACGGTCAAGAGATCGTTGAAGACATGCCTCGTTCTGGACGACCTTCGAGCTCTTCAACTGACGAAAATATTAAAAAAGTGAACGATATGGTGCTTGAAGATCGTCAGGCAAGTGTTAAAGAGATGGCAAAAGAGCTCGACATCTCTCGCGAGTCCGTTATAATGATTTTGGTGGGGATATTTTGAGTATGAAAGAGTTCTTGCTCGACTCGTCCCGGAAAGTTGAATTTTTTTCAAAAGAGCTACGATTTTGACTAAATTTAAAGTCAAAATCGCAACGAATACCACAGATCAACCACGGTATTCACTGGATTTGGCTCCGTGTGATTTTTTCTTGGTACCCAGACTGAAATTACCGCTCCGTGGAACCCGTTTTCCGAGTTGCTGATAATTAAAGCAAAGTACAATTCCGCTCTGCAAAAGTCGATACAAGTATATCAGACCTTCAGACCTGACCAGGATCATTAAAATGCAGTAGCTCTGCTACATCCCAGAAATGTCAACACATCGTTAAAAATTTTAAAAAGTGTCTGGAGCGTGAAGAATCTTTATATGTTCCAAATCGACCAACCAGCAGTTTCATATATTTCTCTTCTGTTGATTTGAAAATATTAAGATTATTTAGATATCTTATATATTGATCAAATCAAACTAAAAGCACAAATGCATAACATGAAATTGAGTATTTGGAAACAGTATTGAGTATGTTTTCTTAAAAAGGTGATAGTGAACAGATATTCCATGATAAGATATCTTCCATATTGACCGATATGTTCGATACAGAGTCAACCGGATGAACCGTGATCCGCATACTTGGCGCTTAGACATAGGAATGGACCAATTTCGTACACTTTTGGATGGGAGTTATCACGTGTCAAAGTTATAGCATGCGCTGAGTTTCGTCTCTTTCGAAATATAGAGGAAAATATGGTTTCAAAATAACATTCTATGAGATTGCTTACAGTGATTCATACTACAGTCCGGTGGTGCAAAGGCTGGCATAGAATTTCTGCTTACAGTGGCATACCAATTGCCGACTTTTCGACCTGGTGCATATGAAAGCTTTCTCTGTAATTATTCTAATACTAGATTCGAACAATATAGAGCGTTTTTAAGAAAAAATATTATAGGATTAGTCGACACGTCTTTTTCTCCCCAAAAAGTTGCTCATTTGTCAGAAACGCCGATATCGGACTACTATATCATATAACTGTCATAGAAACCGAAAGGTCGATATCATGTTCTTGTAAGGAAAACAACTGTTCTTAATGAAGTTATACACAGGTCTTCGAGTTATACTTATCATAGTCTTGAACGGAAGATTTTTTGAACATTCAAAAATGTCAAGAAATGTTCACCAAAATTTTGATTTTTTCTAAAAACGTCCGCCAAAAATACAATTTTCACTTTTTTGTTTTTTTTTTCGTCGTTCTACACTTCACTTATAGTCTTAGAGAAAACACAGAATCTTTCTTGTTACTTCATAGGATTCCCTAAGCAATTCTGTGGTCAATGCAAAGACAACTTTTTTCCGAGGGCATATTGAAAATGACGCCGAGTAACAGAGTTTTGAATATGTTCGTTTGAAAATTCTACAAAACTTTATAAAATACATATGTACATATCTTTGGAATAAACAAAAGTTTGCATAAAATATTTAATTTTTATGTGATTTTTTATATTAAATTATTGAAAATATTTTTTAATAAAAAAAGTTATAAAAAATTTTTACTCAAGGTAACCAATGTAACCACTTAAGTGAGTTACTGTACATGTTGTAAAATTTTGAACACTTTTAACTAAACATTTTTAATTTTAAATAGTTAATTTACATTTTACTATATTTTTTGTTCATTTAATGACTGCATTTCTTTTGGCGAATAAGGAACGCAAACTTACACTGGCATCGAGGACACTCACAAAATTTCTTTATATTTTCCTTTGATATTTCTAATAGTTTTATTTCATATAAAATTTTTTAACACGAAAAATTTTGCACAAATATCTTTTTTGACATTTCACAAAAACGGGATTTTTTGCAATTTTTACTTCATTTTATTTTCCGAAAATGCTAAACACACGTTTTCAAGCACAAAGCTATTTGAAAAACATAGCTTTTGGATGGAGTTGTCGCGGCACTGGTTGTCGCTTTCGAATAGCAATGAATTTATTTCGATTTGAAATTTTTATATTTGCTACATTTTTTTTCACAAAAATTATGCACACATTCGCTTAAGCGACACTTTTTGATTTTATTTTCAATTTGCATATTATTTGTATTTTTATAATTTTTTTTTTTTTGATTTGCTATTTCCTTCACCACTAGCACCAACACTAAATTTATTTATAAAATTCGTATGGCGCGCAACAACAACAACTGCACACCAATTGCCGTTGCAAAAGAACTCAATCGAATGGCGGCAGCGCCAAGCAACAACAACAACAACGTACATACATATCAATTTTCCAACTTTATAAGTCCAACTCGCTGGGGTTACAGCACTCGCAATTGATTTCAAATTCATTCGCATTTATAAACACACATACATACATACACATGTGATTTGCATTGAATTCACAAGCAGTAAACAACAACAGCAGCAGTGGTAGCAACGGTTTAAATGTGACATTTAAAGGAAATCACTCATGGCAATATACAGACATATGGAAATATTCGTTTCAACTTACTAGTTATGCGAAGCTTTCGAAAATGATGTCTCACTAATTAATTTGCAGATTTTTATTTTTTTAATTTTAATTAACACATTTATTAAGCACTCTGACTTAGCGCCTAACGGCCATAACTTTAAATGCACAGCACTGGCTACTTAACAATGAACAACAATAAACATTTGGCAGCCACTGGCTTCTGCTGCGAAAGCTAATAATTTTTTTTTAATTTCAAAGCCACACTACACAACTGTAAACAAATTTCGAATTTAAACTTTAAAACTTTCAAATACTTTTTTTAACACTTAAAAATAATTGGTGTTTTTAGGCGCTACTTCAATTGGCTCGCAACTGTTGCGCTTAACGGTCGAGCACGATGTGTTTTGGCGCAGCCTGTGCGCTGGTGTTTTTATCAATTTCGACGGCAGTCGGCGATGAACTAAAGTTCCAATGCTGTTGATGTGTGTGTGTGTGAGTTTGTTAGGAAACAAATGGCTTGTGATGCGTTTGCGTGGTATACAGTGCTGCCAGACGGCTTAAATTTAAAATATTACAAATTCTAAATTTAAATTTAAAATTACTTACACAAAAATCCGGAAATGATTTTGCTTAGATCTAAATTTTTCCGCCAACAACAACGTTCTTCTATTAAAAATGGGCAATTTAGGCGCTTCCAGTGGCATAAACAGCTGTAAACACGCTTTGAATTTAATTTTAAGTTAGGTTGTGTGAAGAAGTATTAGTATTTACATTTTTGTCTATATATACTTACTTACTGCTAATATATCGACCGCATATACCTTTGCATATAAATTTAACAGCACGCCATTAACAACATTTGCGCCACTGTGGCACCACTGTTGGCGCTCATCGCATATTTCCGCTGCTGAGCGTGCCGGCCGGCATTGTGCGCTCTCAAGCTTTGTCACTGATAAGAAAGCTCTGCGCCTAAGGAGTATTTTGAATGAAATATCTTAACAGCATAAACACGGGTTTCCAATTGAGAAGGGTTACTTGTAAGGATTAACTGAAGCAAGCAACACGTGACTTCAATAAGTATGCCAAAAGGTAAATAGCTAAAGCAAAAGTATATGTGCATTTACCACGAATTTTGAACACATTAAACATGATTTATCGAAGTGAAATTCATTAGAAATGTTGTGTGGACTAGCAAATGAGAGCTAAATGAGACTTTGTATTCCGAGATATGTGCATTTGATGCTTCAATTTAAGATTATTTAGGAGAAAGTAGTGCCCCTCATCCTGAAACTGCGCTTTGTTCTCTGGAATCTCGTTAGCTAATTGAAGTCTGTTACAAGAAATTTTCCGCAAGAATATTCTTCGTTATTACCGTTAGCGGCTAGCTGTTTCTCTGGCACATCTTCCTTCCTTTGGCATTTTTTTCCACATATTTTTAGGCGCACATAAAGCTTCGGCGATCGCCCTGGTACAAAATACAATCATGGAAGACGAGCACTAACAGAACCAGAGCTCGAACACTCTCCCGACCAGCACCAAGCATCAAACAGAGATGTAAATGAAAGTCTTAGCATATATCCTTGATTAAGTATTGTTTCATAACCTCTTCATTATCTTCCACGGTACGACAGAAAGATAGGTCAGACATTAACAGCGATATCGATTACTTTACATATGGCTCAATAAGCTCACGACTTCCGGTGTTAGACCAAGTGTCCCCCGTGTAGCCAAAACATTGCCGTTTGAAGGCGAGCTAAAGTGAAAAGGCGAAACATCCCTCCTTAGGGTTGTGCGCTGGGTTTGGGACCGTAATATAAACACGACACGTAAATAAACATTTCTGCTTTCGCCAGACTGGATAAGGAAGTGAAGCAAATGAGTCTGGTAGTGAACGAGGGCAAGACGAAATTTCTCCTGTAATCAAACAATCAGTCGTAGCACTCACGGCTTGGCTCTCATGTCCCTCTTGACCGTCATAACTTCGAAGCCATTGGTATTTTCGGCTCCCTTGACCCAGCATCGTGTCGTCCGCTTGGATGAACACACTCCAGCTCCGAGAGCATTCGTCGCTATGTAGATGACGAAGTATCATCACAAAATTTGACATGGATTATTGGCTAATAAAACGGCACAATCTCCAAAGAAACTGTTCAAATCGGACAATAGCTTATAAACTGTTTAATATTGTATTATAAAATATCATCAGGAATGGATTACTGTTAAGGTAACTTTTTTATTTCCGAACATACTATGCAGATCGAATCCCTGACAAATATTTGTTGTTATTATTAATAAACGCTATTTTTTAACCAAATGCGGAAAAGGCAAATTTGGCCGAGAGCTTTTATATTCATGCACACACTTATGCAGAATTATATTAGCCAGCACTTGCTATACGAGCCAATGCCATGCAGTATTAATAGCCTAGAACAATACGCAATAGCTACAATCGAGGCAAAAAAGTGCAAAGCACATACGCGCATTGACTGCTGTGCACGCACTCACTGTCCCATTCACATACAACCATATGTACCCAAATACTAGTATACACGCATATTTACACTTGCTCATGTACATACATATGTATGTATGTACATATGTTCGAATGTGTGTAGTGTAATGTTGATGTTGCGCAATGATGCCACACAAAAAGTAACCTTTCATTCATACCTGCATTATGTACGCACATACATACATACATACATATGTATGTATGAACCTCCATGCAATAAGTATTTTAATACCGAATGTGTGGCATATTGCAGTGCAATCAGGAGCATGACGCGTTTCCATAACGGCACATCGTTACAAATACCCACTAACCTACGCGCACACAGCGGCAGCAATACAGCAGCAAAGCTACAGCGCAACAGATAAACGCCACCTGATTCAACTGAATGCAGCCAGACGCACTAGATGCTGTTGACTGATGGTTTCCATATAAAATTTGTAAATAGAATGGCATACATACATACAAGCATAAGTATGTAGATGGAAGCGCATGGAAAAAGTAAAAGTGCTTTTAGTTCGGTGGGTGTGTATGCATTTGTAAATATACATACATACATATGCATATGAATGTACGTATGCTGAGCCCAACTTACCTAGAAAATTTGTGTAAATATGTAAATATGTCATTTGTGTTTTCAATTTCGACCAGCAGCAACAAAGGTCCATTCAGTGCGCATCACTGCAATGTAAACAAACTTTATATGTATGTATGTAAGTATGTACCCAGCGACTGCAAGGATATTGTGCAAATTGTGTGCGATTATATACATACATACATATACATACATATATGCATTTTCGTATTTTGTTTTGATATTATTTTTCATAGCAATTGCACGCTTATCAGTGCGACATAACAACGTGCGCATTTAGCTTTCCTATAATACTCACCGACATCCATATAGTATGTACATATATGTATAAAAGGCAATATGTAGTACACATGTGCGTAGGAATAACTTGTCTCGGCTCGTACATATGTACATATGTATGTATTTGTGAATCTGAGCTGAAATTGTGCTTAATGGGAAAGGATAATAGAAGCTCCTCCGTTTAATTGCATAAGGCTGTGCTTTGGGATTCAAATATGTACATACATATATACTTATCTACATAAGTATGTATGTGTCTCCTATTGTAAGTAGATATGTATGTATGTATGTGCCTGTATTGGCATGCAACGTCTGTTATCGTTGTGGATTCCCATTTAGAACAAGAAAACCCGTTAACTTCGACTGCACCAAAACTGAGATACCCTTCAAAGAAGCATTTCTTATGGCAATTATACATACATACATATGTACAAACACAAGTAAACACATACAAAAGGTAGGAAAGCTCAAAATGGATCAACCTTCATAACTAACCCGAAAACGATGGGCATCGAATGGAAAAATATTTTCATTATATTCTGTTTCATTGGTATGATTTTTTACGTTGCGGGTCCCAAATCCAGCGCACAGCTCTGCGAAGGGGATGTTTCGCCTTCTCACTTTAGCTCACCTTCAAGCGGATGTTCTTTGGCTACCCAGAGGATACTTGGTCAAAGACCGGAAGTCGTGAGCTGCTTAAGTCATATGTAAAATAATCGTTTCTGGCCACTCCCAAGTGAATGGCGATCAGAGAACTTTACTCACTTCTACACATGACTCCATCCTCCATCCTATAATCGCGTAAGCGGTGTCTACGCCAATTGAGAAGATTCGCAGTTTGATACATATGTACAACGTACAAGTCGAATTAAGGTTACTTAATAAATGAAAAAGATATATATAAATCTTTATCTTGATTTGGACTGTTCAGTTTGTGCGGCAGATATATCTTACAGTAGTCCGATGACAGCGACTGATGCGCTTCTTGAGAAGACAATGATGTATGCAAAATTTCAGAATGATATCTCAAAAATTAAGACTAGATCGGGTATTTCCAGGTCGACCTGGCTAAATCCACTCAGCGCGTCGATCATTTATACATAATATATACATACATGCACATATGCATGTAAGTATATACATATACATATACTTACTTCATAGAGCCTTCGACGTTAGCTCCTGTATGTTACAAACCTCGTGGGAAACTTAATACACCCTGTTTAGGGTATAATATAATGCCATGATACTGTCGGCACGCAATCCTGGTTACTATAAAAAAATGACTTTGGTTTGTCTAGAGTAATTGCCACTTCTGTTTGCGTCTTCTTCCTCATTTTTTGTCATCACTCATTCCTTCATTGATTCTAATCACAAATGCACACAATATTTTGTTTTTGTCCAGACCCTTTTCTAACTAACTTAATATCCGGCGACAATTATTGCTTTATACACATACACATGTTCACATATATGTATGCGTATGTAAACATAAGCTAAAAATACATATCATTGTTGTTTATATATGTACATTGAATGCAACTAAAAATAATCGAAGTTGAAAAGTCTTTCATCAAGTAATTAAGCGCCTTAGTAGCTCTTCGTGGAATTCCTAAAATACATTTCATTTGTGGAGACTTCATTGAATTCATATGAGAAGGCACTATTGTTGCATGTAGTTGGTCAAAAAGATATTTAAGCATTTTACCTCATAGCGCTTAAGTATGATTGTTTTATTTTAATTTTTATTAATTATTGTTATTAATAATATTAAATTTATTTGCAATTGTTGTTGTTAATGACAAACTCATTATGACTAATTTTACTAAATATTGTGTAAAATTACATGCGTCTAAATATCGGTATAAAATGTAATAAACATTAGATTCAATGTAGCTGACGGCTATTGCACAGAAAGGAAGAAGAAGAAAAGTTACAACTAACTGTAATTACAAATAATAATATATGTCCAAAATAGAGGCTTATGGTTATATTTTTTTTTGGAGCGACACCGCAAATAGTTGTCGGAAAGAAGGTCACTGCTGGCATGGCGACAGCCCTTGAACGTTAATAAATCCAGCTGCAACCGCTTGCGTAGACCAGATGCTGTCAAGACAGTTGATTCTACGTAACCAAAACGGACCACAAATTACTTCCGGGATGTTTTTAGCGGCTACTACAACAACCCGACGTGTTGTGGAATTCTGCAGGGTATTGTTCATCGTAATGAGCACAAAAGTAAGCATAAACTAAAATTAACTTAACACAAAAATCAACTTATAATAGCACATGAACAATCATAAAATAGTTGAGTATTTTCTTCTTCGATAATTTCAATGGTCGAATGCATGCACATCTATTTTCAATTACACAACCATTTTGCAAGTGTATACCAGTTATTTTTAAAAATGGATATTGGATCGTAAAACCAAAAAATCATTAGTAATAATTAGAACAATACAAGTAAATTGCATGGCAGCGTTAAATCTGTGTTGCAGGAGTAAAATATTTGAATTTTCTACAACATAACATTATTTTGCTAATCTTTAAAATACTGTTTTCACTTAGCACTCTTAATATATATTCAATCTTCGGATGTAGGTTTGGATGCATTAGAATTATCATCGACTTTATCATATACTTCGCAACCAACTTTATTTTTTGTACATTTTGGTGGCGTATTACGCGAACTCAACATATATGCACGCATACGAGCTTTGTATTCTTGTTCGTTTTGACGCATTCGTGCATTGTGCTCTTCGCGCATTTGAGACAGCTTCAACTCTTCATTTTTACGAAAATAACTTAGTTTCAGTTCCTGATGTATTGTTTCGAAACTGAGCCTCTGCTCATGTTCGATGCGTGCATGCTCGATTTCGGCCAGATGCGAACGTTTTATCAGGTCGAAAATTTGTTTTTTATATTTTTCATCGGTTGGAAGAATTTTATAGATTATGTCGTCTGCACTCAAAAGCGCCCTGGAAGTTTGAGCATCACTTTCACTGTTGGCAAGTAGTTCAGCGTCGTTTTGTGTGATCTATGAGCATTATAATCATAAAAAAATTAAATTGGCTTACACATTTAAAGTTTAAAACAAACGCAATTACAAAATTAATCACATACATTTAAACGCTGCAGTTTTTTCGCTTTGCTGGCACCATCGCTGCTAGCATTGTCATTGTTTTGCAACTTTTTCTTTTGCATTGGCTTTTTTCTTTGGCGTATGGCTGTGTTCTGTTGCGGCTGCTCCTTCAATGTAACTTCTGGCTGCGATTCAGCGGATTGTGGTGGGGAAGGTAATGCAAGCGTCGATGCTTGTAAGGTATCATCACTAGTGGTTGTCGTTGTGGGTAGGGCCGCTAGAGGCGTATCTTCATCGTCGATACTTAGTAACTCTTTCTTGATTATAATGCCGTTGCTACGTCCGTGAGGGCGTGAATTGGTTGGATCCTTTTGCATCTCCTCCATGAATTCTACCATGGACAAGCCCTCCAATGTCCCAGCATTTGGAGTCTTTTGCTGGTATTCCCGTTTTGCTGTGTTTTTCATACTTCGCCATTGAACCTGAATTTGTTCCAGCGAGCGATGTCGGAAATTTAGTACGTTGAATCTGAAATATATACAATCATATATACACAATATTAAACAAATATTATTTTTATATATTTCTGCAGTTTACTGTTTAGTGATATGCATCCAGGCAAGGCGTTTCGACTTTATGCTTTTGGCGTCAACATTACGATTTTCAACATATTCTACTTTTGGTTTTATAACTTCCACCAAGAGACACTGCAAGAAAAGCAACAGGCATCAATTAATATATTCATTATTTATTGCATTTATAGCTTTTTATTGAGACATTAGGTCTTTTATGTGTAGTGCTCACCCGTTCAGCCTCCTCCCAATTAGTTGAGCGTTTTTTTCTGGTGCCTTTTTTCTTGCCGGCACCACCTACTGATTTTTCCACTTCTTCTCCGCAACCATCTTCTTTTGTACGTTTTTGTTGCTCTTGGGAAGCTAGTGTAGGTTGTGGGTGTGTTTCTTCATCCGCCTCCTCCGAACCCATTGGGATATCTGGTTCAGCCGCTGGCGGTACCTTCACTGTCAGCGATACTAGGTTCCCGTTCACCGCTTCTAACTTCATTTTGCCACGGTTTCGCTTCTTTCGTAGCAGCTCCAGATTTTCTTCTATCTTATTGAAATATATTTACACAAACTTAGTTACTATTTTTATAATTTTTCACACAAAATTTTCTTCTTAGATGTTTTGTTTATACTCATAAATGCCAAGAACAAATTAAAATGTCCAATTGGATTTATGTGTGTAAGTGCAACAAATTGGCCAAAATTTGGCAGCACTTCAAGTACTTGTTAAAAAGAATTCTATTTCAATTAAGCAACTTCATATCCAAGCAACGTCAAAATCAGCAATTATAAAATGATACTATATTATTACATGCAGTAAAGAGTATTCTTTCCTAAATATATCTCCATAAAATATAAAGAATTTGGTTTGCTTACTGTGTTTATCGAAATATTCAATTATGTTAATTAATAAAAATACAGAATATTGTAATACTACTACTCATTGACTCGACTACATTGAGATAATTTTTTATTCAGCAAGGGATATAAGTAATCGATATTAGTAACGAATTCTTTCGACGCAGTTACATCGCTTATATCACTAATTGTCAAAGTTGTCATATTTGCAGTCCGTCGAAGAAGTAAGTTTTCAATCTAGTGCTCAATGAATTTCGTTTTATAATCAAATAATTTTAGGAGTAAAAATGGCATTTGGTGACTATCCAGCTGAGTATAACCCAAAGGTCCATGGACCATACGATCCAGCACGTTTCTATGGCAAAGGTTTGTAAAATTTAAATAGAAAATGTGTCGGGTGCCATTACGTAATGACGTTTCCTACAGCAGATTCAGTTTTGCCAAGAAATGTGTACACATATTGTTAAAAAATGTTTTTCTTTACAGCTGATGTGCCATTCGGTCAAATCAAAGTTGGTGAGATTGGCGCTTGGCTGAGTCGCCGCAACAAGTCACCCCAAGCTATTGCTGGTGCCGTTAGCCGTGCCTGGTGGCGCTGGCAGCACAAATACGTGCAGCCAAAACGTGCAGGTGTTGCACCTTTTTTCCAGGTTACCCTTGCTGCTATGACCTTCTTCTATGCCATCAATTACGGTAAAATGAGGCACCACAGAAATTACAAATATCATTAAGCAATTAGAATGATATAAAAATACCGATGTCGCAGAGTTATGGCTCGTGCACTGTGAAAATGTGTGAAGATATGAAAAAATAAATCTAAAAAATAACTTGTATAACTTTTGTGTTCCGTATTTCCGAACAATTGAATTGTGGAATAGAAAATAAATCAATTTCTAATTCAAACAATTATAATTATTTGCAAATGACTTTTATACTTGTGTGGTATAATATCAATTAAAAATGTTTGATTATTTCTTTGAAGCAGTTTTACAAGAAACTATGTAAGGTTCATCCCCCGAAGCTGAAATACCGTTCTCAAATGCATTTTTATAGGATAAAATATTAAAAAAAGGACTCTGTTCTTAACTGTCAGTTGTACGGCAGCTAAATGCTATAGTGTTCCCATCCTAATAATATATTCGGAATTCAATATATATTCGGAACAGCAATATGCTATAATGGTCCAATATTAGAAGTTCCGCAAATGAGCAGAATCGTAGGGAAATCAGGAAGTGTGTAAATTTCAGGTCAATAACTCAAAAACGAGGCGCGTTGATGAGGTTTTCACAGAATCGTCCTGTAAGTATGCGGATCATTCCAGAATTTGTTCGAAGTGAATTCAAATTCGTGCAAAAGTTATGTAGATTTGCACAAAAGAACGTCTAATCCATTATTTTCAGTATTGAAATTTAGTTATCAATTGAAATCTTGTGGTCATCATAGGGACAAATGCAAACCTAATAGAATTAACAGCTTTAAAATTCACAATACGTCTCGATCATTTATAATTTTACTTAGTAAGGAAGGGCTAAGCTCGTGTGCAACCGAACATTTTGTACTCTTGCAACTTGCAAGAATCAAAGCCAAGGGAATGCGTTAAGGTGTAAAACCAATCATATAAAGAAAAGTCAGCCGGATGTTCGAAAATCCTGATAGTAGTTATATTGGGGCTAGGACAAGTTTTCGCTCAAATTTATCTATTTTAGGCACAAAAATACACTGTTATGAATAAAACACGCTCTCTTATTTTGGGATAAGTCACCCCTAAAATCGAAAATTTTTATATTAAGTATGTAAGTATATAGGGGCTAAGGAAAGTATTGGTCCGATTGAACCCATTTTTGACATATATGCAAGCCATTATAAGAGAAGGATTATCCCTTAATTACAGTTATATATATATTACACATTTACCGATGTCTCCGTTAGAATGGTGAGGGTTATCCAGGTTGTCGTCGACGTCATTTAGCGGGAAGCGCAGGAAACGTGCTGTTCCGATGGGGTCGGACTATAGGGAAAGGGGTGTTAGATGAGTGGGGTTGGCGAGGCATGTAAAGAGGTGACCAGTGGCATGCGAAGACTCATTGCATGCTTACTCCCGTCGAGCCTAGATGCTTTAGCATAAGCATGTTGATTCCATCAAGGCCAATGGTTTTAGACGATTTTGTCTTATTGATGATATTCTGAACCTCCTAAACGGTGAAAGTATTCATTGTGCAGAATGACGAATCTTCAGTCTGTTCCACCAATTACATACTCCTACGATGGTTCGAAAGGCAGGCCAAAGATCGTGGTGCGCGTTAAAGTCGCTTAGTACCAAACGGGTTTTTACGAACCTGTATTTGGCTGATATCCTGTAGGGCAATATGTAACTAGGAGGATGCATATATTAAATATTTCGAACTCGACATCGCCTGACGGATAGCTATGTATATCCTGACATTCTGGGGCAGTATCCCTGCGGTCGATGTCTCTATCGATTAGACGATATGGCTCCACCATTATCTCGCTGCGATATTTACGTAAAACTTTGAACTTGTTCATGCAACTATCTCCTCGATTTTGCTCTGTAGTCCGTTGCAGTTAAATTGTAAGATGCGGCTTTGTCGCGGGTGTCTATGAGTGATAGTCAGATCAGAATGGGGGTCATGTTGCCTGTTGGAGCTCCTATGGACCTTGGAGGAGCCGCGCAGTGCGTGAACTAGGTGCTAGTTGTACAGCCGTTGAGGACAAGGTCGCAGTAGTGCGTTAGCAACATAAGGCCACTCCCTGTGGCCTGGCGCCTGAGCAGGTCTTATGATGGTTTCATCCATTACATGTATTAAACATGGTCGAGGTGGAGTTTGGATGGGTCTTTTAGCGCAAATGCAGCAGAAAAATTCTTCCAGGCCCGGGGAACGGGAATACGAGACACGGAACAACCCTCTTGCAAGGCGTTGCTCCAGTGTCAACAAACTTAAACTAAAACTTAGCGATCTAAACGGGGTTAGATCACCGAAATAACAGCCCTTGGGCGGATAAAATCCGGGTCGATTCCGTTGCGTAGAACGGACTGAAACGATGATGAAAAGGTAGTTGTAAACTTGGACCATTCTACCATCAATCCTCACCAATGCAAAGTCGTTGCTTTTTCTGATGATGACTCTCTATTTACTGAACTGTTTGATGAAGATATGATAGTTTTTACCTCAACTAAGTTAAAAGTAAAAGCATTTGTAAGTATGTATAATATCAAACGTCAACAATCACTAGAAACATAGCCCAGAACAATGCAAGATTTAAAAGGCAACGATAAACTTTTCGGTTGTTCAAAGAGATCACCGGAAATATGCTTGGTGTACCCCTTTTAACGGGGAAGTTTAATGGAGAAATGCCCCTGTTGCATTAAACCAGTTTTCAGAAGGCTTCAGTTTCCAATTGCTCCATTTCAGCATTTGTAAAGAATAATTTCATCGTTCTTTGGGATTTATAAGCCTAACAGCATTTAATTTTTAGTGTAGAATTATTTGAAAAAAATGCAGTCAAATGGCAATGCTGGCGGTAATCTTAATTTATCTTGAAATTGCGACATCTGTTGTTAGATATTTTTAAATGTCATCCGACGCGTGTGTGTTTTTCTGATTATCTTTCACTTTGTGCTCATTCGTTAATCGCCCGCTGATATAAATTTAAGTATAATTTTTATGCGGAAAACTTTCGTGTCGAATCGGACCATTTCTAAATTTAATATCTTGTGTTAGTAAATTAAATGTAAAAGTGTGTGCGGTAGAAGCAAGTATCAAAACACAAAATTAGTGAGTTTTATTTACAAGAATTTTGATGTGTAGTGTTAAGAAAATACAAATTTAGCTACGTGTTATGTTGAACCGCTGCCAGTGCTAAACGTAACGGCGCAGTGGCAGAATTCTTCAAGTATGCAAACGTTATAAGGCATAAAACAGGCAAAAAGATTGGCATAAATGTTGCCGTTATGAAGGAAAATCAATTGCAAAGTTGTGAAAAAGTGATTTTATTCAATATTCAATAAATTATTTACCTCCAATCATAATTGTAAAACAGAATTTCAATTAGGTGATATATTTCCAATCGGACATACATTTATACAACTTGTACAGTGTTAATATAAGTAGTATACATATGTATATATGTACATATGTGACTAAATGATTAATTTCGAGGAAGGTAAATGTGGAATATACAGAAGTATCTGCACACTAGGAAATATTTCAAATAATAAACACTTTCAACAAAGTGCAAAGCTGTATGTAGAATGAAGCCTTTAGGGTTTTTACAGCGCGGGTTTTACATATTCTGAGTGACTATTCAAATATGTTTCTTTTACACAATAAAAAATATGTATATATATTTATACAACAATTTTTTTATTTTTCAAATAATTTGTAACTGTATAATAACAAAAGCTTGCCGTTTGCTTTCTATACTGTTAATAATAATAGTAATGATCTTCACACAAGATAACTGTGATTAAAAGAAAATGTAAACTTCTTGTATAATTCTTGTATAAAGACTGTTTAATTCAATAATTACATATGTATATGAAAAATATGACTGTTGCATTTGTGGAACAGCTCTACACACATATTTTTTTCACAATTTTACTCATATTTTCCCGGGCCACATTACAATTGTCGCTATTTTCATCAAAAGCAAATCGGCTATTGCCCTCATTTTCTAATTACGCATTTTCGCCTTGCAATGTTTTGCAAATTATTTTTAGTAAAATGCAGCGATAGTTCTAAAAAACTTGGCACCTTGCGTTTGCAAACAGAAAGAATTAAACAAAATAATGATGAAAGCAGAATCGGTTGATACGGTGTATGAAATGTTCGTTTGTGCTAATAAAATTAAAAATATTGGGAATGTTATCAGATAATACATATTATATACATGCATATGATACGTTCATGTATTTATCTATGAAACCACAATACCGATCACATACTTAGCATTTCTAACGCTAGACTTTCGAGGATTCTGATTTGCTACATATAAGTGTTATCGTCTCTTAAATCTTATCGAAACAATTTTAGATTTAATTTTTTTTTTTTTTTTAATGATTACTGTTCATACATCACATACAAAATTTTAAGACTGAGGATAGATATATGAAATTATAACTAAAAAAATAATTCTTATCAATATGAGTAGTTTCTATTTTGAAATGGTTTTTTCCTTCTCTTGTAATATTATAAATAGTGATGCTGCATTATTTCGTATTTTATATGACAATATGTAATCGTAAGACTAGTAATCACAAGAATCTTCCGATTACGAATTTTCCGTTGGAAGCGATATTTAGCATTATTAGTTAGAATGCAACCCTTTTCTTATTGCACGAACAAAAATAAATGAACAAAAGTTAAATGTTGAATAAAAGTTATTTTTGCACTATTTAATAATGGTTAGAAACGATTTAGTGAAGTGTTAGTGGATATAAAAGTTAAAAATATACCCACTAAATTCATTATAAATGGGAAAATTCATTTTAAATAGTTGAATTTTTGAACTTTAAATGCAAATATCTCAAAAACCATAAATCAGGGGCAACTATGTATATATTTTCTTAATCTAGAGGACATCTGTATCCGTACATAACCATTTTAATCCCAAAATCCTGGGATGCTTTTCTAAAATTTACTCGTGTTTTAATAAAGCAATTATTAAAAAAAGTTTAATATTTCTTTTTTAAGCAAAACTAATTTTTTTAGATATCCTGTGGAACCTTTGCTTACATCATTTATGTCCATTCGCTTAATTTATCGAAAAGTTTTACTTTGTAAGACCGTACATTTTTTGATTGATCAAAGTTTCTTTATATGGTTTACCATCAAATTGTCATGAAACCATTGGTTAGTGCGTTGCGCTGTGTGTTTCGGAAATTTATTTTAGGGTCATGTGCCCATTAGCAAATTATAGCATGACATTGTTTATAATTGATACGTAGTTAAGTTATTCCATTTGTCCATCAATTTTGAATATAGGCCCTACGCTACTCCATATTTCAGTCTTGGTAGTTATAAGTTGATTCCTTAATACTCGAACAATCAGTTTGATTTCTCATGCTCTCGATTTACGCGTTATACTTCAGTTTGTGTTAAAATATAAGAAAATCTTTGCATAAAATCTCTAAATTTCAAAAATTTACCCGCGTTGCTAATTTGGCCACAACCGCTTTTATCACATTTTCAAAAATAATTTCTTTGGTCTCTCCTCTTTGCAACTTAGGAATACAGAAAATATAGTAGAAGAATTCTTCTTAGATATTTGTATGATTCATTTAGGTCTTTACACAAATAACTCGTTCAGTACAGTGCACCTCTGTTGTTTCCATCGTTTTGCCGGTTGCCTTATCGTATGGTTTATACCGGCTTATTATGCCACATGTGTGTACAATTTTTCTTTTCTTATTGCAAATTTGTACACTCCTTTGTCAATTTGCAATTACTCAATACGTTATTTATTTCATTCTTTATTCTCTATGTACTTCGTAGCCGTTAGCAGTTCTCATACCACACACACGCTGAGGAATCTAAATAAAAACGTAATGGAAGTTGTGTTAAAAAAAAAAACAGTTGTGGTGTTGAAACTGTTAAAATGCGATGCAAAGCTTAATCAACATAAGGGAATGCTTCCAGACGTTGAAAAAACCAATATATAGATACACATACGAACTAATTCATATAAAATCAAATATAATGTCTAATTCCTTAAACTGTAGACTTTCATATATGTCCTCAGTTGTAATAATTGTAACTCTTAAAGAATTAGTTGAAAGCGTTAAGAAAATATTTTTTTTTTTTTTCAATATAATATACATATGTACATATGTATGTATATTATTTTAATAGGTTTTGTAGGCGTCCACACGTACCATATATACAACTTGACCGTAAATCCTTGAATATATTAAGGTTTGTTTATTTATTTAATGTATTACTGCGTTTGCGCACGGATAACTTCTTGATACCACAATCAAGTGCACAGTTGTAGGCATTCACTTTCATTCATCACTGGCATGTGGTCAGAAATTATATACATACATATGTATGTATGTACATACATTGAAGTTTACACATATTATTTAAATACACTTACATATATATTCGTGCGCCTTTGGCTTCTAAGTACATAATTACACTATTCACTTAAATGCTTATGTACATGCTCGCAATTTGATATATATGTACATATATATGCGTTGATTCATTTGAATACACATTTACATTTCCTATCATCGCTGACTCAATTGTAAACAACCCACTCCCTTCGAAAGAGTTCGAAAAATATACATTTTTACATTCTGTTGCTTGATTTCGAATGTGGAAAATGAAATCCTTGAGCACATTAAAAAGTCTGTGATGTATAAATTATAGCTCTGGCATCCAATTCCTAGTTACTACTCTATACTAAGACGCATCTCCAGAAAATTTTATTTTTGTAGGATTTTTCTCAAAAAGCTTGTTGAAATATATGGAGATGTTTGTTTGTATGTACGCATATTTAAAAATGTACATACATATATACTATACATGTATTATATTATACATATGTATATTTAGTACCTGCTTTATTTGGCATTCAATAAAACTTTCACTTATTTACCACCTCTTACTAATACTGTGCACTAATGCCTAATTTTGCAGTTATCACAGTTGGTTGACCTTTCTTCAAAGTGAACACGTTGCCAATACAATGGATGATTATCAAATAGAAACACGTCGACGTTCACGTTCAAAAACACCCTTCCTACGTTCCAGCTGCGACCACGAAAACTGCGAATATGCTGGCGAGGAGGGCCATACACATCATCACCAACAGAAAAAGAAGATGCCCAATGTGCAGTAAGTACTTTGATAAAATTTAATATTATTCGAACAAAGAACTAATCAATAAGTGTATTTCCAAGTGGCTGAGCACATGTGCGGCATTCGAACTTCAATGCGATTTAATTATTTGTATTTTTTTTTTGTGCAACCAAACATTGAACGAGCCAAACAACAAGTTACCAACGACAAGATAATGAACCTAAAAAAAACACACTAAAAATAAATAAAAACACAAAATAGAAACAGAAAGCGACAAAGCAAAACAAAAACCAAAACCGACGCTGTGGTGTCACAGATGATGTAGTTGTGTGCATGTCGTCATCGCGTAGCTATTTAGTCAGCTAGTCAACTGAAATGGGCGGGAGATGGAGCAGGCAGGCGTGTGTGGCGTCAATGTGAGCGCGATCGTCCGCATTCGCGCAATAGTTCAAGTTAGAGGCGGCGAGTTGCTCTCATTTATGTAAGTCAAAGCTAGCAGCGGCAACAGGCAGCGCTTATTTTTTGTAACGTTCGCCAAATTGGAGATTCAAATGACTCGAATTGTGGCGTTCAGATTGTGCCCGGGTGTTGTGCTGACTGAACGTGTGCGTGCTTTACTCGCTGTTCGTTATTTTTTGTCAGTTTATTGTTCATTGCACGAAACGTGCGCTGTTTGAAGACGATACACTCGCGTATTGGCGCGCTTTTTAACCCACTTTAGTGATTTCCATATACAGTAACAAAACAATTGAAACCAAGTGAGAAAGTAAATAAATATAAACACGCGATTTATTACCAGTTTGCCGTTGAATTCAAACCGAACTCGTCATCGTTACCCTGACTAACTGGGCAAATTGGCAGGGTGAGAAGCATGTATACATATGTATATACATATGTTTATATCCATGGATATATTTATATATATGTATATGCCAAAAACTCGCTGGCCATCAGTCTTATTGTGTTTTTGCGTTTGTTTTTTAGTATTCTTGGAATGATTATGTGCTTATTCTAGTTTTTATTTTGAACGATGACGACACACCGCGTTGTTTTTTTTTGTACTACGCTTTCGACGTTATTATTTGTTTGGCCATAAATTTTTAGCTTCAATGGCTACGCACAACAACAACTCCATTTTTTGTTTATTTCGCTATTAAGCTTTTTGAAGGTTAAACCGAAATAAACGAGTAATAGCAAATATAATTATTTACATGCCACAGTTTGAAGTTGCTTGGAAATATACATATTTAGTATGCGCATAACAATTAAATAGAACTTGTGCGTAGCGCATAAATTATGCTACACTCGCACTAATTTGGTTTTTGTATGATTAAAGATCTTGATAAGCGAGGAGTTGGAATAATAAAGGTGTATACCCTTCTTCATAAATAAATGGCGTGCTCAGTTTCTGATGTCATTTAGAAACAAATTCAAAAACAAATAGAACTGGCTTGTTTTGACCTAACTCAATATAGCTTTAGAGATATAACTCTTTAATAGTAACTATAGTTCTCCAGTGATCATTTCCCTTAAATTAATTATAAACTCGTTTTAAGAATATTTAGATATGTATATGGAAGTATTATTTTGTGAAGAGTATTTGGGCCCCTTAATGATTTTGCAACCTGATAGTGACGAAATTCACAATACGAAGCAAAAGTATTATATTAATATGAAAGTAAATAATCTCAAGCACCATAGTTAAGACTTTCGCGATTTCACCATTTATTTTTTGTATCGTTAGAGATATAAAACTTATTAGTAGAAATTTTGAGAGTATTGTGAAATGTTTACGTATCGCACGTTGTAATTAAAAACAAGAAAAAAAGTTAATTTAGGCTGCACGAAAGCTTTGATGCCCTTTACAAATACAAAGCATTCTATATACGATTTTGATCGGTCAGATTTTATGCCAGCTATGCATATGCTGTAGTCGCCCGACGTAAACAATTTGTTCGCAGATTGTATTGTTTGAATTTTGCTATAAAAATATTTATGGCGTTTATCTTAAAAATTCTTTATAAATATTTTAATCCACTTTGTTTACCAATGCTATCGTCAGCACACGAATTCCACTTTTTCCTAAGACATACATACATCTATATATTATAATATTATATTTTTGTTGTTTTTATAATAACAAAAGCATTTACTAAATTCTGTTGTTTTGATAAACATTCTTTATATTCGCTTTCTGATCAGAACTATTGTGGAGGAAACTGTTGAGGTGGCATCATCTATCTTACCAGCAAAACAAACACAAAAATCTAAAACATCAGATTACTCCAGCGAAGACACAAGCCCGGAGAGTAAATCAAAGAAGACCTCGATGAGCATCAACGAAGAGTCTTCACAGAAGTCCAAACAAATGTCGTCGTCGTCAACGAATAGGACCTCCACCACCACAACCAGCACTACGGTGGTTACAAAACGCAAACGTGTTGCCGCCTCCACACCAAAGGCCATAGAGAACTATTTACAAGAGAGTTTTGCCTCGCAATTCACCGGCGGCACTGGTGTAGAGGCTGCACGGCAAAGTTATAATGAAATTACCCAAAATGTGCTCAATACAGAATTTGAACGATCACTGCGCAGGGCGGAAGCCGCCGGCAGCAATAATAGCAGCATTAATAAATCGTATAGTAATATTTTGAGCAGTTCAAATGGCGATCTTAGCGATCACATTGCATACCTGGAATACAAACGTGCCGGCGAGTACTGGAAGTGAGTGTAATTCATGTGCATTCATAATTTACAATTCAAATGTGTTTGAGATTTGTTCAATAAATAAAAATAATATACACTCATCAATATTTATTGCAGCACCACACCGAAAACGGATTATACCTACTCGAAGCATTCGTCGTTTCGACGAGAATTGGCGCCCGGCATTGTTGCCATGCCGAATATGTCGCGTCTTGGCCTGAGAACTCACAATGAACGTATCAACCACATGACCAAGCAACTCACCTATGATTCGGGTGATGAAATCGATTACCAACTCGATGGCTACCGCAAACGTCAGTACAATCGATATATGCAAGAACAGAAGCAATCATGGTATACACGCATCATTACAACGATTGTGACGACAATCACCAGCGCATGGTCAGCGGTGACTGGTGGCGGAGATGGTGGTGGTGCAGCTACTGGTTATGACAGTTCATTCTACACAACGAAATACGGACAGGAGGAACGAGGTGAGCGCACAATTCAATATATATATATTATGTATATATAGTTTTATACACTTGTGTATAAATGCAATCAAATATGTATTCACTATTTTGCTTCCTTGCAGGTTTCTTCGGCTCCATTGCCCAAGGCATATCATCGTCCATATCACAACTCTTTCGTTATGTTTACATATCGATTTCATCTCTACTTTGTTTGGATACTTGGCTCTTGCAATCGTCTAATGCCGACTCCAAAGGCAGAAAACGCCTTCTGCTGCTACTATTGATCTTATTGCCATTGTTGTTGTTGGCCGGTGAGTATTATTGTGAACCCTTATACGAAGCTTGTCACTATGTCAATGGACTCTGCGGAAAAATAATAGAATAACTAGTAGGTGTGTGGGTTGCGACAGACAACAAAAATTGCCATTGTTAAAGCGCTACACGCGTAGTAATAGCCCCTGACATTGAATATATTTCGATTTTGTAATAAATTTTCAGACGTGTTGACCTTGTAGCGTTGTGAGCGTTGTCATTAACCGCTAGTGGCAGTGAATTTGAAAACTGTTATTGAACTGCTGAAGCTGTGCGGCTAAGTGCTTAATATCGCTTTGCTATTTTTAGCCAATACATGCATAGTTATATGATTTTCAGTCATATCTATATTATATATGTATATGTACGCATGTACATATGTAAATGTATGTAGCAGTTTGTTGTTCGCCATGACGCTACGTGCTGACTGTTGTTGCGCGCGTCACGTGTGGAAAATTTCATAATTTCAGAAAATTAAAATATTGCACAGGTAATAAAGGAGATTTAATATAAAATTGCGCAATATAGTTTTCTATTATATTTAAATTGTTTTTTTTTTTCGAGAATCTAAATTTGATAATAATAAGGGGTGTGAAATTTTTAATGGAATCATTTTTAGGATTAAAAAATGAGATTTTGATATTTGTTTCTTAACATATGTATTAAGAGAAGAGTTTTTTGATTGAAAATTTTGGGATAAAAAATTAGATTTTGATTTTTTTACCCTAACATCGGTATCAAAGCTTGAAAAACAAATTTTTTAATTCCAACATA
Source organism: Bactrocera dorsalis (assembly GCF_023373825.1). Lineage (NCBI taxonomy): Eukaryota > Metazoa > Arthropoda > Insecta > Diptera > Tephritidae > Bactrocera > Bactrocera dorsalis. The sequence continues at coordinate 56,697,694 of NC_064305.1, forward strand.
AAAAAAAATTGAAGATTTAATATTTTTCGGACTAAAATTGAAAAATATATTTTTTAATTTATTAGTAAAAATTTAAATTTTTTTTAGCTAAATAGTAAAAAATTGCAAATTTAAATTTTAATCCCAAATTCAGAATTAAAAATTGATAAAATAAAAAGCGGTTGAAGCTAGAGAGCTCTAGTTCAAAAGTTCGTGTTCTAGTACATATCCGTGATAAAATAATAATTTTCAAACATTTTTTTTTTTTTTAATTTTTAATTAGTACATGCTTTGTGAATTAAATTTTTTTCGATCGAGTGTTTTGGATTAAATTTAAAAATATTTATTTTTCAATCCCATATTTGGTATTGAAAATATTTTTAATAAAGATTTTCAGGATTTAAAATTAAAAAAATGTAATTAAATTATTTTTTTGTGCATTATATGCAACCCTGATGATATGACCCATTTATTCAAGTTCTTTGAACAATATATAATCAGAATTATATTTGATATTTCAATAATTGCGCAATAAATAGTTTTGCTACAAACAAATATCGATGAAATATTTTTTTATATATAAACTTTTCATTATAGTTTTTTATATAAGAAATTTGCTGTTAGGTTTCGAAAATATGTTTTTTAAATTTTAGAATTCACAGTTTTATTTCGAAAATGGGTTTTGTAAATTTTAGAATTCACAGTTTTATTTCAAAAACGGCTTTTGTAAATTTTAGAATTTACAGTTAGGTTTTGAAAATGGGTTTTTAGAATTTGCAGTTAGGTTTCGTTAGGGTTTGTAAGTTTTAGAACTCACAGTTAGCTTTCGAAAAAAGTTTTTAATAAAAAAGTTCGTGCAGGGAAGATCACCACTACATACAAACCGTCCATTGACATATTGCTCGCCGATTTTTCAACTTTATACTAATATTCTTCTTCATTTCTTTTGCAATTTTTCCCCACGATATAAAATCGAAAACCAACTGTTGTGAAAAACTACGCTTTTGCACCGCAGGCCTTTACCATTACCTAGATCACCCAACGATACCCCAATTTTCCGAAATGTCCTTCACCTTACCCACACTCCCAGATTTCTCCAAACTCGATATGTCCGAATATTTCAAAGAGGATAAACTCGCTGCACTTAAAGAACAAACTTACAATCGCCTAGCAGATTTTCGCGATTGGACCGATGATTATGTTATGTATTTGCGCACGGTTTCTAGTAATATCTACGATGAGGGTCGTAAATTTTTTCAACGCGAAGAACATTTTGAACGCGTTTAGAATTGATTTGGTTAAAATTTTCGGTCAATTTACCTTTGAGCTGTTGCAACAATTAGCAATCTGAACAAATTAGAAAGAAATTTCTATAACACAAAAAAATCCAACAACAGTTAAAATACGAAAATCGTAATTATAATATTTTTTATTATGCGCCATTAATTTTCATTGTATTTGTTATTGTATTATTATCGTTTATAATTTATATTATTTATTTATTTTTTTTTTTGTTGACGTTTTAGTTGCTCTTTTCGTTTCTTTAACGTTTCTCTCAAGACCTTAAGTTCAATTTTCCTACTTTAGAACAAAAATGTACAAAATATCTTAGTTTTGCATTATAGAACTCTTTAGATTTCGTTCGTAAAATAGTAAACTAGTTAACTACAAAAATGTCATAACGTACAAAAATCGTTGCATTTCGGATATCATCGTTTATCCTATCCTAACGGTGACTCCCTAAAATACTAAAATACCTTAACCAATCCTTTAATCCCTACCTCGCCCTTTGCACTAAGCTGCATACGTTGTATGCGTAGTGTTTCGGGACAAATTCACCACACAAATGCATTTGCGTTAGAAAAGCATATGCTTCCTGCGGAAGCTGTTTGACACCAATCGGAGAAGGATAGAGAATGCTGCAATTAATTAAATATCAACATCAACCTACCCACATCTACACACACATACACATATCTAAAGTAGAAACCAAAACAAACAAACAAACACGCCACAGAAAGCTATTACATACTTACAAACTATAATCCGTTCAATACTTAAGTGAAAGATTCTGTGTTGTCTAACAACGTAAAGTTTTCAACTCTTTAAATGCTTTAAACTTAATTATTTAATAAAAAATAATAACTGTTTTGATATGTCAAATAATTGTATTGTTAAAAATTTTTTTTCAAAATTTTTCCTAAAGTCCGTGGTATTCGCGTTTATTTCGATGTATTTCATATTTTTATCACATTTGGTTTGTTAAAAACAGTATAATACTAAAATAAAAAAAAATTTAATCCAGAAAAACCAAATCGAAAAACGCTTTTTATTTTACTCTGTTCCGAGTTAGCGTTAGCGTTAGCTTAGCTGCATGCATTTATCCCATTTAGGTGAGTATTCCAACTACTTTTTACTCTTCTTTGGGTATGAAATGTGAAAATTGATAATTGTACTACTCTATCCTTCTTCATTTGGATCAAATTCAGTAAGTTTTTCCCATTTTTATACATTTTTTCTAATACAAAGTGGCGTATGCCGAAAAAAATTAAAATCCTTCCTGCTTAACAGTCCATTTGGCAAATTCTAAATCCTTTACTCTTATATTTCAAACGATTAATCAGTATCTCAAGCATTTTATTTTATGATCCTTTAATGAAGAAGGATATGAGTGTTTTATAATTCGTATATGTTTATTTAAGATATATTAATGTATATATATACTATATTTTGTATTAACTTTTCCACGAAGTTAGTAACACCCCGAAGGAAACGTCGAGGACCCTATAAAATAAATATATACCTATAGAAATGAACAGCATGGTGAGCTGAGTCAATTGACCCAAGTCCGTCAATCTGTCCGTCTACAAGAAGCTGCTTATTTATCGAAATTGCCGATATCGGACCACTAAAGGAATCTAATATGCATTGCGAATTGTGATCGATTGTATTTTCCCTCTTCATAATGTCCCATCATTACCGAGCATTCCACTTAAGTCAAGGAGAGAGGAAAATCGTTTGGTTTCGAATATTTTTCTCTTTCTATGCTTTCCATGCTCGAAAATCTGCCCATCGCTGAGACTTGAGTGTATCTGTACCGCACTAGGTCTTTTGACCAGCGCTAGTCTTCTTCAGAGTAGCTTTTCAGATTTGCTTCCAAGGTTATCGTCATATTTTCATTGCTTCAAGTAACGGGCGGTCGTTCAGTGAAACCCACCAAGCAAATACTGCCTTTGACAAGTAAATTTTGGTAAAGACAAATCAAGAGGTCTTCTAACACTCCAAGGTCCGGGGTAACTATTACTTGGGTATATTATAAATGGTTAGGGGGACTCGATAACTGCCATTCATTGTTGAATGATACTTTTTGCATATAAGAATTTGCAAGAATAGTTTTTACCATATATGTATATGTAGGTCAAGGCAATACCATCAGTAGATTTGTGGGCTCCTATCTTTCTTTCCGTAACCGATTTAACTTCGCTCTAAATGAACGCAAGTGGAGTAAAGTCTCTCGATTGCACAGTTTTCACCCTTAAACCGGGTACCCCTTTCCGAAGAGTTCCAAGCGTTTACCATTATTTTGTCATACCCGAACTAAACATGATCTTCATTAATCTCGACTACTTTGGGTTAAAATAATGACGCATTTCATTGTTTGACTCTGTGAAGATTATTTTATGTCTTGAATGTCCATACGTTTTTGGCAGTTCCTTCATATTATTAATTATTATTATATTTAGACGTGATAACCTTGCCTATGGAACACCCCGAACACATGGAGCGCTTTTAACCTCTCTTAATAATACATTTTGTAGTAATAACTTGGAGTCTTTTTAAATAAATACAATATAACCTCAATTACAGCATGGTGGTTACAGGATGAGGAAGATCGCGCCTTTTACCTACAACGGGCACAGGCTCTGCTGCCTATTTCGCTACTTGCTAGTTGGCAGAGTGCCGTCTACAACGGCGGCAACTCCTTCAAAGGCTACATCCAACAGCTGCCGGACAATGTCAAGAGCTCATTCAACCATTACTACGCCAGTTATGTGGGTGGTGGTGCAGCAGGCAGTGGTGATTCCGAAGCGCACTTGCATATACACAACATCGAACAGCGACTTCAAAAAGCGCTCAGCGCCGAGGAATATGAGAACATACTGAATCATGTGAACAGTTATGTGCAGGAATTGATTGACCTGAAGTTGGCGAAACAACAGCGCGAGCAAGAAGTGCGCGCTGAACAATTGAGCCCTGCGCAGATGCAAATGATTGCAAAGTTGGTGCTCGAGACTGTGGCGCAAGAAAAACTAAAATGGGGAAATGCCGAAGTAAAGTTGGCTGAGCTGAGTGAGGCCGAGGTACTTCGACTGGCCGAGTTGGTGCGGGTTCAGCTGGAAGCAAGTGATTGGGCAGATCGACCGGTGCCGCTGTCCAGTGAAAATTTGTTAGAAATAAAACGCCTTATAACCGAACACATGGAATTGCATGAACAGAAACATTATACGCTGCTATTGGAGCGCATTGATTTGGACGCGTTGTTGCTGCGTATTTTAAGTGCACCACAGTTGGCCAAGTTTGTGGATGCGCGCATCGCTTTGGCGCTAGAGAGCAAACATTTGCATACAGAAAAGTTGCATGAGGGCTCCGGTCACAGCGCTGCCTACAGCGAGCAACAACGACTTATCAATGAGCTGAACAACGAGATAGCCTTTATCAAGCTTGCACTCTCCGACAAGTTAACCGAAAATGAAGGACTTCATCAATCCATATCTAAGTTGAAGGTGACGCAAGATGATTTACTCAAGCGCATGCAGGAGCATGAGTTGGCCACAGATAAACGCTTCAGTGGATTGTTGTTGGAGATAGAAAACAAGCTGGCCACACTCAAAGATGAGCCATTCAAGTTGCTCAACCAACAAATCAAGTTGTCGCTAGTAGAAATACTAGGTTTCAAGGCAAGCACACCTGGCGGCGCGCCCCTGGAGGATATCGATTTGCAGAACTGGGTGCGCAGTATGTTTGTGGCGAAGGACTATCTCGAGGAGCGTTTGTTGGCGCTCAACAAAGGCACCGACAATAAGATACGTGAGGAGATCGATCGGTCCGGCATGTTGTTGATGCGTGATATTAACGAGCGTCTGAAGAGCGTGTCAGCGTTAAAGGAACAAATCAATACGGCGTTGTCTGAGGAGGAGGTGCATAAGATAGTCAAATCGGTGTTGAACGTATATGATGCCGACAAAACAGGTTTGGTGGACTTTGCGCTGGAGTCTGCTGGCGGACAGATACTCTCTACGCGCTGTACTGAGAACTACCAGACCAAATCGGCACAGATATCCATATTTGGCATACCTTTGTGGTATCCCACCAATACGCCACGCATAGCTATTTCGCCGCAGGTACAGCCTGGTGAATGCTGGGCATTCCAAGGATTTCCGGGCTTTTTGGGTAAGTCGGAAGTCTATTAAGTGTTCACTTTATTTTTCTTCATCATTATTTTGCATTTTTGCAGTTTTAAAACTAAATTCAATGGTATATGTAACGGGCTTCACGTTGGAGCATATACCGCGTTCCCTTTCACCAAACGGACGCATTGATTCAGCGCCAAGAAATTTTACAGTTTGGGTAAGTTAACGGTATACAGTTCGATTCGGTTTTTCGGTTAGTCGCCCTTGAGCAGGTTGTGTTAAACTTGGAGTTATTTGTCTATTATGAAAAATTCTCGATATTAAAATGCCATTTCAAGAGTAAATTACAACATCACACTTACCATCTTAGCATGTTTTTACGATCCAAGCGATTAAAAAAATAATTCTTTTGAAAAGTCAGATGTGGACAATTGGGATATTGTACGTTGTCAACATATCGCAAGATCCAGAAGGCCATATCAGAGCTACGTAGATCGATACCGGTCGGCCCGTTCCAACGATAGTTGGGTCTAAGTAACCGGAACGGACCCGGATTTTTATCCGGTCAAGAACAGTCGTCCCGGCACTATTCTTCCAAATTACTACAGGAATGTTGGAATGTATTTTACCGCTACAACAACAACAGACCGGCAGACCGATAACCTAGTATTTAGCCAATAACATTTTTTTTTGTATTTTCCTAAGGACTAAAGTCCAGCGACTTGTGGATTTTTTTTTGCCCGTCTGTAATTTGGTAGTATGCGGCGTGAGTGAATTCAGAGTGTCTCGTCTAAAACTCAATATTTAGTGGCAATCAAACAAAATTTCCAAAAAATTAATATAAATCGAAACAAATATTCATAAAAACCGAAAATACTTAAAGATCTAAATTAAATTTTTGTCTCATTTCCCAAGGGTCTCGAACACGAGAAAGACTTCGAGCCAGTGCTTTTCGGTGAGTATGAGTTTGAAGATAACAATGCCTCCTTGCAATACTTCCCCATAAAGAACAAGGACATCAAGCGGCCATATGAGATTGTGGAGCTGCGCATCGAATCGAATCACGGCCATGCGCAGTACACGTGTCTATATCGCTTCCGCGTGCACGGTAAACCGCCAGCAGCGTAAATCACAGGCCATAGAATAAGACAAAGTCTTTAGTTTATACTTATATACTTATTTATTAATATAGTTTATTGTAAAAAGTTTAATTTTTTAAATTAGAATGTTAATCTAGAATAGCGGTACTTACAATTGCAAACTAATGAATGTAAACTTTGTGCCTTAAAGAATTCAAAACAGTAAAGAAAGAGAGCAAAAACACTATGAAGAGCGCACAGTTGCACAGTTTGGAATTGCGGGCCTTAGATAACCTCAAAAACCGACTAACCTAAACCTAATGTTACTAACAGTCAAATACATTACTTAGAAATGAAACACAATTTTGTAAATACATAAGAACTAATAAATGCTGCCACAGTGAAGAATATACATACATATATACATATATTTAAAGAAGTAGGGAGGGGCTAAGCGTGCATAAATATCATATTTGTATGCTAGTATGTAATATGTAATAGTTCATAAGCATAAGTGAAACGGTTTCCTATGTTACTTTCTAACTTGAAGTGCTTTCACAAATACACATAAGAGGCAAATTAGGTTAAGTTATGCTTACAGTTTAATTTTAAAATTTTTCTTAACTTTAATTTAGTTTTAATTTATTATACTACTTTATATATAGTAACAACATACTAGTGCTAGCTCTAAGTTAAGTTAAGTTATATTATGTGTATTGTATTTATTTATTTATTTGAAGAGCTTTAGTTTAAGCTAAGTTAGTCGTACACACAGTCTCAAAGCCAAACCAACACATCGAAGAGTAATAAATAATCTTGCGTTAACTACTTTAATTAACAAATGCTTGCCAATGATTATTGTTTATACTTTACTTAAATTACAATTAGTACTTATGTGCTAATTAGTTGAACGCCGCCCAGTTAAGGCACGGACCTTTTAAAATAATTATTTTTTATGAGCTCTCTCTGACCGGGCATATTGTAACGCGCTTACAATTTACATGACACATATGAGTTAGCTAAGTAGATATTCATTAGTTTACGCTAGTTGGGCGTCTGACTAAAGCCATTGCTTAATGATAACTGTACGTCCCAAATCCAATTAACACTAAAATCACGTTTTGAATTGTACGGGAGTTACTACAACAAACTAACTGCTAACTAACTTACAGCATATTTATATGCAGATCTAACACAAAATAGGTAATTTCGTATTTTTATACTAGATATTAACAGCTCTCATATATGTTTGTTTGTTTTTTTAGTATTTAATCTAGAGTTAAGTTTTTGGTCTCTAAAATAAATTTAACGGTTTCACCTGCAAACTACTACCACTAATTATCCTTAACATTTATATATACGCGTGATCTAGCAACTTCTTTGAAAACAAATATCAACAAAGTGAGTCCAAATGTTCAGTTTTTAAATAAACTCCCAACGGTTTTACGGTACAAGTGCAGCAAATATTTGCAATTTTTATGAAAATATCATTAGATAAGATTTAATTTAATTTATGTGTATGCTAATGTATGTTTAGTTTTCTAATATTAGATGTTTGTAGAATTTATGTTATTTAAAAAATGTTCAAAATAAAATAAATATCAAAAAAGAAATTTGGTAATGTTTTTCTTTGTGGTATTATATTTTAGTACTATGAGCAAAAAATAGTAAGACTTTGTTCATAATTTTAAAATTCTTAATTTATTCTTCAAAATCTTCTTCGTTCCACTCAAAGTAATCCACCTTCGCGAACGTTGTTTTGCAATCCTCGAAACAGTTGTTAAAGTCGATTTCTGGAAAAACCTTTAATGTGCGTTGCTTTCACGTTTAATATCTTTAATTGACTCAAAACGGTTTCCCTGTAGCGGAGTTAAATCAGGCGAATACGGTGGTTGTGGCACGATATTGGTTGAAAATTTGGCCAAAAACTCACGAAGAATCAATGCAGTATGCGAAGGAGCTTTATCGTGGTGCAAAAACCAAAAGTTGTCGGCCCAAGACCCCGGACTCTTTTAACGAATAGCTTGGCCAAACGAAGCACAACACTCAAACTGTGTTGACAGTTTGGCCGATCGTAAGCAATTCGGAGTGCACCACACCTCGATAATCGAAGAAAACTGTCAACATAACCTTCTACGTCGGTTCTCATATGCCACGATATTCGGCCGGTTGATCTTCTGTTTCCGGATCCAAGACTCATCGTCAGTAATAATACGTTTCATGATATCCAGGTAGTGGGAAAACATTATTTCACAGACAATAGCGCGCCGCTGTTTTTTAAAAAGTTGAGTGATTTGAGGAAGCAATCGTTCTTTCACTTTTCTTTGGCCCAACTGATCTTTCTAAATGTTTTTCACTGATCCTTCCAATATTCCAACGATGCCAGTAAGATCTCTGACTGTTAATCGTCGATTCTCAAGCACCAATTCCCTTTTATTTAATTGATGTGTTCATCAGTTGTTTTTTTAGCCGTGATTCGTGACGAGTGACGACTCGTTCTCGACCTTCTTTGAATAATTTGTACCAATCAAAAGCACTTGCTCGCGACTAACAATTATCACCGAAGGCCTTTTCCTGAACATTTCGGTGCGAGAAATTTGATTCCGCACACAAAATTTAATGGAACTTCTTTTTTTTCGTTGGATTTGGCTCGTCTTGGAAGACCCACACGGTCGATTGCTGTTTTGTTTCGGGCTCATACGCATAGATCCATGACTCGTCACCTGTGACGATCTTATAAACGTCTTTTGAAGCACCGCGATCGTATTTTTTCAGCATTTCTTTACACCAATCCTTTTTTTGAGCGATTGTCAAATTGTGCGGGATTCAACGAGAACAAATCTTTTTTACGGCCAGGTGTTCATGCAATATCGAATGTATGCTGGTGGGAGAAATGCATAGGCATGCCTCTATCTGAAGGTATGTTACATGACGGTCTTGCATTATCAGTTCACGTACGGCATCGATGTTTTCTGGCACAACGGCTGTTTTTGGACGACCTTCACGGAATTCGTCTTTGAGCGAGCGTCGGCCACGATTGAATTCGTTGTACCAGTTTTTCACAGTGCAAGGAATGGTGCTTCATAGCCACACAAAGATTTTAGTTCATCGATGCACTCTTGTCGTGATAATCCACGTCGAAAGTTGTGAAAAATGATCGCAGGAAAATGTTAACGAGTTAATTCGATTTTTTGGCCGAGATGAATTTTTTAATTCTTTGTAAATAAAACAATTCACGATTAAATGACAAAACGTTCTGAGTGATGTTATGCTAAAAAATGTCAAACTTTCCAATGGAAATGTCAGATTGCACCTGGCAACACTTAGTGTTGCCTAGTCCAGAAATATATATAGTAGCCTACGTATACTAAACACTAGTGATTATTTTGTTGTGACATTTGGTACAGATATCACTGTGCTATAATATCAAAAATTCATACTATTTTTTCTCACGGTATTATATCTAAAAACAACCGAATATGTTTTTTTTTTAATATCTGAAAGTTTTAATACAACATCAATAGTCTAGTCAAAATAGGCTAAATTATGGCTCAAGTTTGCATTAATTTCCAACAAGTTGAATTTTTGTGCACCCCTTGGATCCGTCATTACAAATGACATGTCAAAAGTTCCCATCGATATCGCTTGTGCGTTGTTTTTTATTCGAGGTCAAAGGTCACAAATTTGAGTTTTTTGCGTATATATATCTCTGAAACAATGAGAGCTACCGAAAAGCAAACAAAATAAGTAGATCGTAAAATTGTCTACAAAAAAGATCTCAACCTTTTCTTCTACAGTGCCCTGTTCTCGAATTATTGCTATTTTAAACATAGAAAATACGAATACGAGGGCTGTCCGATAAATAACCGACCTCAACGTGAAGCTAGCGGCACATCTGAAAAAAAAGTTTCTACTTCAAATTGTGCATATTATAATAGCTACTCGCCAAAATTTCAGAAATTTATCTTGCGCAATTATCTGTTGACAGTCGTTTTTGTGAGTCTATTTCGGTGATTTCCCCAAAATGGAAAAAATTGAATATCGAGCTGTAATTAAATTTTTATTTTTGAAAGGCAATACGCCTTCACAAATCAAAGATGAGTTGGACTCTGTGTATGGTGACTCTGCACCATCGTTTACCACAGTAAAATTTTGGGCAGCTGAATTTAAACGTGGTCGCAGGAGCTTGGAAGATGATGAATGTCCTGGGCGTCCAAAAACTGTAACCACTAACGATAACATCGCTAAAGTTCATCAATTGGTACTAGACGACCGCCGGATTAAAGTTAGGGAAATAGCTGAGATTATGAAGATGTCAAAAGAAACTGTTTGTCACATATTAAACCAAGATTTGGGCATGAGAAAGCTGTCCGCGCGTTGGGTGCCGCGTTTGCTTACGCTTGACCACAAACGTGCGCGCATGAACATTTCCAGCGCTCTGTTGGCTCAGTTTAGAGGCAATAAGACCGAGTTTTGGCGCCGATTGATAACTGTAGACGAAACTTGGATTCATCATTATACGCCCGAAACAAAAAACCAATCTAAACAGTGGATTTAAAAGGGGGAACCAGCCCCAAAAAAACTAAAGCTGTGTATTCGGCTGGGAAAGTGATGGGGAGTGTTTTTTGGGACAGCCATGGAATTATTTTTATCGACTATCTTGAAAAAGGAAAAACTATAACAGGAGCTTACTACGCATCATTATTGGACAAGCTAAAGGAAAAAATTTCGAAAAATCGGCCACATTTGCAAAAAAAGAAAGTCTTGTTCCACCAAGACAACGCACCATCTTACACCTCAACAGTCGCCATGGCGAAAATCCACGAATTGCGGTTCGAACTGCTTGACCATCCACCTTATTCACCGGATCTAGCACCAAGCGACTTTTTTTTGTTTCCTCAACTTAAAACTGCGCTCGGTGGCCAGAGATTTTCGGCAAATGAGGAGGCAATCTCTTTCGTGAACTCGTATTTTGCAGACAAAGACGCCAAGTACTATTTGGAAGGGTTGCAGAGATGGGAGCATCGCTGGGAGAAGTGTGTGGAGTTACAAGGAGACTATGTAGAAAAAAAAATTTGAAAAAGTCGCGTGCATCATGGTTAGGTCGGTTATTTATCGGACAGCCCTCGTATGCACTCTGGTCAGTATGCCTCATCGGGTTAACCATTTGAACAAAAAACATTAGAACATAGTTTTATTGTACACAGGTACGTGAAAAATAGACAATTTTGAGTGAGTTAGCGTCCGTATCTAATTCTATTGGGCGGTTGGCTTTGAGAAACATCTGCTTGCGACTCTCCATTTTTCGGGTCGAAACCAGCGTATACCTGCTTTTCCCGAAGAACATAGCTTTAGTAAATGAAGTCAGGATATTTTGGACAAATATCTTCATCGTCGGATATAGTTTTTGATCGATCAATGACCTAAACCCAGTTTTTTCGACACCGGATGTTAGTACTTCATGGCCTGAGATGTTCCTATAGGGTCCATTGCTTCAAATGACTCGTATAGGATCTGAATAGCCTGAAACAGCCTACAGGACTCTATCGTTCTATTCTTAAAAGACCAGGTACCCAGATGGTACTAACTGTGTATTATGGTAAAAGTATATTAATTGAGCATTGACTTGTTCTTAGAGCAGAAACCTTCTGTTATACCCACAATTTCGTTCTGAAAGACTGAATTGTAATCATTTAGTTTGAAGCAACATTCTGCCTATGGATTACTACAAAAGAAGCCCGCTCCTGTGCCTATTTAACCTTTTGATCCGTGGGTGAATATGTAGATTTCGAGTTTGGTACTGTCGATCATAGAATCTTTTGTTTATTCTTCCATACTGGGGAATGAAAACGTTGCGTCAAATTCGTCATGGACGTCATTTTACCGGTAAACCGAATTCATTGAAAAGGTCGAGAAAGATACTATGCCCATAGTGGCGCCAACCATAAAACCGTAAGGCGGCTGGCTGTAAGCATTGCCTCGAATCTTGATAAGCTGTTGTCAATAGTTTCACTTTTATTCTGGGGAATTAGTTGTAGATGCTATGCTCCAAATTCAGATTGGAGTATTTTCTTCGTTCAGTCAACTTATTTGCCAAACTTGGCCCCAGTACAGATTTTCTATTACCATATGCATCTGATCCAATTTTCTGAAAGAAAAAAATTCTCCAATAACGGATGATTTTTTTGAGGTTAGGATTTTCATGCATTAGTATTTGACAGATCACGTGGGATTTCAGACATGGTGTCAAAGAGAAAGATGCTCAGTATGCTTTGACATTTCATCATGAATAGACTTACTAACGAGCAACGCTTGCAAATCATTGAATTTTATTACCAAAATCAGTGTTCGGTTCGAAATGTGTTTTATCGACAAATTTTGTTCAGCGATGAGGCTCATTTCTGGTTGAATGGCTACGTAAATAAGCAAAATTGCCGCATTTGGGGTGAAGAGCAACCAGAAGCCGTTCAAGAACTGCCCATGCATCCCGAAAAATGCACTGTTTGGTGTGGTTTGTACGCTGGTGGAATCATTGGACCGTATTTTTTCAAATATGCTTTTTGACGCAACGTTACGGTGAATGGCGATCGCTATCGTTCGATGCTAACAAACTTTTTGTTGCCAAAAATGGAAGAACTGAACTTGGTTGACATGTGGTTTCAACAAGATGGCGCTACATGCCACACAGCTCGCGATTCTATGGCCATTTTGAGGGAAAACTTCGGACAACAATTCATCTCAAGAAATGGACCCGTAAGTTGGCCACCAAGATCATGCGATTTAACGCCTTTAGACTATTTTTTGTGGGGCTACGTCAAGTCTAAAGTCTACAGAAATAAGCCAGCAACTATTCCAGCTTTGGAAGACAACATTTCCGAAGAAATTCGGGCTATTCCGGCCGAAATGCTCGAAAAAGTTGCCCAAAATTGGACTTTCCGAATGGACCACCTAAGACGCAGCCGCGGTCAACATTTAAATGAAATTATCTTCAAAAAGTAAATGTCATGAACCAATCTAACGTTTCAAATAAAGAACCGATGAGATTTTGCAAATTTTATGCGTTTTTTTTTTAAAAAAAGTTATCAAGCTCTTAAAAAATCACCCTTTATATGTACTATTGGCCAAGCAAATATAAACTAACAAGTAGACTGAAAAGAATGTATCGCTAGTGGCTAGAACAGAAGATTACCTTTTTTGGAATTATTTCGAAGATCAAAGCAAATTTGCTATCGGTTTCTTTAATTTTTGACACAGTATAACATCTTGATTGTAAGCTTGCCAACACACCCATTGCACTAAGCTTTCCTTTACCCAGATAGTCATGATTGATATGTCCAACACATACCTTTAGGGTGTCAAGTATCACGGTCAACTTGCCATCGATCAGGTTTACAATCGTTCAAAATAATTATGTGGATCCTCTAATAAAATCGCTTTTTGGTATTAGTAAATCAAAAAACATTGTTTCATTAACTCACTCTTTGTTATCCATTTTTTCAAAAAAAAAAATGTCTCGAACCATTTGACAAGAGGACGATTGTTTTTTGAAACTTAGTTTTTAGTTTAAAGTATCTACCCAATAATCACCCATTAAAAAGATACTGTTAAATTAGCTTCAAAAAGGTTAAGGTATAGTACTAAAGCGTGGATAGTATGAGTCCTTGCCCTTTGTGTAATGTTGCTCAAAAAAAGTTAAGGATATGTTAAATGTATTTCATTTTTTGAATATTCTAAGTTGTCTAGTGATATTATCAAATTCTCTCACTACTCTCGGCTTGGTATTGGACCAAATAAATTTTATTGAAAATTTAATTGAAAAATAAAAATTTCCCACGAAGTTAGCCGCCAAATACTAAATACTTGCTTTGGGAATTTCCAAATTGAGCTTATGTATTAAACATCAATATTAATTACAGTACTTAAGCTTCGAAGAAAGAAAACGCTGCAATCTGCGCCAGCTACCGTGGGATAAGCCTCCTCAACATTGCATATACTTGTAAGGTTCTATCGAGCGTATTGTGTGAAAGCCCACCGTCAACAAACTGATTGGACCTTATCAGTGTGGCTTCAGACCTGGTAAATCAACAACCGACCAGATATTCACCATGCGCCAAATCTTGGAAAAAAACCCGTGAAAGGAGAATCGACACTCACCACCTATTCGTCGATTTCAAAGCTGCTTTCGACAGCATGAAAAGGAGCTGCCTTTATGCCGCGATGTCTGAATTTAGTATCCTCGCAAAACTAATATGGCTGTGTAAACTGACGTTGAGCGATACCAAAAGCTCCGTCAGGATCGGGAAATATCTCTTCGAACTGTTCAATATCAAACGAGGTTTCAGACTCCCTTTCGCGCGACTTCTTCAATCTACTCTTGCAGAAAATAATTCGAGCTGCAGAACTAAATAGAGAAGGTACCATCGGTACGCCGATGACATCAATATCATTGGCCTCAACAACCGCGCCGTTAGTTCTGCTTTCTCCAGAATGAATAAGGAAGCGAAGCAAATGGCCTAGTGGTGAACGAGGGCATTACGAAATATCCTGTCATCAAACAAACAGTCGTCGTACCCGCGATTGGCAGAATAACTCTTGTCAATAGGTCCTACTTCGGACTGAGTAGGCAATTGAGAAGTAAAGTTCTATCTCGACGAACAAAAAGTAAATTCTATAAGTCACTCATTTTTCCCGTCCTGCAATATGGTGCAGAGGCATGGACGATGACAAGATCTGATGGGTCGACTTTTCGAGAAAAAGGTTCTGCGAAAGATGTATGGTCCTTTGCGCATTGACCACGGCGAATATTGTATTCGATGGTGTTTAGGATTATTTACGTTAGTTTTAAGTTTATTTTCTAATAATGTTAAGTCTGATCTGGCAATACTGTTTTATTCAAGCTTTCTATTTCTTATCTCTCTTTTATCATACATTTCTGTTTGTTATTATTTTTGTTTATTAATATTTCAAAGTTACGGTATTTTAAATTACTTTATACTCCTATTAATACCGGAGGACATGTATGTACAACTCTCTTCTCTGATTGTAACTCAGTGATGATGGTACTCATCTCAATAAAGCATTGAGAACTCTACCCGCTGGTAAAATTAATTATTTAACATGTTGGTGCCTCCTGAGTGGACAAATATTTTTAATTTTATTTTGTAATTCTTTGTTATTGCGGTTGTGTGGTTTTATGGCGGAACTTAATTGGCGATCATCGGCGGTGAAAGCAATAAAGCGCATACATGCACGTGTCTCAAATGCCATGGAAAGTCCAACAAGAGCTTAAGTCGCTTGAAGCACATTTTGAATGCTTCTCGGAGAACCATAATCGTTTGGTAGGAGGAGCTACGTCAACCGAGATGGGCCACATGATGCACTTTTGGAATCAGTAGAAGAGCTGTATACTACGGCGTGCAGAAGATTTAATTGTTTCATCGCATTGTCAAGGGTTGAGTCTAATATTGCTGACGGAATGCAAAATTGCCTCACGACATCTCTGGATGGGCATCTGGTTGATCTCAAACTAGACCCGTAAGCTACCCCGTTTTTTGACGGTTGAAATGGTTAGCGTTAAAAGATGCCTTTGACACTGGTACATAATTCGGCATACCCAGAAGCATTTAAGTTGGGAAAACTTCTTAATCTCAGAACAGCTATGAGTCATTGCTATTACGGATACGGTTCATGAGTCGCCGCGTTTATTGCGTGTTATGGACATCCCTATAAATCAATGGGACGCATTGGCTGTACCAATCGTGGTGGCTAAGCTTCCAGTGGTAACTAAGCGTGACTGGTGTATGAGGTGCTCCACTACAGAGATACCACAGTTAAAAGAATTATTGAAATTTCTGGAAAGACGTGCTCATAGCCAGCTCTTGAACCATCGGTCTCATTAATGGTTTGTCATCAGCAACGACCACTGAGATCACATGTGGCTACTGCGGATGTCGCTCTGTGCGCACATTGCGGGTTAACGCATCGAATTGCCAAGTGTCCTGCAATAATGGCTCTTAGTATCGAGCAACTGTTTGTAGCTACATATGTATATCGACGAAAATGTGACTTGATGGTAGAAGATGTAGATGCGACCATTAATACTCGAGTGAAAGGCAGAGTTATGTACGTTCACTCTGAGATCAACAGCAACATCTAATTTCGAAATCCGAAATGACGCCTTGGTTTTGTCGTCCATTACTTCCCCGAAAGTTGTGAAAGCGCTACTGATACAGTGGAGCTGGCTAAAAACCTGGACACCATCTTATCTGCGGGAAAATTCACCCTAAGACAAGAAAAAACGTTAACTTCGGTTGCACCGAAGCTAAATACCCTTCATAGGTGCATTTCTGTTAGTAACTATGTGTTCAGTTTGTATGGAAGCTACATATCGTCACCTGAAATGCAAATTAACGTAACAACATTTTCGGAAATTTACAGTGGCATGAATGAAACACGAAATAAAATGGAACATGAGTGAAACAAAATTTTAATATTGGTTAAAACTGGTTTATATCTGACCGCAGAATTTGAAAATGTTGAACATATGTAATATTATGTATGTAATTTGAAGTAATGAAGCGTAATCAATAAGACACTCAATTTCGAATTTTTTGATGATACGTTATTTTGCATTTCAGGTGACGATATGTAGTAATTCGTTCTGAACAATTTTTTGGAGATTATATTGTTACCTTAAGCAGGGATCCATGCCAAATTTTGTGAAGATACCACGTAAAATGCGAAAATTTTCCATACAAGCCCTTGATTCCGTTCGTTTGGTTTGTATGGCAGCTATATGTTATAGTGGTCCGATATCGGTGGTTCCGACAAATGAGCAGCTTCTTGAAGAGAAAATGACGTTTGCAAAATTTCAAAACGATATCTTAAAAACTGAGGGACTACTTCGTATATATACAGACAGACGGACAGATAGACGGGCATGGCTAAACCGACTTAGCTCGACACACTGATTATTTATATATATACTTTATAGGGTCTCCGACCCTTCCTTCTGGTGTTACAAACTTCGTGACAAACTTAATATACCCTGTTCAGGATATAAAAATGAAACTCGAACGATAGTCAGGTGATGATGCGTTTATCTAATGAGCCGTCTCTTTCTAGTTATATCTTATATCCTGGTGAGGCTTTCGTTCTGGGCTTAAGATGGCACGCACTGTCGAATCATTTATTCTTACGCGACGAATTACGTCAAAGAGGAGAGATACCCACGAAGCGCCGTGTACTCAGCGAGGTGGCACGAGTCTTTGATCCTACTGGATTGTTATCACCTGTTATCGTAACTGGGAAAATATTCATTCAGCGACGGTGGTCTGCCGGTCTATCTTGGGACTCACCAGAGCTTAATAAAGTTCGTATTGAACGGTGGGTGGGAATGATTCCACGAGTTGAAACATCATTTTACGGGTTTTGCTATACTAGCTCACACGCGTATGCAGCGGTGATTTATGCGAAGACGTTGAACACAGATGGTTCTGTACGTTTCACTCTTCTGACGGCACCACTCAAGGCTAGAATTCCACGCCTAGAACTTGCGGCTGCGCTGCTTTTTGCCGAAACTTTCCAGAACGTGCGGGATTATTTAGGACTAGTTGACGTTCCCTACTATCTATGGTCGGACTCAGCTATCGTATTGTGTTGGTTGATCCAACAACACTAAAACCATTCATATCAAATCGTTTTCGTAGAATACAAGAGCTGACATCCGTTCTGCTCATAACCCAGCTGGTTGTGCCAGTACAGGCATCACCCCTGGAGAGCTATTAGTTCATCCACTTTGGTGGCATGGATCTAAGGAGGCAGAGAGGATCTATTTGGTCAGCAATGATGTTTCTCTCAGCAAGAAGGAGTCAGACATATTATTCGCCGAAAACTGAAATACGAACCGTCGACCGAACGGGCATGCTATTCTGTTAACTGAACAGTTCAGTAATAATGTGTTTTTAAAGAAATCGATTAGATTAGATGTCTTTCTTGTGCTGGAAGTAGTAGCATTGAGTTTAAGGCAAATATTATCTGTCACAATGTACTGAATCAAACTGATGTTAGGTCCTTCGGAAATGACATACTTTAAACTTAACCCCGGGATTCGCATTTTGACCGAACATTTGGGCTTACGAAAGGTGTTCCACACAAATTGACTGGCGACTAATTGCTCAGAATCTAACATTCGAAGGACGATTATTTTACCAAAATTACATTTTAACCATTAACAACTCCACGTATTCACCTGATATGGCATCGTGCGACTTCTTCCTTTTCGGAAAAATGCATTTGCCTATGAAAGGAAAGCGTTATGCAGACGTAGAGGCCATTCAAAAGGCTTGCACCGGCATACTAGCGGCCATACCGGCCAACGAGCTAAAACACTCGTTCGACATGCTTTTGGACCGTGCAAAAAGCTGTATTGAAGCAGAAGGAGACTATTTTTAATAAAAATAATTTATTTTGCCGAAAAAAACATTTTTTTCTGTTTTTTTTTAAGTCCTGTTTACATTGGAACACACCTTGTAGATAATTTATTTAGCGTAAATGCAAACATTTAGCAACAAAACAGTTAATATCGACACCGGTGAAACAAATCTGTGGCATCGTTTAGCATCAGATTGAATTAAACAGCCATGTCAAGAATGCAAAGACTTTACAAAAATAAACACTTTCGACAAATGGCACGTTAACCTTTTACGAAAACACTTGTTGAGACATTGACTTCAACATAATTTGCCGTTAAAATATTGTATCTCAAGCTAACTAAAATTGTGGAATTATAGACTTATACTATATACCATATGTACATATGTAAAAGGAATATTTTCTAGTATACTTACGAGGTTTGTTCCATAATGGCGACTGTATTTTAATAAGCTCAAAGACAAGTTTCTTCTCTTAAGAAAATTGCGACATTTGGCTCGAGAGATATAGCATTTTGGGTGACGTAAGTTTTGGTATTTGAAGAAAAAACTAAAAGGAGTTTCGGTTCTTAATGCAACACTATTTATAATGAAAAATAGCTGCTGATCAGATAATGACTTAATATTTGTTATCCAGGCTCTAGACAAGTCGAAACATACCCAGCGTTTTGCTAAATTCTGTAGAAGCCATATGAGTACCAAACAGGATAAACGGAAAATCTTTATTTGAAGAAGAAAAAACTCAAAACTTGTCTTCGCATGGACTTCATATGGCATATCCTTCGTATCTGACCCATCCTACTTTTTCCTGTCTTTAGACCTCAATAGAATGTTCACTTAAAAAAATTTCAGTGCCATTGCAATGAGGCTGAGGCCTATCTTCAAGTATGAATCGCAGAATGATTGCTTCGAAAAGTTGGTCAATTTCTGTACTAGAATCGATGAACTATATATAGTATGTGAATCGGATTTAGTATTCTTGAAAGTTGGGAACACAATTGGACATTTCCCGTTGTAGCATTATTGATACTAATTGAGCGAACTAATTAGAATTATTTGAAACTCCGCAGCTGAGGTTTTCCATGGTTCGAAGTATTTTCTGGATTAAAAGTTGCGGTAAAATAAAAAAGTATCATCTTCAAACAAGCCTCGTACGTTTGAGTATACTTAAATACTTTTGTACGAGTACCTATTTAAATCTGCGCTAGCACACACGATGTTTTAACTCTTGAAACTCATTTCATCTGTCTGCCCGCCTGTCTGTCTCTTTGTTCACCCCGTTGCAGGCGCTGTACATACCGTTAACTGACTTTTCTCGGTTATGTGAAACGCGTGGAATTACAAATTTCATCTGCAGATTAACATGATGAACAGATGAGCAGATGTGCATATCCTCAACGAAGCGCAAACGCAGACGAAAAGTGTATGTCACGCTGGCTGCTCGCGATTAAATCTCCGGCAGCAGAATTATGTTGCTCCTAAATTAAGTCTCTGTCATTCTATTTAAGTCATCCTTAGCGGAACTCATATGATAGTACGTAGTCATTCACAGCCGAGTAGTTCCTTTAGGATGTGTCCCACATATTCGTTTTACTTAAATTCTTGGCCTTAATTTAGGCCTGCAAGAGGTCGTTGGAAATTAAGTCTAAAGAAAGCGGTTGAAGCATTTTAATAGATAGCATGAGGATACGGAACTAAGATTCCGCATTTTTATTGACTCTGCCTCAATGGAAGTAATGTGGACTTTAAGTATATTGAAGTAATGAGTCTTTAGTAGTATCTGTATATAAAATGCATATCAACCCTGCCAAAAAAGCCATAACGTCAAATCGGGGCTTAATTCTGGACATTACTAGCAGAGCTTAATTCAACCAATTTGACCGTGGCGATAGTGTAAGTAGGTGCGTTCTCATGAAGGGAAAGGACAAGACTTTCAGTTTTAATCAATATCATTTGATAGCGCCGACTTCTACAGGCAATCAGTGTACACTCCCAGAAATCAGTGGCTATCATTTCACCGTCAAACGAGTCTTCGCCTTCATCGGAGTAGGTTTGACGTGCAAAGACCATTGTTTATACTTTTCTTTGGTCTATGTTGTTTATCAGCGGGTAGATAATACGTCGAAGTGAGAAAACTCGGCATTCAACGAGTCAACCGCTTTCTCATTCTCAATATTTCATACTGGATATGACTTACGTGATTTTTTGAGATCCCAAATGCCTCAATGTCAATACAAGATCGTGAACTTTTGTTATGTTACACACCGTTGTAGCCGGTTTCGGGGCTCGAGCTCATTAAATACCGATGGTAGACCAAGTTAAAACTCGTTAAACACATTTTTGACAGTCGCCCTTGAAAAAGAAGACTACGAGCCGTTTCGTCTGAAGTTTGGTAGTACTCGTTTACAAGAATATACTTCAAAATAGTAATGTTATCTTTCAATAGTGTCAACAACTTACGTTGAGACTTGTGCCGCTCATAAATATATCTCGTACCTAAGAGCTGCTAGGAGGCTTTAGTGCAACTAGTCCATAGCTACTTTGGAAGTACTGTATTTTGAAAATGTGTAGGGACTGCACCACTCGCCTGATAGCATTCTTTCATGTTCCGTCCGCTGCAAATGGCTATCGCTCAAGCACATTCGTTATGTCCTGCCACGTATATAACACTTACGCAGGCATATGGAGGCACGTCTGTAGTTGTTATGAATGTGAAGCGCGGCCGCCACTCAGAAAGTAGCTGATGCAGCTGCTGACGCAGGAATTTGCTGGCATCTCTTAAGCCAACAGCATTAAAAAAGCTGAAAATCAGTCAAACTAAATGATTAAAATATGATTTTATAAGTGGATATTTGCTGCCAGCTGCGCGTGTGTGTGTGTGTAAGTGCAAATATAAATGCATTGCTGTTTTGTTCATTCGCGCTTGGCATTAAGGAATTAATTAAATTTTCACTTTGTACATACAAATGATAATCTTTAAACGCACTTGCACTCGCACAGATCTACATACATTCATTACATTAAAAATTTATTTATTGTTGCGTAATGAAAGAATGCGAATATTGTTTGAGGGACGAGTAAGAAACAGGCTCTGGCGGTTGGGAATTGTACTTTCTTAAAAAAAAAAAAGAAAACAGAAACTTCAAATTTAATAGAGAATGTTTATTATCGCTCCAAAGAACATTCTTTGGTATTTATTTTTTGAAAATTTGAGGCTATGCCTCAGATATTTCATCCGTTGATTCCAATTTTCAATGACTGGTTCGAGCTTTTCGAATGGTAACTGGCGAATGACGCTCGTGATGTTTCCTCCAAGACCTGAATCGAAGGGGGATTGTCTGCATAGACTTTAGACTTTACATACTTCTACAGCAAAAAGTCACACGATCTTGGTAGCTAATCGAACGGCCCAAAACGTGAAATTATCCGCTCACCGAGGCGTTCTTTCAATACGTCCATCCATTGTTACGATGTGTGGGATGTGGCGTCGTACTCTTGTAACCAAATGTCGCTGACATAACGAGCTTCAATTTCAGGCATCAAATAGACGGTTACATTGTCACCGGCATCATTATTGAAGAAATATGGTTCGATGATTCAATCGGCCCAAAAATCACACCAAACCGTTGTTTTTTTTCTAGATGAAATAGCTCCTGTTGAATCTCTTCTGGTTGCTCTTCGCCCCAAATGTGACAATTTCGCTTGTTTACATACCGATTGAGCCAGTAATTGGCCTCGTCGCTGAACAAAATTTGGCTCGAGAACGTCGGATCTTTTCCAGAGCGAAGCGATGTCGAGCGGCGTCAGTTCTTGCGAAAACTGTATTTTATACGCTTTCAATTTAAGCTTTCTACGTAAAACGCGCCAAGTCGTGCCATACGTCAGTCCGAGTTGCTGCGAACGGCGCCGAATCGACTCTCCATCGTCTTCGTGTACACCCTGAGCTACGGCTGCTATATTTTCTTCACTGTGTGCTGGACGTAGTTTATTCGGTCGAATATTATCCAATAATGAATGCTGGGATTCAAGATGGGTAATGGTGTTGCGAATAGTGCGCTCAGAAGGCCGATTACGAGTATGTTGACCCTGAATTGAATGAAGCCTGCGAAACACATTCTTTACAAAACGTGAATTTTCGTAATAAAATAGAACGATTTGTAAACGTTATTAAGACGTAAGTTTTTCCATGATAAAATAGCAAAAAAAAATACCAGCGAAAAGACATGACAGCTTGTCTCACGCGTGATCTGTCAAAATGAGGTTATTGAAAAAAGTGCTTTTATTGGATCACCCGTTATGTGAAATTTTTCGATAAAAGTTTAGAAATCTAGTTGAAATATATATCAAAAGAGGTTAGTTTTCAATTTAGCAATACATCATTACCACATCCATTCTATAATATCTCTAGAATGTTGTTCTAAATGTTCAAGTTGATCCGAGTAATAGCTTTGGAAATACAGCCTTGAAAAGTTGGGCGCTGGAGGCCAGCAATATATGCACTAAAATATGCAAACGCTTTTCTCTCAAAACTGTGTCTTCGAAGACATTGGTCCAGATTTTTCTCGAACTACTCAACCAATCTTAAAGAAACACTGGTCTTCGAGATATAATTTGAAGGTCCGTGTTTCGCTTGAGGGAACCCATTTATTCCATTCGCCAATAAAGCTATCGTGATCTAACGTGCCCTGATTACATTTGAATTATAACCTCTCATTTAAAGGCAATGTTCAAACGAATAAACGTACAACAACTCCAATCGAATAACGCGAGGAATGTGAAAATACGTAGGAAAGATGCCTAACCTACAGATCTACTTCAAATTTATTATCCAAATGGTTCGGTTCGAGCAAAACATTGCGCGTCGGTTGTAATATACAGTGAATAGGGCTGTTGTTGACTCGGCTATAATCGCGTAAGCGGTGTCTACGCCAGTAAAGAAGAAGAAGGGTAGATTAATACGCATCCTCAAAGTTGTCGTACAGTGGGCACCGAAGACTTTATTTCTGCTGTGGAACAGAGTATCGAAAAAGACCTGTAAGTATTCTTCCACCAACGCGCGAAGCAATAATTGAAGCCGAAAGATCATCAAAGATCATTATTATACTTGGCCAATCTTAGAAACCAACCCTTTTACGTTAAAGAAATGAATACCGGAAGTGCAGACAGATATTGAGTTCTTCGGCCTTTGAACTTTTTTGTGTCAACCGATTAATGTTGGAAAGTGTTTCCTGAAATCTTTTCAGTGCAATGCTCTTCAAACGCCTTTTGTCTAGCACGTATATTAAAGCATTTACTCGAAGAAAAAGAGGTGTAGAGGTGATAATTATAATATTTTCTTATCTAACTAATGATATTTGATACATTTCCATTTTCCTAGCGTTATTTATATTTGACAGTCCTTTGACGCTTAATACGTGAACTTCACAGGACACTGACTTACCTTCCAGAAAGCCATCAAATTACGGCACTTCATATAAATGAAGTAGATACAACGAAAAAATTGTATGATATTTCCAGTTTCTTTTATTTCTTAAATATTACAGAATAACATTTGCTAAAAAAAAGTTGTAAAACTACGATTACTAAGTGTAAAAATTTTCATTTACCTAATTAATATTGTGGCACATTCATACAATCACTAGCATTTAATCCTTACAAGACATAAGTCCATCCAAACACTTATAATGACTCAAATAATGTCTTCGCCTCCTTCCTTAGCAACTTGCCATTAGTATTGTGTGGCAGTTCATCCACAAAAATTACACCCGCATGAAGTTGCTTGTAGGATACCGGTATTTGCTTAACCACATGATCCTTGACTTGCTGCTCCGTCAGCACGGCATCTTTACGTTTCACTACAACGGCGCCGGCTGCATCGCCATTGCGCTCATCGTACACGCCCACCACACAAACGTTAGCCACTTGAGGCAGCTGACTGATCACTTGCTCGATCTCACCAGGCCAGTATTGCATGCCCTGATATTTCATTATATCTTTCTTACGATCGACAATGTAAAGCATGTTTTTATCATCGAAATAGCCAAGATCACCGGTATGAAACCAGCCAAGTGAGTCTTGGAAGCGTTGCGTTTCAATGGGTTTACTATAATAACCATTCCATCTACGACCAGTTTTTACATAAATCTCACCCACTTCATTGGGTGGCAAATTCTTGCCTTGCTCATCGACAATGCGCGCGTGCAGGCCAGGCAACAACTTACCCACCGACGTGTGAAACTGAGTGCCCATGTTAAATGAAATACCGCCAACTTCGGTTAGTCCATAGCCAAAGGTTATCAAGCCGTTCTTGAGTAAGCTTTGTAGACGTTGAATTACTGGCAGAGTGACGCTGCCTCCACCAATGGAAAACGAACGAATTGTGCTCAAATTCTCGGCGTTAGCTGTGGGGCAAGCCACCAGCGCGGCAACATGAAATGGCGCAGCTCCGACGATACTAATTTGGTATTTCTGCACTAACTCAACCAAATATTCCGGGGTGTAGGGACGGTTCGTGATAACGCGCTTGCAGCTGGAAGTGCATGAAACAACGGTGAATAACAAACCGGTAATCCAGTCTAAGCTGCTATTGGTGAATACCACATCCTCACTGGTACCAAATCTACAAACAAGAATTATGAAGTGATAATCAAAATTAGAAAATTGGTCAAAAATTTAAGTCGTCTTCCACTTACACATTTTCTAGTTGTAGCGCATAATTCGATATGCATACGCATTTGGGTAGACCTGTGGTTCCGGATGAGCAGAGTATCGCTACAGTCTGTTCACCGCCTAACGTCAGTTGTTCAGGCCTTTGAAAGGGATACAAAGTTTTGGATGTGTGCTATACTCTACAGTCTCGTATATACTCACTGGTAAAAGAATTCAGTTTTTGTGGGTAGCAAGAGATCTTCAATTTTTGCTACACCATCAATATGATTGGTTAGTGTGTAGTATGAAGGCTTCAATGCACGGGTAGCTTCTAAGATTTTCTCATAATGCTCGCCATCTAAAAATATTACTTTGGGTGCTGTGGTAGCGAAGACATTTTCGATGGTCTCTGAAATAACAAAAAAATATTTATTAGAAATATATAGACACCACAACACTTTAATAAAAAAACTTTATTCAAAATTTAGGTCTTCAGTTAGTCGCGTCTGAAGTTTGGTCCATATAGTGCTGTATCTAGTCGTTGTTCTGCATTAATGTTCGTAGGACACACTCTAAGTAGGAGGTGACTACAGAGAAGATTTCTGCAAAAGCATTTCATTAAAACCACCTTGAAATACGTTGTGTTCCTTTATCGAAAGCATACAGGCCTTTGTAAATGTTCGATAGGTGAGATAAGGAGACAACCAGTAATTGTCTTGAGTTCGGTGTTCCGGAATTGCTTCTTGGTTTATTCATATGCCAAAGTTGTAGGTTATGACCGGAATATTGGTTTGTAAGTTGCCAATAATGCCTCTTGGATCTTACCTTTGGTGCTGCCGACTAGCAACTTGAGAATGTCGTTCCGAGAGAAGGAGTGCGTAATATCGAATGTAACACCCAATACTTCGTGATCGTGATTATCGTTAACAAATGTAAAATTAAAAATGTACCGACTAGTGTTCAGTTTTTAAATATGGTAGCTGTGGATTTGACAGCAGTGTATGTGGACTCTTTCCAGTGGAGGAGCGAGAAAGGTTCTAGTCTTTCGTTCTTTATCGAAAATGAAAGCAAAACTACTACTAGCTACTACTACTACTACTTAGAAATTACCTAGAAATACTGCTACTATGACTTAGAAATATATAAATTTACTTGGATATGTGTAAGTACGTACTCGTATCGAATATTGGATTGACGGCATGGAACGGCGTACAATTCATAAAACAACCGACGGCCACCGAAGTCGAATAAGTGCTATTTTTAGCTACAATACCGATGACGTCATCATGCCTTAGGTGCATTTTTTTAAAATGCTGTGCCAAGCGTACGGACCAAGTAAGCGTTTCTCCATTGGTAACCTCACGTCCGTTGTTATCGGAAACCTATTGAAAATGGTATAAATCAGAATATTAATAATAAATAAATAATGTGTTCTCGACTAGCACCATACTAAGTATATTTTTTAAGGGGTTATGAGTTTCAAAAAATCGAGTTTTTTAGAATTTTGTTCTAAATTTTCAAGTTGATCCGAGTAATAGTTTCGCTGCTGCTTTCCAAGTTCTAAGTTAAAGTTTTAACTAAAACAAGTTATTTTTCATCCTGATAAAATGGCCTTATGTCCGTAAAAATCGTAAAAAAGGAAAATTAAAAAATAATCTTCGAATGAATTATTCCTCAAGTTAGTAAACACAGGCTTTTTCAACTAAATGATATCCTATAAAAATACAGTTTAATGGAACTATATTCTTATTCATTAGTTGAACCTGCTTGAAACCCTATAAAGTTTGCGATGAGAACCTCTAGTGACCTGAAATTCTGTTCATAATTATTGAAGGGGGCCGTTGCCCCGGGCGCAACGTTTTGGGGGCGGCAAAATGATCTTCGTTGTTTTTTAATATATAGAAAAATACTTCAACAAATTTTTTTACAAAATTGATTATAAAAGATAGAGAGTTATACATTCACACTGTAATAATCTGAATAACAATGAAAAATATTAATATTTACTCGAATACTCTTCAGTTTTTGAATTTTTCTTATATCTTTTGGCTTATATCTTTCTTTAAAATAGTGATAGAACTTAAAGATGAACTTTTCTAGATTTGATCGCTGCAAAATCACATATCATATCATTGTAATTTAAAGTTGAAGCAGTTTCACATTCTATTGAGAGAATCGCAAGATTGGACAGTCTACTCTGACTCATGGTCGATCTCAAGTAAGAGTTCATAGTTCCTAAATTTTATATATGTACTTAATATCGAAGATATTTTGTAAAAATTCACTTTTGTTCGAACTACCTCATGAAACTTGTAGGTAAGTAGATAAAGGGGGGCGGCAGAACAAGTCTTCCCTTCTAAGTGTTCCCTTTAAGTTTGCCGTGAAGTTTAAAGTACGTGGAAGAAAACTTTGACCTGTTAAAATATATACATATTTGAATGATAAGCGAGTCAAGCTGAGTCGATTTAGCCATGTCCGTCCATCTAATGTCCGTGAACTAACTTTCGAAATAACTATCTGAAATTTTGCACACGTCCTAAAAGAAGCTGCTCTTTTTTGCTGGCAACACCGATATCGGACTACTAAATTATATAGCTGCCATACAAACTGAACGTTCAAAATAATGTTCTTAAATGCAAAACTTTTTTATTTTATCAATTATCTTGACGAAATTTGGCATGCATGAAAACTTTTTTATTTGTGGAGAGAGCATTTGAAGTTAACGTTTTTCTTGTTATTTCTATGTTTCCGTCATCACTCTTCATATAGTTATTTCATATTATAAGTAGTTGTAGCGATGGCCATTTATTCGTACACACAAACCGAATCAAATAAATATTCACTTATTATACATCGAATTATAGTCACTTGACACGTATTTGTGATTTATAAAATTTTTTTACAATGTTTTTATCGCTCCCACCTGACAAACTTTTTTCGGATAATTCCTCAGTGTGCTGTATATAACTTTGCCCAACGAACAATCGAAATCGTAAATCAATGGACGCTTGTCGCCACTCCACACACGCTCGTGTTTATCGTAGGAACATTTTAGAAAATCCATTCTGAAAGTTTGCTTCTAGTTTGCTACTAATTAACCGTTGCGTTAGCGCGCTGTGGAAACAATTAGAGGTTTAAGAGCTGTCAAAATTGCACGAACCTTAAATACCACAAATTTGGCAGCTTTCGCTTGACAATTTCGCTTGATAAGCGGCAAACACCTGAAAATGTCATAGCACATACATATGTATATACATACATACAAAGCAATAAAATTTTAAATCCAATCATAACATGAGTTGACAAATTCAAATGCAGCATAAGTATTACAACTTTTACTATACAGTCATATAGTTACTCAAATTATTGATCAACTCGATTTTCGATAAACCCTCTTTTCTCTTGTTTTCTTTTCCTCTTTTAAAGATAAATTATTTCAAATGAAAGCAATTGAATTTCTAAATCACAAATTACTTTGAAATGAAGTAATTAAGCGATGTTTATTATTAGACCCATTTGCCAATAATGTTTCTACAGGCGGGTAAATGGTACACAACTGCCAAATTAGACGAAACTTACAGAACTTACCAATGCACTATGGTTTCTAGGACCCCATTTTTGGCCCAAAGTCACTAAAAGTTTTTTTAACTAAGGCTTATGGGTAATTGTTTTCTTTTAAGTATATTAACATTATTATACAACCTAGAGTCATTTAAAATGATATGTTAAATAAGAAACGCGTTTTATCACAAAATATATTGTATTTATTATTTAAAAAAATTATGTGTCTGTATCTATACTAGAACTCAAGCACCATTTCTTCCAAAACAGCCTCTTGATCGTCATGTGTATCTTCTTCGTGCTCTAAAGTATCTGGTTGTGGTTCTAAGATCATTTTTGTAATTTGAGGTGGAAGATGTTACCTATAAGGTCGGTTGACTTTTATTTTAAATTAATATTGGAAATTACGGGTTTTGAAGTGTCCATAGCTATATGGTTCTTCAAAAACGTCTTCCAGATTATTTTTTCGGCTGCTTTTCCTAGCGTGAGTTTGTCGGTCATATTTATATAGTTTGTTTCTTGCTTCAGATCCTTCTTCCCCGAAATATCCCACGAGCAATAAGGTATTTTCTATTATTTGACTTTCATATACTAGAACTTTGTGGCAGGCATTGGATACAAGAAATATTTTGACATACATAAAGCCCGGCAGAGGTATGGTTCTTTAAATTATTTTACGTCGAGTTGATACTGGCAAATGATTTTAAATTTTTGGATTACACCTTCGTCCACATTAGTTATTTTGGAGAAGAGTTCGTTATTGTTAAAACCTCTACGTGCTGAGTTGCCATGTTACGTACAGATACAAAAGTGTTGAAAATCGTTCTTGAATTATTTTTTTTTCGATATATTCAAAAAACGAATCAATGCATGTAGTAGACTTATTCCATATTGAAGAGTATTTGGTTTTGGGGTGAATATACTATATAGTATGTTCCAGAAGATTTGCTACAATATCAGTAATCTTTACACCAAGTGGTCTTTACATTTCCACACATCGTATAGCTTGGATACATATCACAATTTTTTAAAAGAGCCCCATGTCGTATATTTAATTACTGCTGTTTACTTCGTCAGGCGTATACTTTAAAGTGGCTTCCTTCGGATCTAGCAACCACTTTCTTACTTTAGCTGGTTGAGTTGGACTTTTTGCCGTGCAGCCATGCCCAACCATTAACGACGATTTATGCTGTTTTCGTGGCATAATTGCGAGGCTTCTCTTCTTTTTGAACGGGGTTGATTTTTCATTAAAAGGAAGGGTTGGTCGTCCAAAAGATATAGATGGCCTCGATAGCAAAAAATTTGTTCAACTAATCGGATTTTTTATTTTTAAAATACTCCTTGTTTCTTCTTGCTGCAGCCCATCTTTGTTCAAAACTATGACATAAACGATGATTTTTTTCGTTTAATGAATTTATTTGGTCTTTAATATTTCCTGTAATATGCTGACAAATTGCTAAAAAGTTACCATCCCTGTCTCGGGCTTTTAGCCACAGTTCTAAGAGGTCTTCATTCTGAAAATGATGCATGCCTGAAAAAAAAACAGAATCTTCAGCTGTAGAAACTAGTAGCAGGTAAATGAGATTAACTACTAAATACAGATATTGGACGATATAAAAACAAGAAAAAAACGTTAGCTTCAGCTGCATCGAAGCTAATATACCCTTCACAGGTGCATTTCTTTTAGTAACTATGTGTTCAGTTTGTATGGAAACTATATGCTATAGTATCCGATCTGGACAATTTTTTCGGAGATTATACATATTATTACCTTAAGCAGTAATCCATGTAAAATTTCGTGAAGATGTCACGTCAAATGCGAAAGTTTTCCACACAAGCCCTTTATTCCGATCGTTCGGTTTACATGGCAGCAATATGATATAGTGAGCCGATTTGAACAATTTCTTCGGATATTATTACAGTATTTCTATGAACAATAACTCATGCCAAATTTCGTGAAGATATATCGTGATGAGAAAGTTTCCCATGCAAGCATTTGATTCCGATGGTTCAGTTTGTATGGCAGCTATAAGTTATAGTGGTCGAATATCGGCAGTTCCAACAAATGAGCAGCTTCTTGAAGAGAAAATGACGTTTGCAAAATTTCAAAAGGATATCTTAAAAACTGAGGGACTAGTTCGTATATATACAGACAGACGGACATGGCTAAATCGACTCAGCTCAACATACTGATCATTTACATATACATATACATATATATTTCATAGGGTCTCCGACGCTTCCTTCTGTGTATTACAAACTTCGTGACAAACTTAATATACCCTGTTCAGGGTCAGCCAAATTTTTACAAGTATGCTTAAATTTTAGATTTCGAATTTTACAAAATAATGGTAATTAATTTATATATAAATTAATTAAAACCACTTATATTAAAATAACGACCTTATTTTGTATCATTTATATCAGTTAAAAGTACATACCTTAGCATACTAAACACACTTTACTGGAACACCAATTCTAAATATATACTATTTACAATAATATCAACTATCAATTTTATATCAACTAAATGCGCAGCAAAAAAAAACGGCATTTCGTTATCTGTAACAGACCAAAAAGCAGCGCAAACAAAAAATCATATCAAAATTGTTATACTTTGGAGTATGACCCATATAAACGGACTTTACTTCGATGTGAAAAAAAGACTTTTGGCCAAAAAATTGTATCTTAGAAATCAAAGTGCATTTTTTAAACTGAAGAGAGTTTGGTGCTGTGTGTAAATTATATACCTCTTCTTCTTTACTGACTGGTTGTAGTCGAGTTAACAACAGCGCTCCAGTCATTTCTTTTTTTTTTTGGCAATGTGGTGATTCCAAGCGAAGCCAAATCCTTTTCCACCTAGTATTCTCAAAGGAATGGAGATCTTCCTCTTTCTCTGTTTCCCGCTGCGTCGAATGCTTTCAGAGCTGGAGTGTTTTCATCCATCCGGACAACATGACCTAGCCAGCGTAGTCAATGTCGTTCAATTCGCTGAACTATGCCAATGTTGGCGTATACTCGTATCTCATACAGCTCATCTTTAAAACGAATGCGATAGTCGCCGTGGCCAACGCGCAAAGCGCCATAAAATTTCCGCAGAACTTTTCTGTCGAAAACTCGCAACGTCGACTCTGATTTCGAGAGATTGGTGCTCCAAGACAGACCAAATTGTCTACGACTTCGAAGTTATGACTGTCAACAGTAACGTGGGAGCGTAGCAGCGGTTGTGACATATTTTTGTTGAATGAGAGGAAATATTTCGTCTTGGCATCGTTCACTACCAGACCCATTTGCTTCGCTTCCTTATCCATTCTGGAGAAAGCAGAACTAACGCCGCGTTTGTTGTGGTCAATGATATTAATATCATTGGCGTACGTCAGCAGCTGTACACTCTTATAGAAGATGGTACATTCTCTATTTAGCTCTGAAGCTCGAATTATTTTCTCTAAAAGTAGATTGAAGAAGTTGCATGAAAGGGAGTCGCCACCACCGAGGTGAATGATAGTACTCGGCGGCGGAGTCTGCCGCCATTTGCGCTCCTTTATATGGCCGCTGTAGTATATGCCACAAGGACCTACTCGTCTCAGTGCTTGTCCCGGAACTATGCCTTTAAATCGTTATCCTTAATGCATTTGCAATGGAGGGATGGTTCGCCTTTTCAATTTAGTTCGCCTTCAAACTTTTATACTCTGTAGCAACATGTTGCCAGAGTTTAAAAATTATGTCGAACCCTTATCTTTATTATTTGTTTTTTTTTTTGTTTAATTGATATGTTTGATAGCTTATCTCTTGCAGTTGCTGGGCGAATGGGTACTCCCGCAAAAGTGTTCGTTGACATAACAGAGATATGATTAGAATCACGTGACGAAATGATTTCGCTATACACATACACTGGTCGGCATATATATTGACATGGCGATGCCTCAGTTTCGGTTTGAAATTTTATTTATTTTAAAGAGAAAAGTATTTATGGATTGTACATAGTTCATTTAGTTACAATATATTAAATTATAAATATAACAATTTTTCATGTTTAACATTGATTTAGATTTTTTATTTAATTAAAACTAAAAACAAAGTACTTTCATGGGTGGCATAAGTATTTTGACAAACATTTTTTTTTATCTTAATTCACTATTTTGTTTTATAAATCTATTTTAAACTGGAAATTAATAAAAAAATATAACCTCCTTTGGTGTCTATGACCTTTTGGAGGCGATTCGGGACGGATTCGACCAAGGTTTGGAGGTATTTCAAAGGAATCTCTTTCCAATTCATTGTGACCTCAGTGATGGTTTCTGGTTTTGTCCTGGTCAGATCAGTGCTTCTATTTCGCTTTATTAGCGACCACACATTTTCAATAATGTTTAAGTCAGGACTTTGTGGTGGCCAATCGAGGGTTTCCACCCCAACATCTCTTAAAAACCTAGTAATTAATCTCGCCTTATGGCATGGAGCATTGTCCTGTTGGAGAATAAATTCTTTTCCTATTAATCTATCCGGAAGGAAGTGCATAATTGTTTAAGGTTTCTAAATATCGGTTCTGGTTCATGGCTCCGTCTATGGGAACCAAGTCTCCCACACCATTGTATGAAACTGCGCCCCAGAACATTACGCTCCCACCCCCATGGCTTACTCTTTGACACACAGAAGCAATTTTTTTACGATAATTCTTGTTAATTCTTACAAAAACTTTCTTTTGTGATGCGTGGAATTCAAAACTACTCTCATCCGTCCACAGGATTTTACACCAAAATGAAGGGGACTTGGTGATGTACCTTTTCGCGAACTCCAAACGCTTTAGTCTATTTTTTAGGGTGATGAAAGGTATTGGCTTTGCAATATATGTTTTCATATCTGCTTCAATCAAACGCCTGCGTATTGTTCTCTCACTTATGGAAGTGGATGCAGTCTCATTCCATTCCAAGGACACAGCCTTTGGTGTTTTTAGAGGGTCCTTCTTAAAAGCACGGACGATAAGACGGTCGGCATCAGCTCCTGTCTTTCGATTTCTGCCTTTACGGCGAACATTGGTGACATCGTTACATTTTCTATATTTATTGATTTGATAGTAAATGGTCTGACGAGACAAATTATATTCCCTAGCGATGTTTATTACGGAAAAACCCAAGATCACAATTCTGATCTTATTTTGTTTCAGATGTTTTAACCATTTTAAATATTAAAAGATCAACTTTATGCAATGTTAATGAAAACTTGTAATAATATTCTTGAACCACACTTTCAGCTTGCCTAGAAACAACTAAATCACGCAATGACAAAATATATATGCCGCTGCAAAAATCGTTGCTTGCCGGCATTCTTATCAGCAGAACGAAAAAACTAAAGACAATTGACGAAATATTTCGCATATTTACAGTTATTAATTTGCACTTCTCTTTCATCATCATTTTCGGTTCTAATAATGCACCGGTACTTAGTTCAAGAGTCTAAAGGTCAAATGAATGCTATGACAAAATATATATGCCGACCAGTGTATATTAATGTACAATATCTTAAGATTATTCTGTGAAAATTTGAGAGCAATTAAAGCAAAATTGACGGATATACAAACTTGTAAGTCTCCGCCCTCCGATTTGATTGTGAGCTTCTGTGAAACTTTAAACGTGCTTTTCCCACAACTCACGTTTTCAAAGTCGGTGCCCCTACTGCACCGATCCTTTTGAAATTTTAAACACTATTTCTGTACATATTTTACGAGGTAACGCTGTCGAGTTTTGTTTTTTTTGTTCATAATTTTGATTTTACAATGACAAATTAGCCGATTTTTTCTCAAAAAATTGTGTTTTTCACTTCAAAGTCTTCGAAAAAATTCAAAAATTGAAATTAAAAAAAAAACTCGACAGCGTTACCTGGGGCAAACTATTATCTAACGAATGAACTTGGGTTTTTTGATTTCAGATGATCCAGCACCGAGTTATGAGGGGCACCGCAATTCAACTTTTTTGCGAGACACGTCCGAACAATTGCTACCATTGCCATAGTTTTCAATATTTCTTTATAAAAATTTGATGAGACATTCCTCAAATGTCATACTTTAATGTACTTTTCGTTAAATAAATATATTTTAACTGTGTCGTTAGAAAAAAAATCACAAAAACATGCCTTTTTTCGTGCTGTTTGACACGTGTTATACCTACACTAATGACTAACACATTTATTGTACGATAAGACAGAAATATTTTTAAGTAGGCGGTTCGTATTTTTGATTTAGAGATATTATAAGAAACGGTTAAGCTGTGCTGTGTATAAATAGAGCTTAAGGAACCATCCCAACCTCTTCGCTGAAGACTGCGTGGCAAAATCGGCGGGACGACGACTGGCGGTAGGATTATTTACATATATTATAGAAACTTCGGCCATAGTTCAGTGGGTAATGGCAGGCAAAGACTACATAGTTCCACTTTTCAAAGAAGGAAGAAGATCCGAAGTAAACTTAAAAAGAGGTGGTTAGTGTAGAGGCACGCCACCTGCGCGCAACATCTTAAACATTTATACAGATGGTTCGAAAATGTAGGAGACAGTTGGTGTGGGAATATACAGTCCCGAAATAGACAAAAGCTAGCCTTTTATACTGCCGGAGTACAACAGTGTATTCCAAAGAGAGGCTTTTTGTTATTGGATTCGCTGTGGAACTAGTCTCTAATTTCTCGGCAGACAACTCCAGAGTTTGGAAGACAAGATAGCAGTAGAGAGTGTCGCCAGCAAACAACTTCACAACAAGCGACTTCACTTTTATGAGATAGCGGAAGAGATTGCCAAGAGTGCTGTGTGGCTGTCATCCGAAAGCGTGGCCGACATTGGTAAACTCGTACATTGGTTTACGTCTGCAGAATGAGGCTGACTGCAAGAGATGTCAAGAGCAAAGAACCGGGGAAGAATGGATCATCTCTTGCTCACTAATTCGGCATTAACAAGGCAACACCAGATACACTGGAAGAGGTATGTGTAGTGAAGCCGTAGAAACTTTGAAATTCGCGCCAAGCGCAGACACCCTAAAGGATGACTCCCTCTCATGAACTAGTCCTATCTTTCAGTAAGAAATAAAAAATCAAAATGTTGCAAAACTATGATAACTAAATGTAACAATTTTCTTTTATCTAATTAATATTGTGGCACATTCATACATTTACTTGCACTTACTCAATAATTTCAAAACATAACTTTACCCAAACACTTATAATGACTCAAATAATGTCTTCGCCTCCTTCCTTAGCAACTTGCCATTAGTATTGTGTGGCAGTTCATCCACAAAAATTACAGCCGCATGCAGGTGCTTGTAGGACACCGGTATTTGCTTAACCACATGATCCTTGACTTGCTGCTCCGTGAGTACGGCATCCTTACGTTTCACTACGACGGCGCCGGCAGCATCGCCATTGCGCTCATCGTACACGCCCACCACACAAACGTCCGCCACTTCTGGCAGCTGACTGATCACTTGCTCGATCTCACCAGGCCAGTATTGCATGCCCTGATATTTCATTATATCCTTCTTACGATCGACAATGTAAAGCATGTTTTTATCATCGAAATAGCCAAGATCACCGGTATGAAACCAGCCAAGTGAGTCTTGGAAGCGTTGCGTTTCAATGGGTTTACTATAATAACCATTCCATCTACGACCAGTTTTTACATAAATCTCACCCACTTCATTGGGTGGCAAATTCTTGCCTTGCTCATCGACAATGCGCGCGTGCAGGCCAGGCAACAACTTACCCACCGACGTGTGAAACTGAGCTCCCATGTTAAATGAAATACCGCCAACTTCGGTTAGTCCATAACCAAAAGTTATCACACCGTTCTTGAGTAAGCTTTGTAGACGTTGAATTACTGATAGAGTGACGCTGCCTCCACCAATGGAAAATGAACGAATTGTGCTCAAATTCTCGGCGTTAGCTGTGGGGCAAGCCACCAGCGCGGCGACATGACGTGGCGCAGCTCCGACGTTAGTAATTTTGTACTTCTGCACTAACTCAACCAAATATTCCGGGGTGTAGGGACGGTTCGTGATAACGCGCTTGCAGCTGGAAGTGCATGAAACAATGGTGAATAACAAACCGGTAAACCAGTCTAAGCTGCTATTGGTGAATACCACATCCTCACTGGTACCAAATCTACAAACAAGAATTATGAAGTGATAATCAAAATCAGAAAATTCAATAGGTCAAATATTTAAGTCGTCTTCCACTTACACATTTTCTAGTTGTAGCGCATAATTCGAAATGCATACGCATTTGGGTAGACCTGTGGTTCCGGATGAGCAGAGTATCGCTACAGTCTGTTCACCGCCTAACGTCAATTGTTTAGGTCTTTAAAAGGAATACAAGGTATTAGATGTGTGTTATACTTATAGTCTCGTATATACTCACTGGTAAAAGAATTCAGTTTTTGTGGGTAGCAAGAGATCTTCAATTTTTGCTACACCCTCAATATGATTGGTTACTGTGTAGTATAACGGCTTCAAAGCACGGGTAGCTTCCAAGACTTTCTCATAATACTCGCCATCTAAAAATATTACTTTGGGTGCTGTGGTAGCGAAGACATTTTCAATGGTCTCTGAAATAACAAAAAAATATTTATTAGAAATATATAGACACCACAACACTTTAATAAAAAAACTTTATGAAATAACAAGGGCTATTCAAAATTTAGGTCTTTAGTTAGTCGCGTCTGAAGTTTGGTCCATATAGTGCTGTATCTAGTCGTTGTTCTGCATTGATGTTCCTAAGAGACAGTCTAAGTAGCAGGTGTCTACAGAGAAGATTTCTGCAAAAGCATTTCATTAAAACCACCTTGAAATACGTTGTGCTCCTTTATCGAAAGCATACAGGCCTTTGTAAATGTTCGATAGGTGAGATAAGGAGACAAGCAGTAATTGTCTTGAGTTCGGTGTTCCGGAATTGCTTCTTGGTTTATTCATATGCCAAAGTTGGAGGTTATGACCGGAATATTGGTTTGTAAGTTGCCAATAATGCCTCTAGCAACTTGAGAATGTCGTTGCGAAATAAGGAGTGCGTAATATCGAATGTAACACCCAATACTTCGTGATCGTGAATATCGTTAACAAATGTAAAATTAAAAATGTACCGACTGTCCAGTTTGAAAATATGGTAGTTGTGAATTTGAGAAAGTGTATGTGGACTCTTTGCAGTGGAGGAGCGAGAAAGGTTCTAGTCTTTTGTTCTTTATCGAAAATGAAAGCAAAACTACTACTCTGACTTAGAAATATACGAGTATAAATTTACTTGGATATGTAAGTACGTACTTGTATCGAATATTGGATTGACGGCATGGAAGGGCGTACAATTCATAAAACAACCGACAGCCACCGAAGTCGAATAAGTGCTGTTTTTAGCCACAATACCGATGACGTCATCATGCCTTAGGTGCATTTTTTTAAAATGCTGTGCCAAGCGTACGGACCAAGTAAGCGTCTCTCCATTGGTAACCTCACGTCCGTCGTTATCGGAAACCTATTGAAAACGGTATAGATAAATAAATAATTGGTTCTGAACTTAGTAGCATACTAAGTATTTTTTAAGAGGTTATATGTGTCTACGAGTTTCAAAAAATCGATTTTTTTATTATCTTAATAAATTCTACAACACCTTTAGAATATTGCCTACATTTTTTTCAGTTTTTTTCGATTACAATTTTTTGAAAACAAAATAAAGTCGTGAAATTTTCACTGAAATTTGAATTTTTCTGTAAAAATGTTTGCCTAAAACCCATTTTTCAGTTCTTTTCATCGTCCAAATTTTAACTAAAACCGTATTTATTCACTCCCACAAGGCATCTTTTTTCCAAGGGGTGACCGGAAATAGGTCGCAATGGCCGAGTTTAAAAATTTCAGAATTTCTTTGTTAATAGTGTATGTATGCATGTATGTAGGTATGTTTGGAACAATAAAGAAATTGAATAAAATATTCTATTTTTTATATGAGAAAAAAATGTTGGAAAAGAGGCTGTTTTCTAACCGAGAAAACCCATGAATAATCCCTTAATAGTGAATACAAAGGAGTGTGTTTCCATTAGAAAATGGCCTTATCGCCGTAAAGGGGAAATAAAACGATTTAAATTAATCTTCAAATAAATTTTTCTTCAACAACATTTTTCTTAAAACAAGCTTTTGCAACTGAATGAAAAAATACAAATGAAAAACACTGTTTTATGAAACTATAACGTTATTTATGGATGAAATCTGCTTGAAACCCTATAAGTTGGCAATTGGTTACCTTGGGGTAACCTATAGTTTTATCATGATTATTTTCTGTTTATATTCTGTCACACCCTGTTTTGAGAAATCTAGTTTCGCTGCAAGCCTAAAAGTATGTAACAAATTTAGAGAATATTCAGATTTGATTCTGATCTGACATCTTCGAGTAAATTAATTTAATATCGGTATTCTGCTTGAGACGATTGTCTCATGTCTCTAATTGTCACAATCTTAAATTAATGACTCTGTTAGTCAGGAGTCTCATTTTGGTATTCTGGCAGATACAGTATACTACTATACAATATACTACTACACTGTATCTGCCAGAATACCAAAATGAGACTTCTGACTAACACAGTCACTAAATTACTATAGTCACTATTAGAGACATGAGACAATCGTCTCAAGCAGAATACCGATATAAAGCTAATGATATAAAGCTTGATTTCATCGCCTGAAATAAATTTCTATACCTTAAATTAAAATATTCTTTGGATTTCGTTAAAGGTGTGGACGAGAGCTATCTCCTATTTGAAGTTTCGGAATATTTACAGCTATAACAGAAAATATAACTAACTTGCGACTGATATACCTATTAACAGTTTGAGAAACATGCATGGGCTCTAAAACTACAAGAATTTGGCATCGAAAATGTTTGTGGTTCTTAAAGTTGTTCAAAATATCTACATATATGGTGAAAGAGAATTCCAAAGTAGATTAAAAAAAGTTAATGAAATATTTAAAATAAAAATAGTATCTGTGGTAAATATTTACGTAAAGCCAACCTTACAAACAGAAATCGGAATTTTGATCTAAATAAATGCAAACCAGACCACACCGCAACCAGGGTTATGAAAGTTATTATAGCAAGTATGTACATATATGAGCGTTGTTATCATTCATTGTTGGCAGGAGATCAAAGCATTAAAGATAACAAAATCTCTTAATTTTACAAAATTATCTATTGACCTATATACGTAGATATGCAGTTCAGAAGCATTAGTTATGCAAGGTCATGCTTACTTTATTAGTGCCTATACATAAGGGGTGAATAATTGGCGGAAATCGTCCCAGTAGATGGTAATATAGGAAACTTTGATTAAAAGTGATTGGTGTTTATTCTGATGAATACCCTGAGTAGGGTATGTTAAGGGCTTATATACAGTTAGAATTTTCAAAAAATTATTTTTTTTACTTAATTTTCTTCATGAAAATATATTTAAGAATACACACAGATAATTTAATATCGTTCCGGTGAATATTTTCGAAGTTACATGCAAATTTGAAAAGGCGTGTCAGAGCGCTTGGAAGTACAGCAATGCAAACTGAACGATCAAAATAATGTTCTTGAATGGAAAAATTTTTAATTTCATAAATTATCTTAACGAAATTTGCCATACAGGGAAACTTTTTTATTTGTGGAGAGACCAATCGAAGTTAACGTTTTTTTTGTTATATTTTATGTTTGCGTCATCACTGT
This sequence comes from Bactrocera dorsalis, assembly GCF_023373825.1. Taxonomy (NCBI): domain Eukaryota; kingdom Metazoa; phylum Arthropoda; class Insecta; order Diptera; family Tephritidae; genus Bactrocera; species Bactrocera dorsalis. The sequence continues at coordinate 56,738,523 of NC_064305.1, forward strand.
TCAAATAGCTATTTAACCTTTAATAGTTGTAAGCGGTCATATTAGTGATGGCCATTTATTCATACACACAACCAATTCACCAATTTCACTATTATTCGAATCAAATAAATATTCACTTATTATACACCGAATTATAGTCGATTGACACGTATTTGTGATTTATAAAATTGTTTGCAATGTTTTTATCGCTCGCACCTGACAAACTTTTTTCGGATAATTCCTCAGTGTGCTGTATATGACTTTGCCCAACGAACAATCGAAATCGTAAATCAATGGACGCTTGTCGCCACTCCACACACGCTCGTGTTTATCGTAGGAACATTTCAGAAAATCCATTGTAAAAGTTTGCTTCTAGTTTGCTACTAATTAACCGTTGCGTTAGCACGCTGTGGAGACAAATAGAGGTTTAAGAGCTGCCAAAATTGCACGAACCTTAAATACCACACATTTGGCAGCTTTTGCTTGACAATTTCGCTTGATAAGCGGCAAACACTTGAAAATGCCATAACGCATACATACAAAGCAATAAAATTTAAAATGTCCAATCATAATGAGTTGATAAACTCAAATGCAGCATAAGTGTTCCAACTTAAGGGATTTCGCACAGACATATAGCTACCCAAATTATTGATCAATTCGAATTTTGCTAAACTTATATGGTTTTAATAATTTCCTTTTTAAAATATAAATTATTTCAAATGAAAGCAATTGAAATTCTAAAAACCAAAAAGTACTTTAAAAACGAAGTAATTAAGCGCTGTTTAGGATGACACACATTTGCCAATACATAATGATTCTATGTAAAGTTAAATGTTATATTTTCCTTTAGACTATACCTCAAATCAAACTGTAAGGTGAAACCAGATTGACAGAACTTACCAAAGTCAAAATCCCATATTACGTGATTAGACACTTGTCGAAAAAGAATTATAATGAGACAATACACTTGTGTCCTGCTGCATTCAAAAACATGAAAATCGACGTTTAACAGTCAGAGATCTTACTGGCATGATGAAAAGTGATAGCACGATTGATTCTAAATCAAACAATTTTTTCGAACAACAGCGTCTGTGAAGCAAGGTTTTACGATTACTAGGATGTCATGAAACTTATTATAACTGGCCGAATATCGTGCCAAAGTTGAGCCGAAACCGAAAAACCCAATCAAAGCAGCCCAAAAATCAAGGTTATGTTGACAGTTTTCTTCGGTTTTCGAGGTGTGGCGCACTTCGAATTCCATTCGAGTGGTCAAACTGTCAACAAGGAATACTACAGGTATTTGATTGTTTTTTTGTTTGTGTCTTTTGCGCGAGGCTTTCGTAAAAAGAGGTCGGAGAGTATGCTGAAAAACTAGCTCCACTAACCAGTTGAAAATAAAAATAAAACCCATTACTGGTAAGCTGGAAGATAAGACCGCAGTCCCTTCGAGCGTATGTCCGAAATTATTTTCTTACACCAAAAGCCAAACAGTTTACGAAGTTATGAAACCGAATTCTTCATCATTACATTTTCGCTATTTATTTGAATTAAAAGTTGTATACATATCTCTAAAATCCTTTATTTATTGGAACCATTTATAGTATTAACGACTTCATATCTTTTATTACCTAAACAAACAGACTTTTAGACTGACAGTACCTAAAAGAGTCTTCTTGTGATAAGTTTTAACTTTTTGTTGGCTTATGAATATGGATCAGTTACTCGAAACACTGTATTTATGAGAATACATACTCGAAAGAAATTTGAAGTGGTTTGCACTTGCTGTTGCATGTTTTCGTATATAGGGAAACCAATACCGTTGGCTACTTTCGGCTAAAATGTGAAAATTATTGGGACTTCCATTTAATACACTAAGATAAGGTTGTGCATAATCTATAAAAATCTAGTACATTTTTATACTCTAGCAACATGTTGCTACAGAGTATAATAGTTTTGCCCACCTAAATCAAATCGAGATAGATATGAAGTTATATATAGTAGATATATAGTAAATGATTATGAAGCTCGGACGAGTTGAATTCCGAGTCTGTCTGTCTGTTCGTGCAAGCAGTAACTGGAGTAAAAATTGATACATCTTATTGAAACTTGGTGCACATGTTCCTGGGCATGCAAGTGAGGACGAGTTCGTAGATCAGCGTAATTGAAATACTGTCACGCCCACAGAATACTATTAATCGAAAATCTATAAAATGTCATAACTAAGCACTAAATTAAGAGATAAACCTGCAAAGGGCATTGTGTGGCCCGCCCTGTTAAAGGTTTAATGTACATATTTCCTAAATCACCTAAGCTACATTAACCAAATTTGCTCAGAACAAGTTTAAAACTATAGTCACCATATGCATCAGAGTCATTAAATTGTATATTCCGGATGATACCAATTTAAAATTCGATACATGACATCGGAGTTGGTATTTTTGATAGCTGTTACTTGATTTATCTCAGTTTGGTTTGCCATTTCATTATGAAAAGACTGCTAAGCAACGTTTGTAATATTCAGTCGACATAATCGCCCAGTAGAGTCGGTAACTCGAGCAACCATGGATCGGTGCATGAAGAGTGCACAGCAAATACGCTATTGAGCAGAGAAACAAAGAAGACCCAAAGGGGAGTCCATAGGCCATCGCGTAGAGTTCAAATTCTTGAGTTGGCAATAGAAGTCAAATTTCATACAAATTTCCTTCCATAACTCGAAGACACTCTAACTTGAAGTAAGGGAAGTGGAACGGTATATATAATTGCTTTGATTTCCATCCTCTGGTTGCCGTTTTATATCTTAAGATATTTCCCTGGCTTTCTTTCTTGCAAGTTGCTAGAGTATAAAATGTTCGGTTGCGCCCAAATATAGAACTCTTACACTGACTGACATCTTCGACCTAAGGTTTGTTACAAAAAAGGAAAATCATTATACATACAAGTATGTAGTATTTCACATATTTTTGCCAGTAGCACATAATATTAATATGTCACGTACTAATAAATGCTCATTAAGGTAGGTCAAGTTTTCACCGAATTTTATCTATTTTAGGCAAAAGACACATTATTATCAGTAAAGCATGTGCTATCATCATAGAGATAACTCACATGTTGGCCGATATATGTATATGGTATAAAATTTCGGAAATCGTTGTGATTGTTAACGGGTTTTCAATAAAAATTTAAAGGTTTCTTTAATTAACTTTCGAAATTCGTACAAAGTTCATCAGTCGTCGCTGGCTTGTCGGCATAGACTATAGACTTAACGTAGCCCCACAGGAAATAGTTTAATGGCGTCAAATGGCACGACCGAGGCGGCCAATTGACTGAGTCATTTCCTGAGATAACACGCTCACCAAATTGGGTTTTCAATATATTGATTGTGACATTCGTTGTGTGGCTTATGACACCGTCTTGTTGGAACCACATATTGTCCAAATTCACAGCAACGTGCCGATGGTCACGGATGAAGTAAGGCCTAATGACGCCGCCGGCCCATTGTTGCTCAGCCCAATTCATGAACATACAAGTTCTGGTAGTTCTTGCATCAATGTGATCTTGTAAGGATGTTGGCCAAGATCTTTACGCAAAATTCGCCACAACCACGCCATAGCGATGCCCAACGAATGAGAATGACATGTATGAGATTGCTTTGGGTCTTCTTTAATTGATATTATCAATACTACGGGCACTTCTTTGTCTCACTGGCACGGGAACATTTTGTACTGTGCCTGCGCATTCAAATTTTTTCCCTAGACGCTTAATTGTTGATCTGATAAATATGATGAACATAAATTTATTACATATTTTTTAAGTTGATTTAGTTTTTGAGAGTTTTAAGTATTTAATTTAGGATCCGTTTGATTATATCGATCCCTAATAACTCTATTCCAATTTTCTTCTATTTTCATGCTTTCCATTTAAATTTGGTATATTGTTGTTCTTTGACGCATTTTTTTCTGCTCAATAATGAGTTCCCAAAGCTCAAGAACTCCGTTTAAATATAAAGCATATTTTGTATATACTGATTTCCTCTTGTCTGACAGTAGAACAATAAATAAGATTACATATGTACAATCAATTCACAAATTCGTTTACGAACGAGCTCTGCTTTCTAACGTCGCATTTATTTTTAATTTTTTGAAGACCTCTCCAAATTTCCCAAACTACTTAAAATCGTAAAATTTCTAATAGCAAATCGTTGTGAACACCAGCCGATGATGCGATATGAATAAACACGTGTTATACCAACACTAACGACTAACACTTTCATTGCTCGATAAACAGAACTTTTTTTTTAAATAGTCGTCACGTATTTTTGATTTAGAGATAAATTAAGTAAGGAAAGGCTAAATGCAGTTGAAATCATATATAACCGATTGTTCTTAGGGCTTAAGAGTATTAATGTGATGTGGTCGAAATGTGTTTACTAATTTTGTATGATTCAGTTTTGGTAGCTTTGTAAATAACGGGTGATTTTTTTTAGGTTAGGATTTTCATGCATTAGTATTTGACAGATCACGTGGGATTTCAGACATGGTGTCAAAGAGAAAGATGCTCAGTATGCTTTGACATTTCATCATGAATAGACTTACTAACGAGCAACGCTTGCAAATCATTGAATTTTATTACCAAAATCAGTGTTCGGTTCGAAATGTGTTTCGCGCGCGTGTTTTGTTCAGCGATGAGGCTCATTTCTGGTTGAATGGCTACGTAAATAAGCAAAATTGCCGCATTTGGGGTGAAGAGCAACCAGAAGCCGTTCAAGAACTGCCCATGCATCCCGAAAAATGCACTGTTTGGTGTGGTTTGTACGCTGGTGGAATCATTGGACCGTATTTTTTCAAAGATGCTGTTGGACGCAACGTTACGGTGAATGGCGATCGCTATCGTTCGATGCTAACAAACTTTTTGTTGCCAAAAATGGAAGAACTGAACTTGGTTGACATGTGGTTTCAACAAGATGGCGCTACATGCCACACAGCTCGCGATTCTATGGCCATTTTGAGGGAAAACTTCGGACAACAATTCATCTCAAGAAATGGACCCGTAAGTTGGCCACCAAGATCATGCGATTTAACGCCTTTAGACTATTTTTTGTGGGGCTACGTCAAGTCTAAAGTCTACAGAAATAAGCCAGCAACTATTCCAGCTTTGGAAGACAACATTTCCGAAGAAATTCGGGCTATTCCGGCCGAAATGCTCGAAAAAGTTGCCCAAAATTGGACTTTCCGAATGGACCACCTAAGACGCAGCCGCGGTCAACATTTAAATGAAATTATCTTCAAAAAGTAAATGTCATGAACCAATCTAACGTTTCAAATAAAGAACCGATGAGATTTTGCAAATTTTATGCGTTTTTTTTTAAAAAAAAGTTATCAAGCTCTTAAAAAATCACCCTTTATAAACATTTAGAAAATCAACACCTCGACGTGACCGCTTGGGGAGTTTCATAAAGACATATTAATGTTTACTCAAATTATCTCTTGTTCTGACAGAAAAACGGACGGGCCTTCGGAAAACAACTCATCAGCGGATCTCTCTCAGTCTGATCTCCGTTACGTTTAGATGTTACAAGCTACACTATTATTCTCTGTGCAACGTGTAGCGATGGTATAAATTGTCATTTAAATTCCTTCCACGTTATCGCTTAAACTGGTTAAAACACATCTGCGAGTGTGTAGAATAGTGGCATTGCAAAAAATAAAAGGTTTGATTTATTATAAAGATAAGAGTTTGGCATTAATGCTTTAAAAATGATTTCGGGCAAGTGATCACCGTGAATGGCTCGAATATATTCCAGCCGATATGTTCAACTTCGACGCTTTTTCAGCGCTTTGGACCGCTTCAAAAAATTAATTGCGTCGTTCAAAATCCTTCACCAAATTTAAGGGACGAAAGGCTTATTAATGGCCCCAATCACCATTGACTGTAACAATATGCGCTTCTTCATATTTGAGGAAATATGGACTAATGATTCGCTTTACCCATAGAGCACACCAAACTGTGCATTTTCGTGGAAATAATTCATTTCGTATTAACAATGCCTTGTGAATTATCATCACTCCAAATGCGACAATTTTGTTTATTAACGTCCTCATTCAACCAAAAGTCAGCTTCTTAGCCATCTGTTTTGGGCCCATTCACTGAACGTGCGGCTGTTTGATAGTCGCGCAGCGTTAAATCTTCCACATTTTGCCCGTAGCCCGCACACAAAGATTCTCCTGCAAAATCTTCCATACAGTTAATGGGACAGCTTAAAATTGCCAATGGACTTATTCGGACCTTCTTCGACACTCTAATGCACATTAGCAATAGCGCTTTCGGTTCGCACTGTACTGTATCTCTGAGGATGTGTAATATCTATTAGAGTAAAGGTGGTGTAAATCTATGGTTGATGGAACATTGGATGCAGCACGCGATGTGTCGCACAGATCTAACCATTATTTTGGTAATAAATTTGCACGATTTGCAAACGTTGTTGGAGTAAGTCTGTTTTTTTATGAAATGGAAAACCAAACTGAGCTCAAATCAAGTAAAAGCTGTCTGAAAGGAAAACCCCAAAAAAGTACTGTGTCATTGAAAACCAAACGTCTAAAAAAATACCATTTATTTTTAATCGCACTTTCTTAGTATATTTTGAAAGTAATACAATATATTGACTCATATACATACAAGTATGTAGAAATTTGGAATCCCACAAAAGCTGCAAAGAATCTTGGTATTCATAGCCAACTTGCCTTTACTTTCAATACTCTTAATGCGTAGTTTCTAAAATAAAAATAAAATAAATCAAACTAATATATTTACAACCTTTCTGACGGTGATGCGGTGAAATTCGAATTATTTATTGGTCGAAAATCAACAGACTGGTTAAGTAACTAAAACGAAGGTACGGTTGCCAGACTACAAACAAGTTGTTAGTTAATCAGGAAAGATTGAAATAGAGATTCCGATACTTTCGTTCCGTTACTTTTTGGTTGTGCGTTTGTCGAAAAATTAATCATCTTGTGATGGCGTGAACAAAATTAGTAAACTAATGCAGGGTCTACCAACAAGAAGGGCGTGATGGTAAAATGGAATACAACGCCAAAATTTGGTCAAAATGGGTTAACGGAATTAACGAGTCGAAAAACGATATGTCCATGTTTAGCCGTGAAACATGCGACGCATACATAGTCTCCTTGTATATAGAAATCGTACCCGTCGAGTTCATCAAATTTCGGGAAAATGTCGATCAATATCGTGTTATGCAATTTCTGAACCATATAATGAAATGGCAAGCCTTACTGAACACACTGACAAAATTTGCCAAAAAATCGTAACAAACATGACCTTCACGAGCTGCCAAAATCAGGTCATCCCTGTTGGTAGAGGCTATGACATTTGACAGTTCACAAACTTATCTCCGATTGATCTTAAATTAACAGTAGATTATTTGGTTAAAAATAAACATAAAACTAATAGTGACTATCTTGAATTGGACTTTGAGCAGCATGAAGTGCGGAATTGAAGCAAACAGTTGGTTAGAAAATCATTACCGAACTTGTGATAAGATTAGGTTAATAAATAACTACTTCACATTCAAAACTTTATTTTTCCATTGTTAACTGTGTATGAATGAAATGAAATGTTAGGAGGCTCAGCGATTAGATTACTTGGTAATTACATTCTTGTTGGAAATAAAATCAGTTCATTATCGACCATTTGCGAAAGCAAAAGAGTGTTATAAATTATTCGTGTTGATGTGTAATTTAAAATATGAGCGAGGTGGTTTTTTTAAACATTTTTATGATGATACAATCCGCGATATTTATTTGGGTGCCCCTGTGTTTGGCACAAATTATTTTATTGCTTCCATTATAAACTTTTCAATATGCACAGCATAAATTAATGATCAGCTTTGAGAGAGCCGAATCAAATAAACAATTGGTATAAATAAGGAATTATGGAGGAGATAGAAAAACAAGCAGTTATACGACCTTGTTAAGATTTCCGTGCATATTCTGTTGGTTTAATATAATTGGATATTTTTTGTGGCTTTCTCATGTAAAGTTATAGAAAAGCTTCTACTACTGTGAGCAAATTTTTTAATTTTAAAGCCCTTTAGTCGAAATATGTTTTTTCTAGGTTGGTATGGCTATCAGTGACATCTGTGCCAAAATTCACATCAAACTAATCATGATGATGAACACGTCAATGAAATAAAGGAATAGTGGCTAAAACATCAAGGTTTAATAGTCCGAGATCTTACTGGCATCGTTCGAATATCGAAAAGATCAGTGAAAACCGTTTTGAATGATCATTTGGTCATTTAAACTATACATTATTCTTGTAAAGAGTTTTGTACGATAAAGTTCAATTAATTTGTGATTAAGTCCCTAAACTATGAGGGAATACAGAAGTACCCACATCTTCGGTTTCAGCGTGATCATCAGTCGATCGTTAATAGTATTACTGAAACTTCTTTTTAGCTATGGATGATTGTCTTATAGTTACTGAACTGAAGGAACCACCCTCTTTCACAAATTTGTTTTTAATTTTTTTACCATTTATCGGTAATTTTAATGCGTAATAATTTTTCGTTCCTTTTTTATCTTTATGAGAATCCCTTTAGATATATATTTCCAACTGATATTTGATGGTATTTTTTTTGTCTCTAAAGCACACATTTAAACATAATTTTGTGCATTCTTAGCAATTTTTATCACATAAATACTGACAAATCCCTAATTTTTCAATATTCCGAAACTTACACATCAACGGTAGATCTCGACAAATATTCTCGAATTTGCGGTTTCAATGATTTCGTTATCTAATGTATTTAGCGTTTAGCCTATCGCAAATCAAACTATTAAAGCTAGTTTTGATTACGTCTCCTGGTTCGCTGAAGGCAAGATTGATCCGATGTTTCACCCTCTATCTTTCAAAGTATAGCTTCCCTCCGTACAACTTTAACTTGCGCTCAACAAGATTCTTGGTCTTACCACATGAATGCCTCTAGGACAATGTCCAGTAACAACTTTTCGTTCTCTTCGGCAACCACTGGTAGTAGCCGTCTTGGCTGTCGACGGGAGTATCCTATGGACCACCCTATCGAAGTCTTAGTTTACGGCTCCCTTTGCGTCGCTAAAGAATCTAAGGTCTCCTTGCGTAGGAGTATCAGCGGCTGTCGTGTATCTTGGTATTCTCCAGGGTAAAAATTCTGTAGTCACTTGTGGGTAAAGAAGGATTGAAATAGCGCCAAATCTCTTCGATTTTATCTAAGGTGGAGGGTTCGGCTGTTAGCAAGACACGAGCTCGAGTATGCAGCGGAAGATCCGCCTACCCTTTGTTGACACACCTTATCAGTATGTGCAAATCGTGGTCTCATTCGGCATTCTAGCATCTAGGTTGTAACTCGGGAATTCCATTGACAATCTTCATAAAAACCACTGATGTCTTTCATAACTCGGAGAAGATGACTTTTTTTTCCCTGCTACGGTCCGTCACTGAGTTAGCGGTTTCACTTAACGACGGAGGATTCACACTCTTGCGACTTTTGCCACTCAATATAGGACCCCGTATCTCACAGGAATTTAGCAGAGTTCTTTTACTAGTGCTGGCGATTCCGCCTCATACTTACGTCCTACCTTCGGTTTCCATCGGCAGTTCTTACCGACTCTCACTAACATACCGCCCCTAGTGTCACTAAGCCATGTTTTCCTTTTGGGGGGACGATTTCATCGTCGACCTTCTTTCTCCGTCGTCTGTTTGTAAGTTTTTGTATTCGCTTTTGTTGGTTCCAACCGCTATCCACCTCACGCACAGTATGTTCTCTTATATAATCCCATGATTATCTCTGGTTAATAAGTCGAGGCGAGGGTTGTCGCACGTCCTCATGAGGCAGTGCTTACAAAGCCGACCGCCGCATAGAGGAAGTCAGCCCAACCAAACTCTACCACACCAACTTAAAGTTGACGGGAGGGAAACGTACTCTGAGATCTGCCTGCGTTTTAACGGCGCGAAGGTAGCCCTGGCATTAATCTATCAGCAATTCCCGCAAGTTGCATAGGTGACAGAATACCTCGACCACCGGGCAATTGACCAAAGTTGTAGATTTAGACATTGTCAGTATTACCAGATTTATTGGCAACACCATTTGCTTAAGGCATAATGGTAAATTAAGTATTCCTTTTATTAATTAACAAAAAAAAACTTCTTCATATTGAAGTTAAATATCTTAAAATAACAATTTCAAAATGTTTTACTTTTAAATCTCCGAGCTTGCTTCTGTTGAAAGCTTGGAGCGTATTTAATCTTCGCGCTTATTAACCACAATCACATTAATTAATTGCGAATTAAGTTTTAAGAAAAGCGTTTGCCGCTGGAGCGTAACTGGTAAACATATGCAAACGAGTATGAATAAATTAAAAATTAAAAATATTAATGTTGTTGCCGCCATGCATACGAAATTCCCTTTAAGTTTGTACTCTCTTTGATTTCGCGTTCTGCGGCGTCAGCAAATTTGCCGCTTATACATTTTTTCATTAATTTCTGCCAATAATTATCGACAATCATGGCATTAAAACAGCGTGCGCCGCTGCAACTGACAATTGAGCAAGCAGACCGCTTATCGCCGGCTGCAGCAAGAGACTCCGCGTGGTATGCGCCGGCCAGCAGCTGGCGGTTGTTGCAGCATACTTACATATACATACATATGTACTATACATTCACACATACTCATTTGAGCACAAAAGCAGTCAATTATAATTGAATTGTTCATTCCTGTGGCCCGCTGCTTTACCGAATTCCCCACACATCGCCGCAAAATGCCAACAATCATGCACTCGACACCCACTGTTTTGGTGGTGCAAAGTGCTCGCCTCACCTTCTAAGGTCGCCTCATTGTTTTTCCGACTTCGCACACTTTTTATCGCGTTCTGTGTCTGTGTACTTCAATTCTCTTTGAGCGCGATGTTGTTGCTTTATGCGCTGATTCAATGAAATATGAAATGTTGCAGCCACCGATCGCCGGCCACCGATAAATGAAAGCTGAAATCGACGCAAATAAATGAGTTGAGCAAATGTAATGAATGGAAAATGAAAAATTTTATGACATAACCAGAAACAGTTAAATTAATTAATTAAATATCCAGCTACTCGGATATTCTGCCATGCTTTTCGTAATTTTTGTACGTGTTTGCACTACTGATGTGCCATGTGGCAATAATTTGCGAAATAAATTCTTGTTAATGCGCACTACAGTCCGTTTGCTATATTCCATTAATCTCGATAAATTTAAGAAAACGAACATTTTCAGTTTTTATACACAGAGTATAATGGGTTTATTTACTTAACGGTTACTTGTAAGATTTAAAAGTAATCGTAGATATAGAGTTAATAAATTTAAAATAATCAGAATGATGGAATGAATTGATTTCTAGATGTCTGAATGTCCGAACCTACTTAAAAGCAATAAATTCAGTAAAAATTTAGAGATCACGATGAAGTTAGACACTTATGTACATATGTATGTAGGTGCTTTGGAACTCTGAAAGTAAATGGGCATACTGTTATCAGAAAAAACTCTCTCCGCATTTCAATAACATATCTCACAGATTGAATGATATTTTCTAAAAAGAGTTCAAATTGGAACTGGGGTCCAAATACTCAGTATCTGCGTCTGGAACAGTTAGGGTCCGAATTTGAGAAATTTTCGTCATTAGGTGAACACCTTAAAGGCAATTTTTGTGCGAGATTTTATCCCAAAATATTCATTGGCGCTTAATTTGTACAGTCGAAAGGAAATAATCGTATAAAATTTAAAATTGTGTTACATAGGCTGCGGTGGCTCTATTTCATCAATTTCGACACCATATTAAAAAAATGTTAGTGCATACTATGGTTATGGAGGGAACACTTTTCCAGCCTGCTAAAGGGCAATGAAAGTGTAACATCTGGAGATGGCAAACCCAATTCCTCAATCGATGACGATGGAATAGATGTTCCATTGCTCGACTACGATAAGGTTCGAATAGCAATTACCCGCCTGAAGCACAACAAGGCGGCAGAAGCCGAAGAAATATCAGTACCGTATTCAAATACGGCGGCAAAGAATTGATAAGGAACAAGCGTCTGCTTCTTTTTACAAAAATGTTGAAAAATAACGCAGTTATGTGCTGTCTTCCAACTGACAACAAAAAAAAAAAAAGTTTATTAAACTTAAAGATATATCCAATACAATACCTACGATCTTTGAAAGATATTAAAAATTAACAAAATCACGTAGTTTTGAAAATAATTTCTTTATTAAGTAAAAAATGGTCGTTTTTTAATGCTAAATTGACAATTTTCAACCAATCAAAAAGATCGTAAGTGATTGTATTGTAAATACATATATTCAACAATACACAGTTTTAATTTGAAGTCGGTCGGTTAATTTCTCGTTGAGTTATGATGTCAGCAATTTTGAAAAATGTGTTTCGAGAAAAACGCATTTAAAGTGTCACTTATAACGGGTGATTTTTTTGAGGTTAGGATTTTCATGCATTAGTATTTGACAGATCACGTGGGATTTCAGACATGGTGTCAAAGAGAAAGATGCTCAGTATGCTTTGACATTTCATCATGAATAGACTTACTAACGAGCAACGCTTGCAAATCATTGAATTTTATTACCAAAATCAGTGTTCGGTTCGAAATGTGTTTCAAATTTCAAATTTTGTTCAGCGATGAGGCTCATTTCTGGTTGAATGGCTACGTAAATAAGCAAAATTGCCGCATTTGGGGTGAAGAGCAACCAGAAGCCGTTCAAGAACTGCCCATGCATCCCGAAAAATGCACTGTTTGGTGTGGTTTGTACGCTGGTGGAATCATTGGACCGTATTTTTTCAAAGATGCTGTTGGACGCAACGTTACGGTGAATGGCGATCGCTATCGTTCGATGCTAACAAACTTTTTGTTGCCAAAAATGGAAGAACTGAACTTGGTTGACATGTGGTTTCAACAAGATGGCGCTACATGCCACACAGCTCGCGATTCTATGGCCATTTTGAGGGAAAACTTCGGACAACAATTCATCTCAAGAAATGGACCCGTAAGTTGGCCACCAAGATCATGCGATTTAACGCCTTTAGACTATTTTTTGTGGGGCTACGTCAAGTCTAAAGTCTACAGAAATAAGCCAGCAACTATTCCAGCTTTGGAAGACAACATTTCCGAAGAAATTCGGGCTATTCCGGCCGAAATGCTCGAAAAAGTTGCCCAAAATTGGACTTTCCGAATGGACCACCTAAGACGCAGCCGCGGTCAACATTTAAATGAAATTATCTTCAAAAAGTAAATGTCATGAACCAATCTAACGTTTCAAATAAAGAACCGATGAGATTTTGCAAATTTTATGCGTTTTTTTTAAAAAAAAAGTTATCAAGCTCTTAAAAAATCACCCTTTATTTATATGTTTGTACCTGCGAGCGGTCGCTGTTTAGAACGCTGCCATTCAAAAAATATTCAAGATACGACCTTGCCGATTTTACATGATACTTTTGGAAAAATAAAATAAAAAGCAAACCGTAAGGTAATATCGCATGTAAGGTTTTATCGAGCTTAATGTGTGAAAGGCTGAAACCCACCGTCAACAAACTGATTGGATCTTATCAGTGTGGCTTTAGACCTGGCAAATCTGCAGAGAACCCGTGAAGTGAAGATCGACACACACTACCTCATCATCGATTTTAAAGCCGCGTTCGACAGCTAGGGTTGCCAACTTTTTTTTCCAGGTAAAGTACATTGGTTATTATAGGTAAGAAAAAAAAGTACATACTATCAAAATAAAGTAAAATTTATTTTTCTTTGTTATTATATTTAAAAACATATTTTTTTTTTGCTTTTTGCAATTTGTATCAAATTAGCATCTTTACTGAACAATTGCACAGCATCTTTACATTCTATATTTAAATTAAAATAAATAAGTATTTCTTTTTTTTATCAAATTCAGAGACGCTTTGTTTCTTTCGTCTCGCCATTTGCTATTCATCACAGAAAAAACTCTTTCTGTGAATGCTGACGTGGCGGGAATAGACAATAAAAATGAAATTACCTTATACAAGTTTAAAAAATTATCATCACTCATATTAAATACCTGCTGCCATTTTTGTGCAGTTGATAGCTCTGCAAAACCCTTAGAAGTACATAATTGATTATAAACTTGGTTTAATAAAGCGATTTATCCATAAAGATCATCCATATCCACATTAACTTTTTGCAGATTTAAATTTTCAATTATGTTCACAATATTGTTAAATTCTATATTACTCTTTAAATTTATATTACCCAGTGTAAATAACCAGTTCGTGTTATTAAAATCAAACCATTTATTCAGGTACACTAAGGATTCGTCAATAAATAATAAAAAATTCCCTTGAATTTTTCTAGTCAGTTCCGGTGAAGATAACAGTTTAATTTTTTTGCCTGTTTCATAGCCAAAAAACAGATCTTGTTTTCTTTGTGTTAATTGATTTCTAAGATTAACCATAATCACATAAATCTTCTAGCTTACGATACATGGCAAACTAGATAGTATTCTATATCTAGTAAGCTGTGAGCAATGTGGAGTCTCCACAGGCAATGGGCACGGCAATGCAGCTGGTATTCTATATATTCTATCCTGTCGAGATGCCTCGTAATTGTACAAAACGAGTGCTTGAGTGATGTGGCGCCGACGAGTGGTAACATCGATTCAGCACTAAATCACCAATCTATAAATTTCGTTTAACAAATTCATTGACTAAACTTTTCAAAATCTCAAGGAAATCAAATCATGCGAAATAAAGTATTTTTGTGAACTTTATTGTTCTCATAAAGTATAGAGTACAATTACCTGAATTACCGTAAAATACTTTCTAATAAAGTACGGGTGGCAAGCCTATCGACAGTTGGAAAGGAAATTGGTATCCCTCTAAAGCTAATACGGTTGTGTAAGCTGACCTTGCGCAATACTAAGAGCTTTGTCAGGATCGAAAAGTATTTCTTCGAGCCGTTCGATACCAAGCAACGTTTCAGACAAGTAGACTACCTATCGTGTGACTTCTTCTTCTGTCTATTGCTGGAGAAAATAATAACAGCTGCTGAACTAAACAGAAAGGCAACAATCTCTTATACAGCTACTGACATAAGCCGATGATATTGATATCATTAGCCTCAACAACCGCGCCGTTAGTTCTGCTTTCTCCAGACTGGATAAGGAAGCAACGCAAATGGGTCTGGTAGTGAACGAGGATAAGACGAAATCTTTCCTCTCCAAAGACCAAATTGTATAAGAGGGATGGGTAATGACAACATCGGATGAATCGACGATACGAGTTTTCGAGAGAAGATTTCTGCGGAAGATTTATGGTCCTTTGCACATTGGCAACGGCGAATATCGCATTCGATGGAACGATGAACTGTACGAGTTATACGACGATATTGACATAGTTTTCCAGGTTTGAGAGTATTCGACACAGCAGCCGCCGGGGGAAGCAGAGGAGAAGGACCTGGAAGAACGACTGTCGCGCTAATGAAAATTCGGCTATAACCACGTAAGCGGTATCTACGCCAATTAAGAATAAGAATACAAAAATGCCTTGGTAATATTACCAACCGAATTTGAAATCAGTCGAGTAGGTCCTGGGTTTTCACCGAAAGGGGCAGCGCGCCGCTCATTCTCCAGTTTTAGCTGCCATTAGGACGTATGTTCATTAAACTTATTAGAGAGAGGAGCCACACTCTTTCAAAATTTCTCAAACTACAAGTTGCCTCTCGCTAATTCGATTAACTTTATCACTGTTTTGCGTGTTAATTCGGAGCTTAGTTATGGTACTTTATTCGATTTCGATTTATTGTATGTTGTGTGGGGGCGGCAAGAGTTTGATTCCGCTCATCTGCAATAACAACCTTGTCATGATACCAAAAAAATGTGTACCAAGTGTGATTATGACATTTACATATTTTTCTTGCACAAACGGATGGATGGATAGATTCAAATCGTCTCGTTATCTGGATCATTTATATACATACATACATATGTATATGTATTACACACCCTGTATTGATTAGTTTTAAGTGATAAAAGCCAACGTTAGATGATCAAAACTGTAATACTCTTGCAGGTCTATAAGAATATGGATTGGGCAAGACGCGCAACGAAATACTCCCTGCTAGGGATCAGGTAATACCAACTTGAGCTAGAGCCACTTGGCAGTAACATAAGAACAATATGTAAAATCCGATGCACATAGAGTTAATGAAAAATCTTTTCGTACATAATGTAAGAGAGTAAGGAAGGTACATATGTATGTAAGTATGTATAACAACTTTTTGAGGATGAAGATCTCAATTTATCTCAAAAAGCCGACTAATTCTGGGAAGCATGCGGTTTTTATGGTATGTGTATGTAAAAAGAAATGTTCATATGCATGGATATATTGGGTAGTCGAAAAAGTTTTTATAAATTTAGTGTTGGAAAGGTGAGATTTTAAGCTTCCTTTAACCAAAAATTAAATTCAAGGTTGAAAAAAAGTTACAGCTGTTCAAAAATGAGTGAAAATAATGAAGAAATTAGCTATATTTTGACACTTTTGCTAATTTCCGCTCTGGAAATTTCGATTTACACTGATGGACTATAGCGGAAAAATGGCAAAAAGTGGTCGACCAAAATGGTACATATTCGTTTAATTATTTACTATTACACCATTACAAATATAAAAAAAATAAGTTAAAATTTGATCAGAAATACGAAAAGACTTTTTCGACTACGCAATATAAATATACATGCATACATAAGTATGAATATGTGTACTTATGGATATACATATATATATAAGGTATGTACACATAGATATGTATATGAGTAAAAGTCGGCCATTTTCTTTTGCTTTCACTTATTTTCGATGTCAGATTGCATGTGAAAGTACAGACAAAGCGCTGGCGCTTAATGTAATGAGTTCCCATTGTATGCATATTTGCCTCATGCCTCGTGCCGCACACACATACACATGCATCCGTCACTGAGCCAGGACTCGCATCCGCATTTCGCAATAAATGCAAAAGCTGACACAGATAAGTAATAAAAACAAAAGAAGAATACACTGCAAATGCTCATACAAATGCATATGTACATATGTATATGTTAACTACACGCACACACACACAATATTCACAACATTTATAAGTGCATAGATAGTAATAGTAAGGAATCTGCTTAGCAATAACTCATTCATGTGTGTAATCACTTTGAGCTGCTTCTGCTGCCGCGTCTATAGCAAAACAAAAGGATTAAATTATTTTGTACTTTCCGCTGCACATCATGCTTCGTCTTTTACTTCTTTATTTTTCCGCTGCGCTGCACTGCGCTGAGCTGTCAGTCGCGCTCCATTGTTTGTGTACTTCAAAATGCTTGCAAATTACACATCACTATGTGTAAAACGGTTGTTCGCGTTGTTGTTGTTGTCTTTATTGTTGTTGCTATGGCTGTTGCCTTTCAATTTAATCAAAGTGTTGTGAAACAGCATGGAAGCGAGCGTACAGCATGCAAAACGGAAACAAATCAAATAAATAACAAAATAATAACAGTTCAATTGGCGATTGCCGTTGTTGTTGTTGTTGCTGTTTGGGCATCATGTTAGTTGGTCGACTCAGCTGCAGGCCACACAAAGAGAATACATGTACATAAATACATAAATTAAACACCGCGCGCTATTCAACAGATTAAAACAGGGTGTTCAAATAGTAGCAATAAAAATATATTCAACCAAAAATACAGATGTATACGAAAGTCTAGTCACATTTAAAAATAAATCTGAAATTTTGATTTAAGATTTTTTGATTTTTTCGATATACAAGGTGCGTTCCAAAGTAAACAGGACTTTTTGAATCTAGCGCCCCCTGGTGGCGCCATCTATATGTCGACTGGTGCGTTAGAATCTGCTATCTTTATCGATTGTCCAGTGAGAATTTCATGACATTTCATAGGTTGCAAGTGAAGTTATTGCGTTTTTAGTGTCAGTATGTTTGTGTTATCGGTGCGAAAATGAGCTTCAAACAAAAGAGCCAACATTAAATTTTGTTTTAAAATTGGGAAAACTTTTACCGAAACATTTCAATTGATGAAACAAGTTTATGGCGAGGATTGCCTATCCACTAGCAGAGCCACGAGTGGTTTCAAAGTTTTCAAAGTAGTCGTGAGGACATAAATGGCGATCAACATTCGAAATTCGTGATCACCGGAAATTCCATCGAAACTGTGCCTGAATTCATCAAAAATCAGCTGGAATTATTATTGAAATTCGTGGAAATGGAACTGAGCATCTCCAAAACATCGATTTATCGCATTTTGACCAAACATTTGGGCTTACGAAAGGTCTGTTTCGCACAAATTGACCGACGACTAAAAATTGCTTAGAATCTAACATTCGAAGGACGATTATTTTGGCCGTGCAAAAAGCTGTATTGAAACAGAAGGAGACTTTTTTGAATAAAATAAATTGATTTTGCCGAAAAACCCATTTGTTCCGTTTATTTTTTTTTAAGTCCTGTTTACTTTGGAACAAACCTTGTAAAGAAATACAGTGTATTTCGGACATAAGAACGTAAGTTTACAGCGGATTATGTGAAAGTAACAAATTTTTCACACACAATTAAAATAAAAGATTTAAAAACTGCTTTATGGGGATTTTTTCACATAAATTTAATTTTATAAATAATTGGGGTTATATGAAAAAAGTCTGTCTGTTATAGATCTCTTCATTGCCTACAACATACCATATAGCTTTTTTCTATAAGACTAATAGTTTTGCCAGAAATCGAGATAAACCATTCCAAACCCTTAATAACTCAGCCACGTCTCCCCCTTTGTCCGTTGTTCCGTAGAAAATGAATGCTGTTTTAACGGCCACAAAGTCGATCGCCACCGCTTTCTGGTATTCATAAGCTGTGATTTAGATTATCTACTCTCAATGCTGAATTGATGTACTGACTCGATGCCGAATTCCAAAAACAATGGTTTAATTTGTCGACGAAAACTTGGGTTTTCCACCGTTCATATAAGAAATATATATTTTATTCTTATATTGTAAAATTCTTCTTCTTCTTAATTGGCGTAAACACCGCTTACGCCATTATAGCCGAGTTAATAACCGCGCGCCAGTCGTTTCTTCTTTTCGCTACGTGGCGCCAATTGGGTATTCCAAGCGAAGCCAGGTCCTTCTCCACTTGGTCCTTCCAACGGAGTGGAGGTCTTCCTCTTCGTCATCCATTCTGGTGACATAATCTAACCAACGTAGCCGTTGTTTCTTATTTCACTGAACTATGGCATCGTATATCTCGTTCAGCTCATCGTTTCATCGACTGCGGTATTCGCCGTTGCGCAAAGGATCATAACTCTTCCGTAGAACTCTTTCGAAAACTCCTAACGCCGACTCATCACATATTGTCATCGTCCGTGCCTCCATATAGCAGGACGGAATTGATGACTGGCTTGTAGAACTTGGTTTTGGTTCGCCCAGAGAGGACTTTACTTCTAAATTGACTGTTTACTCCACAGTCCGAAGTAGCATCTGTTGGCCAGAGTTATTATGCGTTGGAGGCTGACATTATTGTTGGTGTTAATGTTGTTTCCAAGATAGACGAAGTTATCTACGACCTCGAAGTTACGACTGTCAGCATTGACATAGGAGTCACTTATGCGTGCGATGATTGTTTTTTTGATGACAGGAGATATTTCGTCTTGTCCTGGTTCACTACCAGATCCATTTGCTTTGCTTCTTTAACCACTAAATTGAGGACAAAGAATAGGTACCGAGAGGTGAAATGGGAATCGAGACGCATATGCAGACAAAAAGATAAAGAGACCGAAATGCATGAGTCTGAAGAGCTTGACAAGCTGGCCGACAGGCGTTATGTTCGAAAATTCTACGAAATGATGTGTCGCTTCCGTTAGTCGCCGCTTGCTATAGGACCCTGTATATTCACTTGTAACTGTAGTTATATTGCGATTTATTACAGTTAGCAACAGTTTAGATATGCGACTTCACACACATTTCCGCTGAAAGCGTGAATTAAGTTTATTTTCCATTTATTTGTGTATTTATTTTGTTGATTTCACTATTTTCATTTGAGGCTTATGAAGGGGGAGGGGCATCGTGTGCACTTGTTTGGCATGAATGTACTTTACGGTATTTTTAATTAGTTAAATTGCTTTAATTAGTTGCACATTGTGCATTGCTCAAAAACAACGTTTGTATGTTTTCTCAGTTGATACTCCAACGCTCTCTCAGCATTTGCAGTTATTTTATATATAATATTTTAATTGTTTTAATTCTCTTAATGTTTAATTTGTTTACGGGGTGCCCGCAGGGAAAATGTGTAGCTGACACTATTCTACATTGGCAACATGTGTCACATTGGTGTAGTAATTTTATTAACCTAACGGCAGTCTTTAACACCTTAAATTAACCGAGAGAGATATCAAAGTGATCAGGATGACGATTTTATTACCGGATTTTAGATTGCCTGTCCACCATGTAAGCGATAACTTAAGCAAAAAACGAAATATTTTGATAATATTATTTATTTATTCATGAATATCTATTTTGTCCCCTCCAAAGTAATCCCCATGAGATTTTATACACTTGTGCCAACGGTTTTTCCAATCTTCAAGCACTTCAAAAAATCATTTTTTTTATCTTCTTCAGCTCCTCCTTCGATGCCGTCTTTATCTCGTCAAGAGAAGCGTAACGTCGTCCTTTCATGGGCCTCTTCAGTTTAGGGAACAAGAAAAAGTCACATGAGTACCAACATAACGCTACAAAAAATTCGAAATTCGAATATACGTAACCCGCGAAAATTCAAAATTCGCGATACTTTTTGAACACACCTCGTATTACTGAGAATAACGAAAAGTGTTGCTGACAAGAGATGAAATCGGTTCTCAGTCCCTATATATCTAACACAAATAATTATTACGAATTTTTTAGTTCTGGTTGACTTCACAACTCATCTTCACAACTCGTGGACATCCCAGTCGAAGCAGCTGTATAGCTGCCCAAGGGGACTACTTTGAGGGGATGGCAGAGTTGTAGAATAATTTTCAAATATACAGTTTTTATGGAATCAGTCTCATTACTTAATTGTCATACTACGTACTTAAAATATATGGTGTCTCTTTACCATAAAAAAAGAAGGCCGGTAGTGGTAGAAAACAGGTATTTGAATATCCGATTACAGCAAAAAAACTGTTGAGCTATTCGAAAGAAAATCCTGGACTATCAGTACGAGATAAAAAAAAATACAAATGGATTACATACGTTCCTTCAAAGTGAATGAAGCACCGTATCGCAATTATTATCAACATACTTATTTTGGCGAAACAACGTGCTGAAAAGCTATATGATAAGTATATCAACGGCATTGTAGTGGACGACGAGAACTACGTAAAAGTGGAGTTTAAATAAATAATAATTCAAACAAAAGAAAAAATGTTGCCGGCAAATTGAAAAATAAAAAGCTCGAAAAATCCCCCCCCCAAAAAAAAACTTTTTTGGCGGCTTTTTGACAGTGTGGCCTTAAAAGCAAACCATTTATTGGCTATGGAAGTAAAAAATACTGACACTATTTACAGAAGCATCTTTTGTCTTTAATTAAGCTTCATTTGGACCTTTGGCCTAATCTAGCGACTTGTCATTATGAAAAATTGGCTTTGCAGTGAATGAAGAAAATAGTATGGCTGTTGTTTGTATAGAGGCAACCGCTTCGAATTGCGCAGGGCTCAAGCTACTATTAAAGCAAAGCTATTAAAAAACCAAAAATTGAATACAATAAATGATTTTTAATGACAGGATATTGAATGAAATAACAGACACTCCAAAGATATCAACTGAATGTGTATATCATATCATTCATTAATATTATGAGTATGAGACAGACCTGTGTAAAATTTGTGCTGCACGAGCTCACTGTTGACCAAAAAAACTGACGAGTTGATGACTCGGAGTAATGTTTAGAGAGGTTGAAGCGTAATAAACCCGAAGTTTTGCTATGATATATGACAATTGATGAACGATGGCTTTACCATTTCACTCTGAAGTCCAATTGATAGTCATTTGAATAGACTGGGATGCGCTTGGATTAATTTTTATTGATGGCAGCGACTCATAAATGGCGTTTTTAAATCGTCGAAAAATGGACGCATTAGAAGCAAAACAGTGCTGTTTCGCCAAGACAACGCACCGTGTCACAAGTTGGTGAAAATAATGGCAAAAATCTACGAATAGGGCTTCAAACTGCTACCACCTTCATCGTATTCTTTAGATCCATCCTCGAGCGACTATTCCCTGTTCTGAGATCTTAAAAGATTTCTCAATGGGAAGAAAATTTCGTCGAATGATGAGGTGATAGCCGATACTGAGAGATATTCTGAAGTAAAGGGCAAATCGTACTAGAAAAGTTGGAACTATGTTGAATAAAAATTCTGTCTAAATGTGTTTTATCATGGTAGCCAGGAACTTTTCAATTTATCTGATACTTACATACAATCCATTATGCAATTATTAGTCGAATGCTTTTGGCAATGACTGTGCCGAAGTCATTGGCGGTCATACCAAGCACATAAAACAGTGATCAAATTGTTTGCGGCACTGTTATTGACTATTGCTGGGGTGTCAATAACGTGGTGAGCATTATTAGTCAAAAAATGCTTTTTCCACGAACACAGTTTGGCCATAACAGCAGAGAGTATTTATTCGAATTTTACATGCGTCAATACTTTTGGCCAATTGTGAGCACCAAAGCAAATACTCACTTGTATTTGGAATTCACGGTGGGCAAACAATTAAATAAAAGCCTGGCGATTACCACGGTCACACATGTGTGGATCGGATTGTGTTTGCCTATAAATTTCTGCTAATATACGTAAAAATAATAAACTTGCTCAGTATGGAAATAGTATTGCTTATTTTTACGAAGCTCTCTGCTGAGTGAGCTTAATTTAGAATATATGTTGAATGAACAGAAGTAAGGCAGTACAAGTTCGCTGTTACATCCAATTCCTACTTTTTACTTATACTAGTCTTTGGGCGATTTATAACTTTCCTACCTTTGCTCGTGAAATTCTCCTTGCGGGATCGAAATTCGCACCACCAAGCATGTCCAAAGAGACCTCTCGTTTTGAATTGTTCAAATCTAATAAAACCTCTTCATGCCCCCAAGTATTGAATATTTGGACTCCAGAGCCTATAGTTGATTTTTGTTCGAAAATATCGGTTAAAAGGCTTAGTAAGCAGTTAGTTGTTTTGCTCTCTCTGAGCATTTAGTAACCGCAGGTGTTCATTGTCGTTTACCTGACTCTGGATGTTTTTTTTTCGTGAAGAGCTCCACTATCCTGGGAGCTGGATCTAGCAGCCAGTATCCGCTTTTGTGCATTGCGCATCTGGAATCACCAGAGTGATTGCCTGTTTCTTCGCACAGGGTTCCCATTTTCTACTGGTTGTCACCTTCACTCATGTTGGTTCTGTGCATGGAATTATTCACTTCTTCTTTCTACTTCTCGAGGTGCTTAACAGAAGTCAATCCCGACACCCCATCCATGTCTCCTTCTTTAACAATGCGGGCTTGAGACCAGCTATGGCAGAGTTTAGAAATTCAGTATTCAAACGCTATTTACTACAATTGCTGCTGCTCCCATTGGAAAGACTGCAAGATATAACAGTTAATCCAGGAAATTACTTCTTATATGGCATATACTTGAACTGAGCTCAACACTATCATTAAATAAACTGCAATTCCAACAAATAAAACTCAAAGCCTTTAATGCAGCGATAAAATTAACACCCAGCAAATAAACTGTCGCATTCGCATCGCGAGCAGTAGCAAAAACAATTTTAAAGTTAGAAGTAGCATATGTATGTATGTCAGCGTGACGACACGAAAAATAAAAAAATTTAAATGCCAACAAAACATTTCATTTCGCTGACGGGCAGGCGATAAAGTTGCGTCGCTTTTAATGAATCTGTTAACGGCAGACAGGTCGGCGGGGGCATTGCGCATACCACGTGGTGCACCCAGCAACACAGCGTACGCTTCCGAGCGCTTATTACTTGCGCGCACATACTGATGCGAGTGAGAATGTCGAGAACGCTTCATTAAATTAACACACAAGTAAATAAAAAGCGGCGACGTGCGTTGAAATGGCCTCAGAAGTTGCTGCAACAACATGAGGCCGGCGCTTGTGGCAGGAGAAACGCCACATAGCTCAGGTGTGTGGCAAACATTGACAATGGCATGCCAACAGCTGACATCCGTCAGTGGGTGGGGAGCGGCACGCTGCGTTGAAGTCTGCGCTTCGAAGGGGTTGAAGAGGTCTAAGATGAAGGAGGCGCTGTGAAAATACAATAAAAAGTGTAGCTAGATCTTCATATGCACGTTTGTAAACTTTATACTTCTTCTGCACACACACACACACACATTCGCACTTACTGCTATGTGCAGGAGAACGCTTTACAAAAGCACTTTAAGTCGAGCACGTTTCTGGTTTTCTGAATAAATATGCATTTCCGTGTGTGTGTATATGTGTTAGTGAGGACTTGTAGCAATACATAAATATGCCGGCGGATATATACAAGCACTTAGCGTTAGCACGCAAAATGGCAAACGACAAATAAAACACGCTTAATCAACAAAACAAAAATCTCCAGCAGCTGATGTCGGAGAAGGCGGCTGATGCTGAAGAATGCAACGCTGATTGCGTATGAATGGATGACGGGATGTGTGAGTGTGTAAGAGGTGCGTAAATGGAAAAAATGTAGTGTAAAATTTGCAAGGTTAAGAGAACGTGTACGTATACCATCTCGAAGTAATACTCAGTGCGGCGGTTCCGCAGGAGAGCCATGTGTTGCGAGTAAGTTGAATTTTGTGGATTAAAGTTCTGCTCACCGGTTTTTGTTGCTATCTCTTACTATAAAAAACAACTGATGAGGTTTCACTTTATATTTTCCGGTCATAAACAGGAGAGAGAACTTGAAATATGCTGATGCACGCGGATCTAATGATCACTGAGAGCCAATTTGTTCCCTGATTTTGTCTCAACTACATAAGACTTTTCCGCGCTAACCATTGTTCGAAGTTGTTGCTAAAAAACATTTCACTTGGTTCTCGAAAACATATAAGAAGAAAGGTTAGCCTCGACTGCACCTAAGGTATAACACCCTTCACAGGTGTATTTCTTATAGCATTTAAGGGTATAAAAATACCTTCATTATGATTTTGATCGGTCAGTTTGAATAGCAGTTGTAAGCCGGCAATAATCTGTGCGAAGTTTCGTGAAGATACCTTAAAAAGAAACGTTTCCATATAGGTACTATTATTTGAGTTTGTTTGATTAGTTTGTGTGGCAGCTATATGCTCTAGTAGTACGTGGTTGTTGGGGAGAAAGGAATGTGTGTAAAAGTTCACATCGATATCTCAAAAACTGAGGGAACAGTTCGCGAATATACAGATTGACATGGCTATACCGAGTCAGCTCAGCTTGCTGATCATGTATATTTTATAGGGTTTCCGAAGCTTCTTTCAAGGTGTTACAATAATACCGGTAAAATTCCTTCCCAGCCGGATGTTGGGATTCCAAGCACTTTCGACAACTTTGATCGGGCAACAAACCATTCATGAAACTGCCGATTGGTTTCAGATCTGCAATGACGTATCTATGTCTACTCCTATGTCACAGATTCCTAATTTGCATCGTTTAATGCCTTTATGATTTAAAAGTCGACCTTTTAGATATGTACCAAATCGTGAATAATATACGTGCCTTTAAAATTAAAATATTATTAACCAATAAAATTCAGTAGAATCTTACATTTGCCGTAGCTGATTTGATGTAACACTTATCAAGCCATAGCTATGCATCAATGATGGTTTTTCCAGTCAGTTAACAATATTTTATCAAAACTATTTACTTGTAAACAAAGATAGCAGAGGTTGGACCACTTTGAAAGCAATAACTTGAGAACAACTAAATGAAAAGTTAAAGTTAGTACTCTAAGTCTAAGAAGGACTTCGAAGTTTGTCTGTTAATTTACTATATAAAAATTCGAATTCAGTGCCTTCTTGAAACTTTGCCAGCCGTATGGCTTTGACCAATGCTCCTACCAAATCCTTTTTTTTTGAGATGATCAAAGTTATTTAAGGCGCAAATTGTACTAAAGAGTGATTCGAGGTACCCTGGTGATTTAAAAAAATCATTTGATAGAACATTCCCCGGCATATATATTTTTGAAGATTATCTCTTTCGAATGATGGTCCATCCGTTGAGTTCAATTTTCGATGACTTGTTGGAGCATTTCGACTGGTATCATTTTTGACAAAATATGGCTCACAAACCGCTGTTTTTGTTTAGATGAAATGTTAGCTCTTCAATCTCTTCAGGTTGCTCTTCGTTCCAAATGCGACAATTTTGCTTGTTTACATACCCTTAAGCCAAAAATGGGACCAAGAACGTTAGGAAGGTCGAGCGGCTTCAGTTCTTGCACAAGCTATATTTTGTACTCTTTCAATTTAAAATCTCGGCGTAAAATGCGCCAAGTCGTTCCATATGTCAGTCCGAGTTGCTGCGAAAAGCACCGAATTGACTTACCACGGTTTCGTGTATACTCTCTGCTATGGCGGATATATGAGGTGTGTTCAAAAAGTATTAACTGACAGTTTTCTTCGATTGTGGGCGTGGTGCATCATGAGTTCTTGCCACAGGGAAGAACGGTCAATAAGGAATAATACCTGTAAGTTATGCGCAATTTGCGCGAAGCAATCCGCCAGAAACGCCCGAATTTGTGGAAGAATAAAAATTGGCTTTTGCAACACGATAAACGAAAGACGGCATCGAGGGAGGAGCTGAAGAAGAGAAAAAAAATGGATTTTTAGAAGTGCTTCGAAGATTGCAAAAACCGTTGGCACAAGTGTATAATATTTCATAAAGGGGACAAAATAGATATTCATGTAAATAAAACTTCAGACTTACATAAGTCTTTCCATGATAAAATGCCAAATAATACAGTACAAAAATAATATGACAGCTTGACACGACTCACGCGAGATCTGTCGGAAAAAGGCTATTGAAAAAAGTATCTTTCCTCGGATCACCGTTATACAGTAGGAAATGCCATACTATTCGGGCATAATTTGCATGACGCATCCCACATTATCGCGGCGCACTCGGCAGTGCAAATGAGTTTTTAATTTTAGGAGCACATTACGGCTTGATGATGTCAAATGAAGAGAATATATAATTTTATTTTCTCTTCTCTGGACTATTGATTTCGAGAGAATAAAAAATTTAATGCGCTCATTTGCTTATTGCATTGGCACTCATTCGAGCTAGAATACATACAGATTTTGAAAGTCCGTTGTTCATATTACGTCCAATATCACGAAATTCCAAAATACCGTATCAATATCAATCCATGAATACTGTCTCCCGACTGTTGTCAATTAAGTATAATGGTTATAATTTCAACAGTATATTGTTTTTGAAGCGAAAAAATATATTTGAAAAAAAAAACTTGGCTTGGTGAGTTTCTGGACATTGACTCAAGAAAGTCTAACATCAATATGCAATGTTTAGACATGGTGAAATGAGCACCGAAAACGGTGAACGCAGTGGAAGCCCAAAAGAGGTTGTTACGACGAAAACATCAAAAAGGCCACAAAATAATTCTGGATGTTCGTAAAGTGAACTTGCTCGAGATAGCAGGCAGTCTAAAGATATCAACGGACCGTGTACATCATATCATCCAGAAATATTTGTGTATGAAAAAGCTTTGTGCAAAGTTTGTGACGCGCGAGGTCAATTTTGACCAAAAACAACGGTGACTTGATGCTTCGGAGCAGTGTTTGGAATTTTGAGGCGTAATAAACCCGAGTTTTTGCGTCGGTATGTGAAAATGGATGAAACGTGGCTCCATCATTTCACTCCGAAGTACAATCGACAGTCATCCGAGTGGACCGAGCCTGCACCGAAGTGTGCAAAATCGCAATAGTCGGCAAATAAGGTTATGACGTCTGTATTTTAGGATGCACATGGAATATTTTTTGTTGAGTACCTTGAAAAACGAAACATCATCAACAGCGTACCGTTTGAAGAATAAAATCGCATTCTCATCTCAAGTTACTCTTTCTTTTTGCTTGAAATGTGTTTTACTATGGTAGACCGGGTACTTTTCAATTGACTTACTTTATTTTCATGCCAGATAAAGTTTAGGAAAAAGAAAAAAGGTATTCATAAAGACCTTATCAGTTGAAATGCAAAAGTAATAAAGCATTATGGAAAAACTGTTGCGTATTATAAAGCACTCAAATGAGATTAAAACGTGTGTTTTTGCCATTTGTTTATGCAATAAAGAATTGTTAGCGCAAAAATGTGCCAAATACGGAAGCGCACAGACACATGGAATTTAAAATGTTACGAATAAGAAACCCAACAAACATCAAAAATAGAACGGACTGCACATTTTTAAACTCCTCAGCAGATAGTAACTAATGCGTGCCGAGCAGAAGATATGCGTAGGTGAAATGCAATTTGACTCAATCTTTTGAGTGAAAGGAGCGATAATAGAGGCCTCATCTGAAACGATGATTGCATTAACCAAAAGCAGTTACAAGTTATATTCACAATTTGGCATCGATTTTTGTCATAGACATTGCAACAATCTCCGAGTATATTATTCGGATCGGGACGCTATAGGAGATAGCTGACATCCAAATTGACAGATCAATATCAAGATAAACATTATTTAACATTATTTCCTTTACGCTATAAAAAATGCACCTGTGAAGAATATTATAGCTTCGGTGTAGCCGAAGTAAAGGGTTCTTGTTGCTCACTGCTGTTCAGGA
Organism: Bactrocera dorsalis; assembly: GCF_023373825.1. Lineage (NCBI taxonomy): Eukaryota > Metazoa > Arthropoda > Insecta > Diptera > Tephritidae > Bactrocera > Bactrocera dorsalis. Next base: position 56,767,398 of record NC_064305.1, read on the forward strand.
GAATTCAAGCGTAAGTAGGACCATAATAGGAACGAGTAAGATAAGTAGGAATATAAATCTTGTTTTGGAAACTAAAATGTATTTTGAAGTATATATGACTACTGAAAATTGAGATCTAAACTCCCCTTCACTTTTCCTTTTAAAGTACTTACATTGAACATTTGACTCAAAAGCAGAAAGTTCTTATCAAACTCATGCCAAAATGCTTATTGGGAGGCAGACTGCAAGCGTAAATTAACATGGGATTTTTTCCCTTTTTCTCGCGTTCTGTTTCTTGCTTATTTGCGTAAATACAAATGTGGAATGTGAAAGCTTGTTAATGAGATATGCAACTGTGCATTCAAATGTACGCACAAGCGGTTGCCATAATATGAGCAGTAAGGATAACTAACAAAAAGCCAGTCAGCGAGGTAGGGAAGAATGCACAAAAGATACACTTGATGGAAACATATAGACCCTAGTGGAAATGTTTAGTGAAATTAAAACATTTTGACTACTTGGTAGTATAGAGGCACCACATTTAGAAAATCTAATTTTGAGCTTTGAATATTGAAATGATGGACGGACTAAGTGAAAGCTCTGTGAAAAATGTGTTTCGATAGGATACACAGTCAAGACATAGTACAGTTGTTAAGAACATTGAAACCGAGACGAATATTGCAGAAATTGGGCTTCGAATTGCTTCTCCTAAATTCTCTGGATCTGTGTTCTAGTTACTTTTTCTAATCTCAGATAGCAAAAAAATGCTGGAAGGAAGGAAGTTTATCGAGAAAATTTCAGAAAAATATGTCTTTTACTAGGAAAATGATATCTAGAAGGTTATTGGTTCTTCCATCTCTTTGCTTATTATTTTAAATACTCGGATTGAATTCTGTCGAAATACTGTGTTTTTATGTAAAACGATACCAACATTTTCAGCCCAATTGGATTTATTTTATTCAAAATAATCATTTTCTTTTCTTCTTCGTTTTTGGCACCTCAACCCTAGATTGGTCCTGGCCGAGAACATAAAACTTTGCCAGTTGCCTCTATCCTTTGTAAAGTCACGCTAGGTGTACATCTGACAGATACTCTTGCACTTAGTCCTACCATTGGATGTGTGGTCGCTTTTGCTTTTGAAAGAGTTTTTCGCTGGAGCAGCATCTTCCATGCAAACGACATGGTCTAACCAAAGCATTTGTTGGATTGTTCAAAGACCTTGCGGAGAACAGTTGTCACGAATGTTTAAAGTGCTTTCTACTCACTGTTCATCAACGTACATTTTTCTGCGCAACCGGAATGATGAGAGACTTATGAGCGTAATTTTTATTCGTCGAGAAAGGGATCAGAATCTCAATTGCTTACCGATCCCAAAGAAGCACTTGTTGTCTTCAATTCTGCTCTTGATCTTCGGGCTTGGATTGTTGGTGGTATTTATGCTGGTTCTGAGGTAGACAAATACCTCCACTCTTCTAAATATTGGTAGCTGCCAACAGTTACGCAGTTCCTAAGACTCTGTGTAGCCTTCAAGTACTTTGTCTTGCTATGGAAAATGCTACTCTGATGGGTCTGTTGTTGGGGTCTATGATGTCAACATTAGTATTGTATTTTTAGAGTTGACAGTGCCACAGCGGTTCAGATTAGCAGCGCGTACCACGTTTTCCTGTATTGAGAGTATATTGAAGAAGACCTGAATTTCATCTGGTATCGAACGGCTCGGAGAGGTTTGTTAAGATTTTGACGGACCTGATGTTTGATCTTAACCTAATTCTAAAAATTCGTCTGATACCAAATTTAGACATGACGTCGAATAGGCAGCTCCAGTCAGTATCTTCGAAACAGGCTTTGAAATCGACGATTGGTTGTCGATTTATTTTTTGAATTTTTCTATGCAATATTAATATCCTGCGATTATTAGCCCACACTGCGGGATCTGTCGTCTTGTGGATAGAGCAGAGTATACATTCTAATCATTAGACATGTTTTTATCGAACCAAATCATGCTTAGGAGCTGGAATATGCGTATTTTAAGCTCTTTTACGTCGACTCTAAACAGGTCAACCAGTAATACTATACAATGGCTAGTTTGTCCTTACTGTTCTTGAGCCACCTCATTTAGATCGAGCGGCGGCATCTCAAGCTCTTTGCACTAATGTCTTTCTGCCTCTTTCTTTTCATTTTCTTGAAAATAGATCTCTCTTCCCTCCTCTTCTCGCGGGATCGTTCTTTTACAAGCAAACGCAATTAGAAAAACTATTTTTACGAATAGATAGAGAGTTATGCTGACTTCAAAAATTAAAGATGGAAGGTATTAAAAATAGCTGTTCCTTAAGAATGCAGGCAAGGCCTTCAGCGGCAAAGGATTTGAAGAGTTATTAACAAATATTGCCTGGAAAAGAAGCAGCCTTTTCTGTTCGGTAAATATGTTTAGAGAAGGACTTGCTTTCATTTCGTATTTTGGATAGCCACAATTCGTTTAAAAATAAAAAATTTGTATCATCACAAAATGCGGTAAACAGGAAGAAGAAGCTGCTGCTCGTATTTATAGTAAAAAATTCCCAGTTGGGCAGCCACACTTGCCACTGCTATTATTTAAGTGTATAGAAAAATGCACAAGGACATTTCGGCATTAATTCCCTGAAGCACGTTTCAGGACGTAGGCGCAGAGGGGGCCGCGTGCGACAGCAAAGCACGAGTTTGCGTACCTTTTTGATATGCTTGCGTACACAAAATAAAAAGACACGCTCACACACATACACACACGCATATTTATATTTGCTGTGCATAATAAAAGTTCATAATACAACACACACTAACACAAGCCGATATACTTATATGTGTGTGTGTGTGCAGCACATCAGCAGTGGCACCGCTTTGGGGGAGCGCCGTGCTCCAAGGAGGACTTATGCATGCGTGTGCGAGTGTGTGTGTGCAGGATGAAATTTCTATACTCGTTCCGTTGCTTGCTCAGCCGTTGTGCACTTGACAGAGGCATATTCTGCATGCCCGAGTGCATCACGGATGCAGCTTTAAATGCCCACAAACACAAGCGCTTGAGAATTGGTAACGGTACGGGCGAAAGAGAGTGCTTAGTAGCAGAGGAGGAGAGGCATTTAGTTGCAGTTTCAATTAATTTTACTGGCATGCGGAATTATTATTTCAGTGTGGCAGATAAAAAGGAGGAAGCAGCGCCAGCTATATGCTAGCTAAATGAAAGTTGAAAGGACTAAATTATAAGCATAAGCGCGTGCACAAAAAGATCGGAGAAACGGGAGCGAGAGCTAAGAGCGCCGAGTCGAGTGTGTGTAAATGAAGTAAATACTGGCAGTTCGAGTGGTTTGCGGCATAAAAACTTTGTCAAATTTCAGATGCATGCAGAAGTGCGATTAATTTCCAACATACACTCACACACGTACACCAAAACACACACGTACTTATACTAACCCAGTTGTAGAAATTTGTGATTCGTAAAATATTTTGTATGGCGCTGCGCATGACAGGCAACTTTGTAGAAATGCATTGACACGAGCGGAAATAATTTTCACATCTCAATTTCTTTCAGCTTTAAGGTTACCGGTAAAACGTGTTTGTGCGGGCTTAAAGTAACAACAACAACAACAGTAGTTTCTTCGAAAGTTGATTTTAATTAAATGCCGAAACCAAACTCTATTTCCAACGGAGATTATAAGCTTTTTCCTGCTTTTTTTCTCACAACTATAACGGCATTTGATCGTCTGCACTTACTCATACCTCCAACACACGCTTATTTATTTGTAGCTGATAGCATTACTTTTAGTGTCCATATGTATTAGCATTCATTGCGTGTTGCCCAAATAATAGTTTCAGCTGGTGATGATGGATGCCCGCCATTAGGCCATAAGCTCAGTGGCTATAACCTAAGCTACTTACAGGCTCCGCAAACTTTTTTCTCGTCTTGTTTGTTTGCTGCTCTTTGTGCTTTTGGTTTCAATTATTTGCTCATGATGTTGTTGGCGGAACTAATTTTTGTGGATTTGAGCTAAAACAAATACAAATGCATGTGTAAAGTAGCACGCCAATCCAAAAAGGTGTATATGTACATATCGTTGACACAGTAAGCATAAATGTCGGTTGTCATAATCTCTTAGCAAAGAAGAAGAAGAGAGACCGACGAATGTAAATTTTTATTGTAAAGTTATTTGTGCGAAAACTTTCATTCTCTGCTTTCTTCTCTTCATTTTTTTCTTCAAAATCTATGTCCTTTACATTAAAGTAGCCCCCCCCCAAGGCCTCAATACATATGTTCCAACGTTTTTTCCAATCCCCGAAATAGTTGTTAATGTTAATTCTCGGAATATCCTTCCATGCGCGCAGCGTTTCACATTTAATGGCTTCAATAGCTTTGCACAAGTAACGCTTAACATTTAAATAGTATCCCTTGTTGACAGCTTGGCTGGTCGGAAGGATTTCGAAGTGCATCATACTTCGATAATCGAAGAAACCGGTCAACACAGCTTTGATTTTTGACATACTTTCACGTGGTTTTCTAGGCATCGGCTCACCTTTGCCACGATATTCGGCCGATTGATCTTCTGTTTCCGGGTCGTAAGCATAGATCGAAGACTCATCGCCAGTAATAATACGTTTCATGATATCCTGGTAGTGGGAAAGCATTGTTTCACAGACGTTAACGCGATGCTATTTTACGAAAACCTTGATTGATATTGCTACCAATCGTGTTTTCACTGTTTTTAGAACTAAATGCACTTTCAAAACATTTTTCACTGATTCTTCCGACATTCCAACGATGCCAGTAAGATTTCTAACTGTTAAACGTCGATTCTAAAGCACTAATTTCTTTATTTTATTGACGCCTTGATTAGCAGTTGATGTTGATGGCCGTCCTGGACGTGGTTCGTCGTCAACGCGTTCTTGACCCTCTTTGAATAATTTGTACCAATCAAATGCACTCGTTATCGTGAGATAACAATTACCCAAGGCTTTTTCCAACATTCTGAACGCTTCGTCACCAGAAATTTGATTCCGCACACAAAATTTAATTTAAGTTCATTGTTGAATAATTTCACTCATCGTAAAAGTCGTCGAATGCGCTTATGTACCATACTACAATAAGACTAAGTTCTGTCCAAAATAATTCCATTATTTTTGCATAAATGATTTTCCTTATCATTACATGATCATGATCCGGTTCTGTTTAGTAGGTGGATAAATAACCGCCTCCCAACCAAGCTTTCAGAACGTGAGGTCTGGCGTTGTCCTGATGGAACACAATTCCTCTCGTTTTGACCAAAGCTGGGACTATCTGGTTGATTGTTGCCTTGAGACAGTCAAATGGTTTACACTACAGGTTTAAATTAAGTGTTCAGTTGTAGGAGAGATGCTCATAAGCAGCACGTGTGAAACCCATGCATTTGTGTGGATCTTATTTAAAGAATTCTAAAAAGTTTTTTGTTTTTCATTAGCTAGTCTAACAGAACTCTCTGAGAAGATTTTTTAGGATCGTATCTTTTTAACTCTTATAAAATGTGAGATTAAGCCATCTATTGCAAACACAAATTTTTTTGATATATCTTATATCTCCCTTCCACTTTATAGTATTGCTTTGGAGTTGGGTTTTTACCGCATTCATCTCTAATACTTGCCGTAAGTTGTCTTCATTAGCAACTATCTTTTAGAGTTACAAAGATCACACTGTTCTAGTTTTTGAAGCTTTTTAAATATTTTCTAAAGCACCCATATTTTTTTGATGAGGTATTTATTTAGTCATCCATCGAGGAGATCAGTCGCTATGTTGATTACGACAAAATGATCAATCTTCTTAACATTCTTTCCAGTTTATACTCCTTGGTGATTAGATTATCTGATTAAGAGATTTCCAAATTTGAGCGTCATAAAGAGCAGTGAAGTTTTTAACTATAGCTGGCAGACATCTTCGAGTTCTCGGGTGTTAGGCATCAATTAACCTTCTGTGTGATTTTGCTGCTTTTTATATTTCTTTTGTAATTTGCGTAATACCAACAAATTGATATATTCAGTTTATTAATTCATCATGAAACTTTGAGAAATGTGAATGTTGTTATGTTTCGAAACTTAAAGTAACATCTTTCCTCATATGCAAGTTTAATGCTGTCAGGCCACTGTAGTGTACTCAAAGTCGAGCCAACACATAAATTATGTAGACCACATTCTTTCTCGTGGTTCCTCCAATAAATGTGGTTATTAACGAATTACATTCAAAGCCCCACTTTCTAGTGATCACTTTCGAGTACCTCCTTCGAAATTTAATAAACGAGAAACCTCGACGCCAGCAGAATACTATTTTTGTAATACCCTAACTAGGTTACACAGTGAAGATACAAATAAGTTATGACTACAGGTAAACGATATTTCGAGGAAAGCTATGTTCAGATTGTGCATTTAGGAGATCTGTTCGCTGTTCCAAGGGAAGAACCGTTGTGACTGATTGATTTTAAGGTCATAATTACCATCATCATGAACCACGTAGCATTTCAGAACTCCTATTTACCATATTTCCATATATAGAGCTTATGTAAGTTACTTACAAATTAAAGAAACTACATATGTATACACTTTTCATAGTGGTGTAATTTTTGTAGTTTTGTAATGTCCAGTTATCATCGAATCATGCGTTGTCGCAAGATCCATTTGACCCTAGATCGTTTGTAAGAGATCCAGTGAGCTCTTTACACTCAATAAGGCTCCAACTAGTTCTGTGTGCTTTAACAGGCCATTTGACTATCGGCGTCCACTCTTTGAGGTTGAGAATCTTACCGGATGCCAGCTGCAGAAGCTGTTTGGAAGAAAACGAAGTGGAAACATCTCAAAACTTCTCTCTTGATTGTCCCGCGCGTGCGTGAACATGGCTTAAAGACTTTGGATCTCATACTTTCAGATATTCCAACGCGCTGGTGGAAATTAAACGCCTAAGGAAAATTTAACTACTAGACACTTTGCCGACTTATAAAATCGGATACAGAAGTTTTATTTTTATTGCTTTACAGGGGACTGCATAAAGTAGTCCAAGTGCGATAGTCATTGTCCACGTCTCCGCAACATATAACAGGACGGGAATAATGAGGGACTTTTAGAGGTTGGTCTTTGTTGGTCAAGAAAGGACTTTACTTTTTATTATCTACTTAATCTGAAGTAGCAGTGGAAAGGGGATCCTGTGTTGGATTTCAAGGCTAATATTGTTGTTGATTCCAAGATAGACGAAATTATGTACGACTTCAAAGTTACTGTTACTGTCAACAGTGACGTGTGAACCAAGTCAGGAATGCGTTGACTGTTTGTTTCGTTTTATCCTCGTTCATAACCATACTCAAACGCTTCGCTTCGTTAAGGCCAATGATCTCAATATCATCGGCGTATGTTGGCAGCTGTACACTATTATAGAAGATGGTACCTGCTCTGTTTAGTTCTGCAGCTCGAATTATTTTCTCCAGCAATAGATTGAAGAAGTCGCACGATAGAGAGTCTTTCTTTTCTGAAACCTTCCTTGGTATCGCACGGCTCAGAGAGGTCCTTCCCGATCCTGACGGAACTTTTGTTGTTGCTCAAAGTCAGCTTACGCAGCCGTATTAGCTTTGCGGGAATACCAAGTTAAGACATTGCGGCATAAGGCAGCTCCTTTTCGTGCTGTTGAAGGCGGCTTTAAAATCGACGAAAAGGTCTTATGTGTCGATCTTGCTCTCACATGTCTTTTCAAACATTTGGCGATGGTGAAAATCTGTTCGATAGTAGATTTTCCAGGTGTAAAGCCACACCAATAAGATCCAATCAGATGGTAGGCACTGGGCTTCAGTCTGTTTCCACTCGACCTGAGGCTTACGAGTATACCATGGTAATTACCGCAGATTGTGAGGTCCCTCTTTTTGTAGATTGGACAGAGCACACTTAAAGTTCCAATCATAGTGCATACTTTCGTCCGACCGTATTCTACAAAGAAGCAGATGCATGTACCTTGTCAGTTCTTCGTCGTCGTATTTGAATGGCTCAGCCAGAAATCCATCGGCCCCTACCGCTTTGTTGTTCTCAACAGCTACAGCGGTTGCCAATTTGATCTCTTCATGATTTGAGATTAGATCACCTAAGTCAATGTATGGTAGAATGCTAATGACGGCTTAACTTACTTTGTGTGATATGAAAACATGGTTTATATCTATCCGAGACTTACGTGAAATATTGAAACCTCGATATGAACACTAAGTCCTAATACACTTTTGGTTCACGTGTCATTTGGTTAAAAAAATCGACCGGCAATTTTATGGGTCATATAAGCAACACATGGCCTATGACTTGGTCATATTTCATCGCCATTAACAAGGATAACTGTTGACATACCAAGCAAACAAAAAAAGACGAACACCTATACACATACATACACACATAAGTAGAGCGCGGTTAACGCAAAGCCTACAGTGCTAAGACCGTTAAGACAGCTAAGTCGGCGCTAAGGCGCAGCTGCGTTGGTAAGTTGGGTAATAATGGCAGCTTCCCGTCATTTGCTCAACGAGTGTAAAAGAATGAATGAAAGAATGTCCATACATTGAATTCTATACATCACATAAAGGCCACACATGCAGGCAAACAAATGAAAGTACGAATGTGTGCATGTATGTGTGCTTATGTAAGCGACTCCTTTTAGTATGTGTACATGATGTGGTAATCATAGTGGATTTGCTGATAATCTCTGATTTATCTTAATGCCGCTTGCCAATGTAATACAATACGCCGTGCTATAACGGTGCAGCAAAAACATAAAAGAACGAAGAGTAGCAAAAAGACGTTGAAGGAAAGCTGAGAACTTGCGAAAGCGAAACGAAGACCTGAGAACAAGAACGAAAACTATTGTGCAAATATGTGAACAAATAAATTTGTTTTGCCGCCGGTCCTGGACGGGGGGCGGGGTGAACGCTTTAATGTATTGGTATGCACACACACGCAAACACAGATATGTATGTGTATAGGTTGCTCGTTAATCGGATGTACGAAAAGTGGTGTGCACACAAAATTATGGGTTGTTTGCGTTATTTGGTAGCAATTTGGTGCATTTGATTTCGAATTCTCCACTTTTTTTGAGCTTTCTAATCGGAAGCTTACTCGCATCCTTCTGCTGGTTTGTTTGTGTGCTTTGTTTGCATTGACGCTCTTGCGTATGTGTTTAACGTAATCATTCCGCATACGATTACTGGTAATAAAATAGTTAATGAGGGATGAAATGAAACGCAAAGCTCGGTGGGGAAGTTGACAAATTATGGGCAATGAATTTATATGTGTCTGTTGACAGTAACTAAGTAGAAAATGAATGCTGCGCGGCTGTGAAAATGCGGGAAGAAATTGTTTATTAACTCAGCCATCAACTGGAATGGCTTATTTATCATGGACGAAGAAATGTGCGATTTGCTCTGCATGGAATTATATTCAGTGATATTTTTGAAGGAAAAGTTTGACAAATACTTCTGTTTTGCATCGAATAAACAGTTTAAAGAGGTTTCGATATTTACTTGAAAACAAAGGATTAGCAGAGTGTAAATTCCAAGATCCAAACTATAATTATCGTCTTCTTCTTCATTGCTGGCGTAGATCCCGCGTTATGGCTGTCAACAGTGACGTGAGTGCCAAGTCGCGAGGGCGACGACTGTTTGTTTGATCACAGGAGATATTTCGTCTTGCCCTGGTTCACTGCCAGACCCATTTGCGCTGCTTCCTTGTCCAGTCTGGAGAAAGCTGAACTAACGGCGCGGGTGTTGAGGCCGATGATATCAATATCATCTGCATACGTCAGCAGCTGTATATTCTTATAAAAGATTGTACCTGCTCGATTAAGTTCTACAGCTCGAATAATTTTCTCCAGCAGCAGATTGAAGAAGTCGCACGATAGGGAGTCGGCTTGTCTGAAAACTCGTTTGGAGAGATGCTTCCCGATCCTGACGGAGTTTTTGGTGCTGCTCAATTTAGTATTAGTTTTGCGGGGATACCAAGCTCTTTTTCGTGCTGTCGAAGGCGGCTTTAAAATCAACGAAGAGGTTGTGTGTGTCGATTCTCCTTTCAAGGGTCTTTTCCAAGTCATAGCTACACTGATAAAGCCCAATCAGTTTGTTGACGGTGGGCTTCAGTCTTTCACACACTACACTCGATAAGACCTTATAGGCGATATTAAGGAGGTTCAGATTGAGAGGAAATTGGCGCATTTTGAGAAGTTCCTCTTTTTGTGCATTGGGAAGAGCACACTTAGGTCCCAATTGTCGGACATGTTTTCATCCGAACAGTAATCCATCGGCGGGTAAGTGCTATTTGAACCTCATCAAGGTTGGGCAATGGAACTTCTATTCTATCGTCATCGATTGTGGAATCGAGTTAGCCATCTCCTGATATTACATTTTCGCTGCCGTTCAGCAGCCTGTAGAAATGTTCCGTTTATGTAATTTTGTAATTCAATAATTTCTTCCTGTATTTCTTCAGTAACAATTCGATAATCCATGCTAAAGGGGCTACGAATCATTTGATCAACTTTAGCTCCTTTGGTATTCTCTGGGAAGTAATAATTGAATTCTTCAATCAACATTTGTAAATGAGTTAATGCGTTTTTGTAAAAGGTGATCCATTTCGAGGTTCCATACTTTTTCAAAGAAAAGACACAGAAACTTCAAATTTTTATTATCATTGGACAAAACATTCCTTGGCATTTTTTGTTTTGAAGATTATTTCTTTCAAATGTTGGCCGGGGCTACGTCTAAGAGTGCAACTTTCCATGACTCGTTCGAGCATTTCGATTGGTAAATGGCGAAGGACGCGCGTGGTGTTATGCTCGTAGGTCTGAATCGAAGTTGTCTGCATAGACGTTAGGTTTTACATATTCCTACAGAAAAAAGTTCAACGGTGTGATAACACACGATCTTGGTGGCCAATCGACCGGTCAAAAACGTGAAATTATCTGCTCATCGAGATGTTCTCTCAATAAATTCATTGACTGATGCCTTATGTCGGAAGTGGCGCCGCCTTGTTGGAGCCAAATGTCGCCGAAAATCGTATCACGAGCTTCAGTCAAATCCGAATTGACTCTCTACGGTCTTCGCTTACACTCTCTGCTACGACTGCTATATTTTCTTCACTGCGTGCTAGACGTGGTCTGTTCGCTCGAATATTATCCAAAAATGAATCCTGGCTCTCAAGATGGGCGATGGTCTGGGGAATAGTACGGCCAGTAGGACAATTATTTTGACCCTACGTTGAGCTAAGCGCGTAGAACATACTCGTATTCTTTACAGAATGTGAGTTTTCGTAATAAAGTTGAATGAATCCTTAACGTTGTTTAGGTGTAAGTGATGAAATGCCAAACACTGTCCAAAATAATATGATCGCTTAACACAACTCACACGTAATCTGTCGAAAATAGCTACGGAAAAAAGTACCTCAGCTTGGATCACCCTTTAAATGTAATCCCATTTACTCAGCAGAAAAGCATATAAATTTAAAAGGCGATACAAACGAACACGGGAAATAACCCACTGGCTTTGATCGATCGAAATATATCAATATTAATATCTTAGATATCATATCATGTATGTGGAGAAAAATTCCCCACTTTTAGTCATTGATAGCGCAAGCGTATCTAAATAAAAGCTTATCACGCTTGACTGATCGCCACCAAGCGTGCCGAAATAAACAATGTATAAACAGTGCACTAATGAGACTTTCAATGAACGGACTTGGTCGAGAAAAGAGGTGAAACAAAAATTACAGTTATTCAGTATGAATTTCAAAACTAGTTACGATAGTGAAACCCGTATATGGAAGAGTGAAAGTGTGGAGCAGCTTTTTAACCCAAACAAATCCATTGGCGCCATTGCCTTGTATATGCTTCGGAGCAAGCCACGGAATGCCGTTTGCCAGATCTCCGATTCAGAGGGAACCGAGCTCACCTACGGCACTGCTTGTTCGTATGCCATAAGTGTGGCGTCATATCTGAAGGAACTTGGACTAGGTTGTGACGATGTTGTAGGTATTGTCGGTCAGAATACGACGTTGCTAATGCCGGTACTTGTCGGTTGTTGGATTAATGGTACACCTTATAATACCTTGCATCCGATACATGAAGAAGGTATGTTCCACATACTGTACATATGTATGTATGTATATGAGAGAACTTTTCATTATCGTGTGATTTTCAGATGATATTCGACTGTTATTTGCTCTGACGAAACCAAAGATCATTTTCTGTGATGGTGAGGCGTTCCAAAAGATACAAAGTGCTACCAAAATGTTGAATGCGCCCATTTACACTTTGTGCAATCATTTGGAAGGCGTGCCACGGATTCAAGATATATTGCAACCAGTGCCACTGGCAGAATTATATCAGTGAGAAAACTTTTATTTTTACTTATATATAGAAGAGAATTTCATTTACTATTTTCTTATAGAGCTGCTCCGCTCAAATACGGAGCCAATCAAACCATGGCCATCATACCATCATCAGGTACGACAGGGAAACCGAAGGCTGTTTGCAGGTCAAATTGTAAATTATTGTCTGAAATTGGGTAAGAAGAAGAAGAGGCGTATAAAAATTTAGTTTGTGTAAGAATGTTGGTCTAGCTTTGAGGACTAGTCTAATAAGATTCGTTTAGGCTTTGGACAGAACCAAAGTTTTTTTTCGGGAGAGTGTTAATCCCAACGATGTTCAGCTTCAAATTAATTCCATTTCATCTAGCGGAATTTTTCTTATACATAATCTACGAAATTTAAGTGTTTAAGAGAAGTAAAATTGAGAGTTTAGGTACTGTAAATATAGGAGGTCTCAGGTACGAGACGCGGAGGTCTCAGGCCGGACGTAGTAATTTTATGGAGAAAATCATATATTACGTTTTTAAAATGAAACTCAAAATTTAAATCGTTTTGCCACTACAAATCAAGCACTTTCCCTTTTAGCCATACCGATGGTTCATCAGTTCTATTTTCGTTTTCATCACCGGACTGGGGAACCGGCATTTTGTTGATAGTCGCGAATGTGCTGTGTGGCGGCACACGTATCATCACTACAAAACCATACACGCCCGAATATCTTCTGGAAATTATCACGAAGTACAAAGTAACGAATTTAACCGGCTCGCCCAATCAATTCGGAGATCTGGCACAGTTGCCGGGTTACACTGCGGAGGCAATGTCCAGCGTGCGTGTCATTGTGATGGGAGGTTGTCATGCTCTATCTTCTGTTCAGACAAATATAAGAGCCAAATTGACACACGGAGTGTTGGTGAACTCATACGGAACTTCAGAGATTGGTGGCATTTCATTGAATTATAGCGATTACAAAGTCGACACTGTGGGCCGTTTATGGGGTGGTGCGCAGCTGAAGATAAAAGAACGAGTGCCTGATGATGTTCAGAAATTAATGGGTCCCAATAAAAAGGGCGAAATTTGGGTGTATACGCCTACAAGTTGGATGGGTTATTATAATAATCCAGAAGCAACCGCTGATATTATGGATGCTGATGGTTGGATCAACACCGGTGATATCGGCTACATGGACGATGAGGGGTTTCTACATTTAGTTGATCGCAGCAAGGATATTTTAAAATATATGGGCTTTCACTACTCTCCACATGAGATAGAAGAGACTATAGTTTCCTTGCCAGATGTTCTAGATGCTTGTGTGTTTGGAGTCTACGACGACAAAGAGGGGGACTTAGCTGGCGCTGCTGTAGTGATAAAGCCTGGTAGTACACTTACCGAGTCGGATATTACGAGTTTTTTGACAGAGAAACTGGTGGTGAAGTACAAACAGCTCAATTATGGAGTCTTTTTCGTGGATACGATTGCACGAAATTCTAACGGCAAACTGCTGCGAGCAAAGATGAAAGAAATTTGCTTAGAAATTAACAAAGAAAGAGGATCAAAGGTTTTGCAGCGTTGATATAAAAATAATGTATTTCTAAAACAAATAAATATGGACATATTTATTTATTTATAATAAGTAAGGAAGCGTTAGGCTTTAACCGAACTTTTATACTCTTGTAATTTGCAAGGATCAAATCCGGAATTAATTATATAAAATATACAATAGAGATATGGTTGGTCTTTTTGACAGCTGTTACTTGATTTATACTTAGTTTAGTTTGTCATTTCGTAATAAACATACTAACATCCGCACAACGTTTGCGCTGCGTCCAATAATCGGTCGACGTAACCGCCTGGCAGAGTGAGTAATTTGAGCAACCATGAATCGTTTTCGCACCACGTTTACTGTAGAGGGTAATGCGCTTTCTTAGAGACGCCGTAGCAGATTATTGAAGAAGAACCGAATGAGATTAACCGCGAGCGGGAGCAGCAATGGGAGCTGTGCCCATTGTGGAAGACTTAGCGGAAGGATCTAGGTTTAATAAAATCCAGAGTAAAAGTCAAACGAACGTTAATGAGCAAAAAAGAGACGACCACCGATCCCGATTTCCACAAGAATATTTTGTGCAGCGATGAAGCTCATTTTTGTTGGAATGGGTGTGTTAATAAACAAAATTGTCGAATTTGGAGTAATGATAATCCACAAGCCATTGTTCAATTTCATTTTAAGGGTTCATCCTCAAAAAGTCACTATTTCTCTATCACAAAGAATTTATGTACTCGTATAATGACTTTTTCGTGTCTGAATTTTAATATGTTGTATCGACGACCTTGGTTCTAAATGCTATACAGCCGGCGAAACAATCAAATTATTGAAGGAAACTTTTGGTGAGTGCATTGCCTCGCGTTGTGAGATGTTGTTGAAGATTGTTATTTAGTTTGGTTTTGGATTTCCATTGAGAAATCATAATTAATTTTAACAATTAAGATGTAGCCATTTACTGCACCTATGATTTGGACCGAAACAAAGGATCATGTAAGTTATTGTTATTTTTGTTTGACTCAGAGAAAAGGCTTACAACCAATTCCAAACACACTACGCCGCATCTTGTCTTCGATTATTAGTTCCATCCCACATATTGTCGAACTGTCTGCGGTAAAGCCTCCAAATCGATGGCAGTAGATTTGTATATCTGAAAGACCAATTCTCCAAGCTTAGAGAGCAAAAATTAAACAAGGAATATTCGTATACGATCCACGAAATGGCAACTGATTAATAACAAAGGCTTTAAATAAAAACTGAATGATCAGGAAAAACTAACATGAAATGTTTTGTGAACGGTTTCCAAAATTTTGTAGAAAACTATAAATGGGAAAATTACAAAGAATTAACAAATGAACTTATAATGTCATATGAAGCTTTGTGGTGTAATACTTTCCTTTAAATACATAAGATAGACTGCAAATCTTTGTGGTAAATTTGGGTGCTGTGACTGACGAACAAGGCAAGGGTAGCACTTTCAGGGAAATGAAACGCAGTAGTAATGCTAGCAGATTATTGTTGGAGACTTAAAATTTTCCATTTAGAAGCTAAATATTCACGAAAAACATAAGCTTTTTTTGTAAATGAAGCAAACATGTCCCTAAATGTAGTTAAAATTTTTATTAAAAAAAAAAAAAAAATTGTTGTTCCAAAGACTACATGGATTATCGGTCGAGATATTAAAATACGGTGGCTAAAAACTGACAAAGTGCATGCATCAGCTTCTTCGCAAGATGTGGTCGGATAAAATCATGCCCAACGATTGGAATTTAAGTGTTCTCTGCCTAATCCACAAAAAGGGGGCCGCACAATCTGCGAAAATTACCGTGAGATAAGCCTAATTAATGTCGTATATACGGTCTAATCGAGCGTAGTGTGTGAAAGTCCCTCTCCGAGCCGTTCGATACCATGCGAGGTTTCAAACAAAGGGACTCCATACGGTGTGATTGCTTTAACCTATTTCTGGAGAAGATAATAAGAGCTGAAGAGCTAAATAGAGAACGTACAATCTTATACATATATACGTAAGAGTGTACAGCTGCTGGCCTACGTCGATGGCCGTAACAACCGTGCCGTTAGTTTTGCTTTCTCCAGCCTGAATAAGGAAGGGTCTAGTTGTGTACGAGGACAAGACAAACTATCTCCTGCCATCTAATGCGACTTTGAAGTCGTAGATAATTTCGACATGGACAACGATATCATCTGATGAGTCGGCCTTAGGGTTGTTCGAGCGAAAAGATTTATGCGGAAGATTTATGGTCCTTTGCGCATTGGCAACGGCGAGTACTGCATTTGATAGAACGATGTGCTGTACGAGATATATGTACGGCGATGTTGACATAGTTCAGCAAATCAAAAGAGAGCGGCTGCACTGGCTAGGTCATGCTTCCGGATGGAAGAAAACACTCCAGCTTTGAAGGTTTCCGGCTGGACCTTGTATCTCGAATTGTCGTCAATTAGCGAAAAGAAGAAACGAGTGAAGCGCTGTTATTAACTCTATAACCATAACTGCGTAAGCGTTGTCTACGCCAGTAAAGAAGAAAACTACGTGTCTAAATAAATCCTTTATATTCGGTTAAACAAGTCGGTAACATGGGATGAAACCGGTATAGGCTTTCGCCTAATCCTAATATATATATACAGAATAACGGCATTCTCTGCCAAAAATGGGTGACCTGGCTAATTCAACACATCCACTGCACTTTGAAATATATAACTGCAACATTAAGATTAAAATCCATCAGTGACTCTGTGTAGTCTATAAGTCTGATC
Source organism: Bactrocera dorsalis (assembly GCF_023373825.1). NCBI lineage: Eukaryota > Metazoa > Arthropoda > Insecta > Diptera > Tephritidae > Bactrocera > Bactrocera dorsalis. The sequence goes on from NC_064305.1 coordinate 56,784,049, forward strand.
GAAAACGCGGATTTTGGGAATGCTTAAAATTCCGATTACTTGAAGACCTGCTAAGCTTAAATTATATATTTTGTCTGAATGTCTGAAGCAGCTGAAAGTAAAGAATAAAACCACTTCACCAACTACAGTATGGGCTTCGAACACCAATGTTACCAGATCTTAAAATATAATGTGAAAAACCGCAATGAAATGGAGTAGATATTACTTTCTCTGCTCATCTACACGCTTGGCACATTGCCAGTCATTTGCGGCGGCGAGTGACAGATTGCAACCACTTGATGCTGCCGCCACTTGGCACACGGCGTCTGCCTCATATGTAATCATTACTTTGGCAATATGTGGTCTGCGCTACCTGATACTGGCGCCAACTTACACACGTGATTCTGCGGCAACATCCAGCCGAGTCCGCAAGAGCACCACACCCATGCACACATACGAAAGTGCCATCTGGGTGTGACGTTTGTATGAGTGAATATTTCGCAATTCCAGCGTCGTGATAAATGCAGTCATCATCGAATTGTTAAAAAATATCATTCGCACAATGCATTTAAAGTAATTAAGTGCCGTTGCTATTGCCAGCGCCCCAAAAAGAGAAGGCTGCCTGGAATCCAGGCGTGATGTTACTAGGTACTTCGCCCGCTGTTAAACTACTGTGTCTGCTTCTGTGCTCTGTGTGTACTGTCATCCCTGCGGGCGTTACGTCGCCTGGTGGATAATTGCGCAAAATCGCGCTGTTGCGTTGGCAACCCTGACACAATAATCGTGTGATGCACCAGTTGTTGTTGTCACTAGTGTTGCCATTTTACAAAAACACAACTATGCAGTCAATTCAATTGTTGTTTCGCCTTCAATTGCCGCCTTACAGGTGTAGAAGCGTGTGACGAAAGCGAAGGGGCGGTTGGCGGATTGGGTATTGGAAGGTGTGGGGCCTGGAATTACTGGCAGTTTTTACGCTTCGGTGCGTGAAATTAATTAAAAGATTTCTGATTTTCATACTTTTTCGTTTGCGCGTGCGTCTGAAAGCAAAAATATGGCAGTAATTAATTCGATTGCAAGAATAGCTTATCAGAACGGAAGTTGAGTAGTTACTTACATATGTACGTGTGTATAATTGCAAATATTTACAGACTTAAATAGTTTATGGTATGAATGAAGAAATGACAAATCATGTACTAGTGCAAGTAATTCTGAATGTTGGTTAAAGTTTCAATAAATAAAAATAATTTTAACTAGTTTCTAAGAGCGAAGAGCTCACTGGACCGCTTGTAATTTATGTACCTAGCACATTTCGCCGACAAAAGTGCTAAATATTCAGCAAGTTCACGTAAGGAAAAGCCATTCATCCACAAAACACAAGAAAAATCTGGGTTCCGATTTTCTCTCATTCTGCTAACGGTGACTTTATAGTTCTAGTACTAGACTAGTTCTCCGCTAAAGTGGAAAATCCTTAATGAGCTCAAGACTACTCAAATATATGTTCACTTTTGTGAGGAAGTACATCTTCTGCTACCTTAATTGGAGCCGCTAATCTGCTTTAACAACGTTGTCATGAAGCTTGAAACTGGATGTGATAGACAGCTCCCAACAACGGAACCTTCACCAGCCTTCCCCGCAGAACTTCGGCCCAACCTATAACACTGCGACGTGATGGTGAATATTGTGAAATTTATATGTCTGGCTCTTTGGGAGGGAGTTATTTCGAGATGATGATGCAAGGAACGTTTAGAATTCCAAGCAATGGAAGTGAAACTCTCAGTTTTAACTGAATAATGGAACATATAATAACTTAAGTGGTTCATTAATTTTTCATTCATTCATGATTATTCTTGATGCCTTATCTCTGAAAACATATGTACTACATAGAGGCCGTGGGAATGTTAGCAAGTAATTGTTATCAGTTCGGTTGATAACATGAACAAAGAAAAATGCAATATTTGTACACCTTGTGAGCAAACTCGCTTGGGGACGAAAGCAGTGAGTATTAAAATGCTGAGTCATTCAGATAATGTTAGAAGAGTGAGTCTTATCAGAAAACATATGTTTAACAACGCGCATTAGATGCAACAACAACACCATAAAGATAACAAGCAAGGAAGAGCTAAGTTCGGTTGCAACCGAACATTTCATAATCTAGCAACTTTCAAGAATCAAAGCTGGGGAAGAACCACATAATTTTTATGAAAACATTACCGTTTAGCTCATCTTCGAACTCGTCGCCACCTTTTTTTTGCCAAGGGACACGTATACCAAGTTCCGGTATGGCGGACGGATGGGCGGATGGATAGACAGACCTGCGAATTTCAACGTGTTTCGTCATCCTGATCATTTATATATATATATCTTGATTAGTTTTAGGTGATACAAACAACCGTTAGTTGAACAAAACTATTATACTCTGTAGCAACATGTTGGAAGAGTATAAAAAGGTGGCGGCAATATTAGTATTAGGCAAATAAAACGTTAATAAGTAGCATTAGGATGAGTCGCAGCTAATAAAGCGTACGCTTTACCCAGCTGGGAGTGTGTGCGTTTAAAATTTTCTTGTCTTTACTATATTTGTTTACTCTATAACTCTTGTGAACTGAGTTACTAGTGATTTTAGTGTGTCATAAGACTGAGTAGATAAATGCCGCTTATTTTATGATAACCTACTGTTATTTATCGGCTGAATTTATTATATTATCATACGACCATCATAATATTAATTCAGTATAATCTTATGTAATAAACTCAAAGTCCATTCGGCATAACTTACTCAAACGCAGCGAATAATGTTTTCTTATTGACCTTGTAGAAAGTAATTATTATCTCTTTCAAATTACTTATAAGCAATAACAAGCAGCAAATTTAATCCTTGATTCATACGCATAATAGGGTGATTCAAAAAAAAAATTTTTTTTTTCAATTGGTACTCGCAAAAATAGGTTGCTAGACACCTCTAAGAAAGCCTCTCCAAATATGAGTCTTTAATTGTAACGAGAAAGTTCTCCGCCTAACAGTTTTCAATTTTTTTTTATTATCAGATCGAAAAAATTATATCTCGCTTCCGACGGCTTGAAAAATATCTTCTTAATTAGGTTTTGTAGGAAATGGAATGCTCTAAAATATGGTCTCTTATGGAACGACTGAACCAATTTTGGTGAAATTTTCAGAGAATGTTCCATGTGGATAGGGGAAGGTTTAAAAATAAAAAAACCTGTATGCCTTTTGTGAGAAAAAGTCGGAAAATTGGACAATTCCAAAAAGTTAATATTTTCCATACAAAATTTTGTTTACAATTTTTTTGTTTTGTTTTTCAATTATTTGAATCGTTCAAATCTGTCGTTTGTTTCAAAAATTTTTGAAAATTATTCAGTGAAAATGTTATGTGTGTTGCAAACAAAGTGATCGAGTACTCCCAGAATGCGATGACATACGTGCGGTATTATACGTCGCGGTCAATCAGCAAGCGATCGTTACGATGTCATAGCAAGACTTTCAAGCAAGAGTTTCGATGGACTTTATTTTGAAGCAACGTACGATATACGTATATACGTATATATGGTGTTGTTAGATGCTAGATGTACTCTGTTGAGTTGCAAAAGAGAGGTTTGCCGCACGCACACATTCTTCTTTGGATGGTCAAATTGATCAAATTGATGAAATCATTTCTGCGGAAATTCCTGATATCCACTCTATCGGCGTCGCTCACCAGACGACAACGGTAGAACATTCAGCATTCAATTTAGAAGAGTGAATGTCGAAGTTGACAACACATAGATCGTACTATATTCACCATTATTGTCTAACTCACATTCAAAACTCATATCAATGTTGAATATTGCAGTTTGGTGTAATCGATAAAATATGTTTGTAAGTACTTTACCAAAGGAAGCAACATGGCGGTTATTGGTCCAAAGCACTTTGTAAGATATTTACTTTTGCCGACTGCTTTCCGACTGATGTGCGCCTTGCAGTTAATTTGGAGAATGGCCAAGGAGTTTATTTCAACCCAGGAAATTCAGTACAGCCAGGGACACACCGCTAACAACAAAATTAACATTTACGAGTTTTTGATAAACTATCGTCAGTGATCCGTTTGCGAGGACATTCGGAAATACCTCGATATTATGCATGGAATGCATCGTCGAGGAAATAATTACGCAGAAAGCAAGGCCAACCAGTAGATGGACATCCAGGTGTCTTCTCAACTGATGCCTTAGGATGAATTTACATAATCCACCCGAAAAACGACGATAGTTTCTACCTTCGATTTCTATTGATAAATGTACGCGGTTCAACTTCATTTGAGTCATTGCGTACTGTGAATGATACGGTGTGTGCAACTTTTTAAGAAGCAAGCCAGCAATTACAATTGCAGGAAAATTATAATCACTGGAATGCAAATGCCTTCAAATCCGCGTCTATTATGGGATACGAAAAATGGCATTGTCGAAGACATTTTACATCGTATTCGCTAATAATTAGAAATGGGTCAATTCCAGTTGATACTTCCGGTAGTTTGCTATCAATTCCATCTGCCTCTTATCAATTCACGAAAGATGAACTCATCACGAATGTTCGGACATTGGCCAAATTATCGTAACTATAATTCCTTAAGTGCACGCGAAATGTTAGCTGCCAAAAATACCGTTGTTGATGACTTAAACTGGAAGATTCAAAGTCAAATTCCGGGAGACTTGCGCTCATACAAATCGATCGATCGTCTTGACAATGAAGACGACGCCGTGAATTATCCAGTGGAATTTCTAAATTATTTGGAAAGACTTGGTATGCCACAGCATCATTTGCGTCTCAAATGATTTGTCGTTATTATGTTTCACAATCTGCATTCGCCGAAACTGTTAAATGGAACCCGACTGATTGTGACACTGCTATCGAATACAAAGGGGCAGAATGCTTGATTCTTCCAAAACATGTTGTTTATCATGCTCCGTTACATTGAAAAATAAATAATCATAAATTGAACTTTCTTTTCATTTCAAAACACATAATTTCACGCAGGAAAACGGCTGCGGGGTCAGCTAGTTTATTACATATAACGATTTTCGATATTCTACCAAACTTTATATCGAATATGTCAGTTAATATGTGAGATATCTTCCCAAGGTAGATGTTTTAGTGCAATTAAGAAGATTTTCTAACCAAAATGTGTTCTAGCGCTGAATATGATTGTAATTACTCTAAAATGCATATCCCTAACACAGATAACGTATTATACCTTAGCCTAAAAGTGAATGGATTCAAAAAAATATACAAGCTAGGAAACGAAAAGCGGTGTATTCTTCTGATCTTCCGGAAAGGCAGATGAAGCAACATTAAATATGATCCGAGATAAATTAAATGCACTGAGTACTGTCAATCGACTTCAATGGATTTCCAAATCTCCCCTCGATATGTGCCCAAGTAGAACATAACATAGATTTACGAAACCAAAAACCAATTGTTTCTATTGATCGGGTAAAACTGCTGAAGATAATAGTACAATGAAAACATTGCCAGTTATTTGGCCACACATGAAACTCTTTGGTAAACAATCTGAATGTTAAAAACCAGAGAATTAGAATTAGAATGAAAGTTGAGGAATGCACTGCGACCTTTGGTCTATTGTGCCCTCTCCTGGCTCACATTGACTCACTCAGCCCCAGCGCATGAATAAAATCCAGCAGCTTGCCGGGTGCTAGTGAGGCAATGTGATCCCTATCCGGACACATCAATCCAAGGGCCTTTGTTCTGCGTGTCCAGACTGCTGTGCAGTCGATCAGCAGGTGCTCCGGGGTTTCAGGCTCCCTATCGCAGAACCGGCAACTTGCACTAGAGGATAGGCCCATGCTATGCAGGTGCCTATTCAGTTTGCAGTGGCCGGTGTACCACGCGACCAGTAACCTGAGCTTGTTCCTTGGGAGGTTTATCACAGTTTTGAACCTTTTCAGGTTGTAACCCCCCATTAGCAGCTTGGCATGTCTCATACCGCGAGTTTGGTGCCAATGCTGCTCCCTGCCCTCTACCTCTTCCTTACGGAGCAGCTCTTTCATGGCGTGGGGGCCCACCCCCATGAAGGGTTCGGGTCCCACCATCCTGGTGGAGGCTGCGGAGCGGGCGAGCTCGTCGGCCAGTTCATTGCCGGCTATTCCTTTGTGACCAGGCACCCAGATTAGGTGTACCTCGTTCTGTTCTGCAAGGCTATTCAGCCTTTCGCGGACTCCTGCACTAGTCGCGATTTGATCTCATAGGAAGAGATCGCCTTTAGCGCCGCTTGACTATCGCTGAGGATCGCTATTCGCTCATTACGATAGTTGCGATGGAGGTTAATATCGATACACTGGCTTATTGCGAAAACTTCTGCCTGAAAAATGCTAGGGAACTCTCCCATGGGTATGGAGAGCTTAGTGCGTGGGCCTACAATCCCTGCGCCGATTCCCTCTGACATTTTAGAGCCATCGGTGTACCACCTTAGCGTGCTATTCCTCAGCATCAGTTCGAAGTTGGAGTCATCCCATTCGTCTTTACTGCCAAGGGTGACCTTGAATCTTTTCCTGAAGTTGACCGTTTTTGTAGTGTTATCCCTCGGGAGGAGGACCAATGGTACGCAGCCACTTATCATCTCCATCCTCCGGGATGAGATTACCTTGCCAAATCCAGAGAAACAGCAGCCAAAATGGTGTAACTGTGACGAAGCGCATCCAGCCAACTATGGAGGGTGCAAGGTCCTGAACGGACCTCATCAATAATCCGTGAATATTAATTAAAAACGATTAAACAATTTGAGGAAGAAAAACTTGAAACTGATAAGTTTGAAGCTACTTCGGAGGGAACTCTATAAAGCACTGCGGTTTCAAATTATCGTCGAGCTTATCATCAGTATTGGCCATCAGTTAACCAAAAGATTCCAGACCTGACTTTTTCATTGTCGGCAAATTATTCCGGAACTATCTTTAGATCAATCAGTGTTATGCTCTTAAATGGGATCATTCTCCAATCTATTTCATCCATGGTGAAACCGTGAAAGACAAAATAGCGGTCTTAAGCATAAGCATACAGTTGGGAATACTTTGGAAAGATCATGGAATTTTGAAGAAAGTAAATATGACACTATATTAAATACAGACTAACTGGAATATGAAATTTTACATTTTACAACAAGTACATATACAACACGCAGCTTGGAATAGCACAATGGAATGAACTAAAATTCTGTAAACTCTTACTATCCCAATGCTATAAGACAAATAATTTAACAAAAACGAAACTACGACGAAAGTGACATCAAACTCGTTGCCCAGCTGATAAATCTATTTTAAATAAAGTTTCTAAAGATCTTAATCGGAAAATTAAGACGTTCAAAAGTTAAAGTTTCGCAAAGCTTTCGATCTCTAAACAATACAAGAAACTCAATAGATTATCCCACTGTTTCAAGTAAAGAAATCGAAGAAGTCTCTAATTGCACAAGCAGTGAGCTTAGTGAGGCAACAAACGAAAAATCTGAAAACAAAAAAAAAACAGTGATTACGACTTGATTACTGCCTAGGGTCGAAAACTGCTTCTTCCAAAAGGTATAGTAAAATTTATTCTTCTTAACTGGCGCTTATGCGGTTATAGCCGAGTTAACAACGACGAGTCACTAGTTTCTTCATTTCTCTCCCACAGAGTGGAGATCTTCCTCTTCTACCTCCGGCCGGTACTGAATTGGAAACTTGCAAAGCTGGAATGTTCTCTTTCATCCAGCGCAGTCGCTGTCTCTTGATTCGCTGAACTATGTCAATGTCGCCGTTTATCTCCTATAGCTCATCTTTCCATCGACTCCGGTATTCGCCAGAGCGCAAAGAACCGTGAATCTTTCGCAGAACCTTTCTTTACACACATTATTGAGAAAAACTTTTGGGAAAACAAATCTGTTTACTGTGTTTTTGGACGTTGTAAAAACTTTCATTAAAATTTGTCACAGAGGAATGCTTTCGAAATTGAAACTGATTTTATCAGCATCATGATATCATAAAATCATATTCATCAGGTCGCTACTGCCGCGTTAGACGAGTATTTTATTCTTAGGGGAAATAAAAGCAGGAGTTTCACAAGTTAATGTGTTGGAACCTCTTCTTTATATTCTATTCACGCATGACCAGCCAGTAAGTTGCAATTATACAACAGTCAGTTTTGCAGATGATATCGTGTTGCTGTTGGTAGTAGTGAACACAAGTCAAGTACTAATCTTCAAGAAGCTGTAAATAAAGTCCTACAATGGGAGAAAAATGGCAGATAATAAAGCTAAGTTTATATTCTATGTTCTCATAAACAAAAACATACAGCACTTTCCAATTTTCATAGACGATGCACGATTACCGTACTTTAACTCCGCTGAATACTTGGGAATGACACTTGACTCTAAGCTACGGTAGAAAGTTCAAGTAAAGAACAAAAAGAAAGAGCTAGACATGCGACTCAAGAATATTAATTGGTTAATTGGTAACAAACCAGTGTTATCTATCGAAAATATGTTACTTATCTATAAGCAAATCAATATGGAGCTATGGTGCACAACTCTGAGGATGTACTAACGCAAGTAATAAGAAAGTCATCCAATAATTTCAAAACAAAGTACTGAGACAAATTATCAAAGCGCCTTTATAGTTATTATAGATCTGCCGATATAGAGCGTGATCTAATCATAAACTTGGTTAAAGCAGAAATATTAAAAATTGCAGCAGCACATAGTGCAATATTGCTACACCTTTGTAAAGAAGAAGTAGCCACGTTTACTTCTGTAGATGGACCACTAAGGCGACTTAAACTCTTCAAGCCCAGCGACCTTCCTTAGAGTAGTAATTTTGTAATCTTGCAAAAATTATGCGTTTAAATTATATTCAATTTGCTTTTTAGCCTTTTTTTGTCTGAACTAGTTGCAATAAAATAAAAATAGTTGACAACCCTAGTAACACATGCCAAATACTTAGCCTATAAGAAACATAAATGATTAGATGTTAAGATAAGCTAAAAAGCCCATTCATACTTAGGCAAAACAAATGAAAAAGCGGTGTCATTGCTTTCTAAATTTGTGTAAGATTAAGACGTTAAAGATATTGTTTATTACGTTGGTTAGAACTGTTTTGGTCTAAATAAAAACATTGACCTACTTTTACTATGTATTACTGATTGTGTGTCGTTAGAGTTAAGGCAAAGTAGGTACAGATGTTTTTCAAATCAAGATTGTTATTGTGGCAGATTCTCCTAAATAATACAAGGTGCGTTCCAAAGTAAACAGGACTTTTGAATCCCACTCGCCCCCCGGTGGCGCCATCTATATGTCGACTGGTGCGTTAGAATCTGCTATCTTTATCGATTGTAAAGTGAGAATTTCATGACATTTCATAGATTGTAAGTGAAGTTATTGCGTTTTAAGTGTCAGTATGTTTGTATTATCGGTGCGAAAAGGAGCTTCGAACAAAGAGCCAACATTAAATTTTGTTTTAAAATTAATTATGGCAATGTTTGCTTATCCCGTAGCACAGCGTACAAGTGGTTTCAACGTTTTCAAAGATTTCGAGAGGACATAAATAATGATCAACATGTGGGCCAATCAAAATTCGTGATCACCGGAAATTCCATCGAAACTGTGCGTGAATTCATCAAAAATCAGCCGAAATCATCATTGAAATTCATGGAAATGGAATTGAACATCTCCAAAACATCGATTTATCGCATTTTGACCGAACATTTGGGCTTACGAAAGGTGTGTGCACGGTTTGTTCCGCACAAATTTACTGACGACCAAAAATTGCCCAGAATCCAACATTCGAAGGGTGGTTCTTTGACCATTACCACTCCCCGTATTCACCTAACATGACACCGTGCTACTTTTTCTTTTTCGGAAAAATGCATTTCCCCATGAAAGGAAAGCGTTATGCAGACGTAGGGCCATTGAAAAGACCTTGATTCCGATCGTTTGGTTTGTATGGCAGCTATATGCTATAGTGAGCCGATCTGAACAATTTCTTCCGATATTACATTATTTCTATGAACAATAACTCATACCAAATTTCGTGAAGATATATCGTCAAATGCAAAAGTTTTCCATACATTAACTTGATTCCGATTGTTCAGAGTGTATGGCAGCTATATGTTATAGTTTTCCGATGTCAGCAGTTCCGACAAATGAGCAGCTTTTTGAAGAGAAAATGACGTTTGCAAAATTTCAAAAGGATATCTTAAAAACTGAGGGACTAGTTCGGATATATACACACAGACGGACAGACGGACGGACAGACGGACATGGATAAATGGACTCAGCTCAATATACTGATCCTTTATACATATACTTTATAGGGTCTCCAACGATTTCTTCTGGGTGTTACAAACTTCGTGACAAGCTTAATATACCCTGTTCAGGGTCTATAATCGCCTTTATCTCAACATAGGTCACATGACGAGTTTGCAATTTTATATAGTTTGCGCGAGTTAATTTTTGCATTAAAAATTAGTCACAAGAATATATTTTGAGCTGCACCGAAATGTGTAGTCTTTATTTATACTCTTAAGACTAACTTATTACATGGTTCTCAACTCTATTTATACTGACTACTATGTTTACTTATTACTAGTTGATAGTTTGTCTACATACAGATTATATTATTTGTTTTGTATATACTATTGTTTGCTTAGATAAATTTGCTTTGTTTTAAGATAAGATTGTTGTGGTATTTAAACTCAATGTTGTTTTGATACTTGCTTGTTGTAGTGATAGTGCATTTCAATTGTTCTAACTCAAGGTTGTTTGCATTCTGTTTACTGAAACGAAAGGTTGTTTTAATGTTTGTTAATATTATAAGAAATACATTCCCTAACTCGCGCAACATCAATAGTTTCAAGGATATCAAATGATTTTGGACGACTTTCCCGTAATACGTCTTACAGTGATCTATGACCTCGATTGAATTGACCATACTATCGATAAATATTTGACTTTAACGGTCATATTTTTAATGTTGCTGAGTTAATGAACGCCGAAAGTTGCAAAAAATAATATCGAGAAAATTTTTGCAATTTAATTCCTTTTTTTGACCGAATATTTCAAGTTATTGTAATTCAAAACGTTCTACATTTTGCGTCATGTTCAAAATACATATCTAGTATACTAAAATCAAGCAAATTACTTCAAATGAGATATACATACATATGTACGTAATTTAATGAGGCTAAATCCAAAAATGGGGTGTATAAGAAAAAGGTCGACTAGAGGATCGGGAATCGAAATAATAAGGATAAAAAGTTAAGGCCAATGTTTCATTCATATTCAACCATATCCCATATTATTCTTTATTTAATTAATTTAATTTCACTAAAATATCAAGCATATCACAAAGTGTTGGAAATCACTAATCCGCTCGGGAAGATCTGTACTAATTGCACTAACGTTTAGAACGTTTTGAACGCTTGATCTAAGACCGGAAGTCGTTAGCTGCTTGGAATAAGCACTAACATCAACAATGACGTCAGCCTCGAAATCCAACGCAGAATAACTCTTATCAAAAAATACTACTTCGAACTAAGTAGGAAATTGAGAAGTAAAGTCCTCTGCCGACGAACAAAGATCAAATTCTACAAATCACTCATCATTCTCGTCCTGCTATATGGTGTAGAGGCGTGTACGACGGCAACATCTGATTAGTTCGTATTGAAAATTTCATCAAAAAATGTAAGTACTATATGCCAACTTTTCGCGCAAAATCATCCTAAGCGATGAAGCACGTTTTTACATTGACGGGTTTGTTAATCGCTAAAACTCCCGCTTTTGGGGTTCTGAGAACCCACATGTGATTGTTAAAAAATAAATGATCCACAACATGTCACTCTTTGGTATGGCTTTTGGACTAGAGACATAATTGGACCATATTTTTTTAAAACAGGCTGGTCAATCAGTGACAGTTACTGGTGCTCGATATCGCGATATGCAATCTAATGATATTTATGTGCACAATATGTGCAATTACTGCATGAGACTATTCCACGTCGTATACTCTCTTGTTTTGGTGCATAGAATTGGCCCTTAGTTCGTGAGATTTAACACCATTGCAGCACTGAAATTCAGCTATATTTATGCAGAATAGTCAATAAACGAGTGCGTATATGGAAAGCCATGGAGGCTATTTGCTCGATGTATTATTCTATAAATTAGTTTATGCTATGTACTCGTACTTTATGATTCAATAAAAAAATTACAATCGAAAGACTAAAACCGACAGATAGACAGTCTCCAGGATTCCAACTTCTTCCGTCAACCCCCTCTTTTTGATATACATAACGCTTTATATTGGGTAGTCAAAACAGTCTTGTGGTATTTTCGATAGTTGGCGCTGAAAGCGCGTAGTTCTAGTTTTGTTCGTCGCATCGGGTCATGCTATACCTTTTTGGAAAGCTCATTTCATGCGCTAACACGTGTTTGATTGATTGTCGTTTCTTTTAAGTCGTTCGTGAGTTATAGCGTCGCAAAACATAGGGCATATTTTACAGTACTACTACGATAAAGGCAAAAATGCATCTCAAGCCGCCAATAAAATTTGTCTTGTTTATGGACCCGATCCATTTCCACTGCACAACGATAGTTTCACTGTTTTCGTTCTGGTGTAGAGGTGGTGAATATGCGCCAAGCTCCGGAAGGCCTGTCGTCGAAAATTGCGATAAAATCGCTGAATTGGTCGAAAGAGACCGGCATAGTAGCAGCCGTAGCATCGGTCAAGAGCTGGACATGAGTCATCAAAAAATTCATTTTAATTTCAATAAAAACAAGAAAAAACGTTAACTTCGGTTGCACCGAAGCTAAATACCCTTCACAGGTGCATTTCTGTTAGTAACTATCTGTTCAGTTTGTATGACAGCTATATGCTATAGTTAACCGATCTGAACAATTTCGTCGGAGATTAAATTGCTGCTCTAGAAAATAATCTGTACCAAATTTCGTGAATATATCTTGTCAAATGTGAAAGTTTTCCATACAAGAACTTGATTCCGATCGTTCAGTTTATATGGCAGCTATATGTTATAGTGGTCCGATATCGGCCGTTCCGACAAATGAGCAGCTTCTTGAAGACAAAATGACGTTTGCAAAATTTAAAAAGGATATCTTAAAAACTGAGGGACTAGTTCGTATATATACAGACAGACAGACGGACAGACGGACGGACAGACAGACGGACATGGCTAAATCGACTCAGCTCAACATACTGATCATTTATATATATACTTTATAGGGTCTCCGATGCTTCCTTCTGGGTGTTACAAACATCGTGACAAACTTAATATACCCTGTTCAGGGTATAAAAATTCAATAAAAATACCGCAAGACTTTTTTGACAAACCAATATATTGCCTAGTCATTCTCATAATAATACTTCGAAGACTTTTAGGCTCTTAACTTCATAGGGGTTCATTTTATGAGTGTTATTGCTATTTATACTTGAATATTTTATTTGTTAAGTTGCATTGCAAAACAGGTGCTTAGAAAATTTAAAAGTGCCAATAAAACTATAGCAAACATACTTACACATTAATACTTCATAGATATAGGTTAAGAGCTATCACAACGAACCTATCATGTATGATAATATCAATGCATATGAAAAGAAATATCGCAACAATCTACGAAAGGTTTTGGCCGCTCTTTTCTCACATTTTGTGGGCGCATTTTGATATTTTTGTCAATTGAGAATTGAAAAAGCATCAGTGCCATAGCAAAAACACTTCGTTTGTCAATCATTTGGCGCGAAGCTGTTAGATTTTGAAAAATTGGGGTTTACCTCATATTAGCAAAGTGTTGCAAACCAGTGCTTAAATGCCTAGTAGTAACAAACTCAAAGCAAATTATTAAGCTTTGTTAGCTTTTGGAGAGTATTTAAGGAAGTAACAAATTGTTTGAGATTTAGTTAATTTAATATCGTTTGCGCTTACCATTGCCGGAGCAAGAAATTTGTCGTAGTTGAATTATGGAGTTCTCAGAATGTTCTTACGATAATAAGGAGCGCGTGTGGTCTGGTTCGAACTCACCGTTATTCCACGATTTCAATTGCTCTGTGGGACATATTATTTATAGAAATTTGAAGAATTATCCAAGCAAAGTTTGTCAAGTGAGTGCAGTTCTAAAAATGTTTTGGTGCGACAATAAGTACGAGATTTTATGAACTGATCCGGTGTTTAATGATAAAGATGACATAACGGTTCAGTTTCTCTTTGAGGTTATGCGTGGAGTCTATCTCTGTCCTTCTTTAATTGTTGCAATTACAAGGCCTCGGCGATCTGCGTCCAGTTTCGTATTCAATCGCCTCTGAGGATCAAATTAGTGTTGCGTAGTTAAATACTGGTCGGTGGATTGCTTTATACTGCTGCCTTATTTACATTATACTAGAGAAGTGTAAATTGTTATGGAATTTTAATGCTATCTAATGCATGTTTTACTGATTACTGATTTGATTCCCAGCGGTTCTTGAATCGGTTTACTCTACTCATCTACTATTCCTAGTAATTGTAATGCAGTTCCTAGTTGTAAGATTTTCATATATTTATTCTCAGGTATACAGACCCATAGGTTATTTCTAGTTGTCACACAGACTGCTTTCGGATAAAGGTTGCCAACGAACTAAGCATGATTGAATGAAATTAGTACTGAAATCCAATAAACTCACAAAATTAAGAACGTCATAGTAACTTTGGTTAAGACATTATTACCGATTGATTGGTAATCCTTTTATTTCTTAAGGTGTCGGATATTGATGGCCGCGAAGTTACCAATCGTGAACTGCTAGCCTGGTCTACACGTCTGGCGCTGTATTTCAAGAAAATGGGTTTACGACACGATGATGTCATCGGAATTGTGGCAAAAAACAGCACCTATACAAGTTCGGTTTCGGTCGGCTGCTTTATGAACTGTACGCCCTTTCATGCCGTAAACTCGGGTTTGGATAGAGGTAACGAAAGATCTTTACAGTTTCATTGCACTAAGCATATATTGCTACATATATATTAATAACAGATACAATCCGTCACGTCTTCCACAACACCAAACCGAAAATAATATTTTGCGACGGCGAATATTATGAGAAATTACATGAAGCCACAAGTTCGTTGAATCCATTATTCTATACGCTTACCGACCATATTGAGGGAGTTGGCACAGTTGAAGACCTGTTGAGTCCCATGCCAAATGAAGATCTTTATAAGTAAGTAGATCAAATTTTCATGTTTAACTTAAGACCTGTCTGACTTATAACTCTTTACAGGCCTGAGCCCTTCGTGTTGGGTGGTGAGCAGACAATAGCAATACTTTGTTCATCCGGCACAACGGGTGTACCCAAGTGTGTATGTGTGTCAAGACATACGCTGAATATTGATGAATAGTAAGTCTAAGAACTTAAAAAAATACTTTTCTGTATACATATATGTAATAACGGTACAACATTATTTCTTTAGTGCCACAACCAGCGAAGATGTCATCTTCGTGAATAGTTGTTTGGACTGGGTAACTGGTGTTGTCTTCACTTTACTCTCTGCGTCCCGAAGTTGTAAACGTGTAATTACCAATAAGCCCTACTCCCCCGAATATATGATAGCGCTGGTGAAGAAATACAAAATCACTTACACTCTTGCTGCACCACGTCATGTTTCCGCTTTGGTCACTTGCCCAGCTGCCACCGTAGACAACTTGCGCTCCATTCGGTCTTTCTTAGTTGGGGGTGGCTCCATTAGTCAATCGACTTTACAAAAGCTGAGAGATTTACTTGAAAACGGCAAAGTAATTTATGCTTATGGCTGTACCGAGTCGGGCTTTCTATCATCGAACTCGGATCGTAAATATCCCACATCTGTAGGAAAATTGGCTTCTGGCACTAAGGCGCGTATTGTTGACGATGAAGGTAATAATTTGCCACCGAACGAAGTCGGTGAGATTTTAGTGAATAAAGGACATACTTGGAGTGGATATTATGGTAATCCAGTTGAGACGAAACGTGTTCAAGATTCAGATGGCTGGTTACATACTGGGGATCTCGGTTATTTCGATGACAATCATTTGCTTTATGTAGTCGATCGCAAAAAGGATATAATCAAATACGACGGTATGCAATATTGGCCAGGCGAAATCGAGCAGGTGATCAACGAATTGCCGGAGGTGGAGGATGTGTGTGTGGTTGGTGTGTATGACGAGAGGCATGGAGATGCGGCCGGTGCAATAGTGGTGCTTCGTCAAGGTGCCGATCTTACGATGGAGCAAGTAAAGGATCATGTTAGAAAACGCTTACCAGTAGATTATAAGCAACTGCATGCTGGAGTAATTTTCATCGATCGCCTGCCGCAAAATTCCAATGGAAAGACACTAAAACGAGATGCGAGAAGTTTATTTGAAGTAAAGTAAAATTATGAGGAATTTAAAGTACATATATACTCGTACTTATGTACATAAGTAAAATTTTAATAAAGTTATAGATGTAAAGGAAAATATATATGGTATGAATATATAAGAATGAGTAGTTTAATAAAGTTTTTGATGGATATATATGTATATATGTCTATAAATTTAAAAATTACGTGTCTCGTTGTTTGTCCGGAGTAAACTCCTAAACTACCTTACCGATTTTTGTAAGACTTATCATACTGTGCCTACTTTAAATCAACTTAAGAGTTATAATATCTTACACCTCAATTACGTTATAAATATTTTTCAAAACATAAGCCAGTGTTCAGCATTCAAAACAAGAAAAGAAAAAAACGAGAGGAAGATCCACGTTCGAGTGTAAGCGACCATTTTCTGCTTCGGGATTCTTTCAGGGGTTGGAAAAACTTCATACCAAAATTTTTTGTAAGAATTAGCCATTATTTATTTGACAGATGTAGTATTTTATTTAGTTATATTTTAGGCCATAGAATCGCTTGGTTTTATTACTATATTTTACTACGCGTCAGCTAAAATTGTATTAAAATCAGCTTCAACAAGAGAAAAACGTTAACTTCGGTTGCACCGAAGCTAAATACCCTTCACAGGTGCATTTCTGTTAGTAACTATGTGTTCATTTTATTAGCTATATGCTATAGCAATCCGATCTGAAAAATGTTTTCGTGAGTATATCTAAATAATCTTTTGAAAAAAAGAAATCGATGATCACTATATAGGATTTATTGGTAACCCTGGTGGTGACACGCCCATCTACAAATTTTTATAAAGACATTTATTGATTAGTTTGTAGGTGCCACATGTGCCCACATATTCTGAGTTTTTTCACTTCAGCATAAACTTTTTCAGCCATCTGTGTAGCATTTAAAAAAATTTCATTAAAATGATGATCAGCATGCATTCTTCATGTGATCAGTATTGCAAACAATGTTGTTATGACTTTTGATGCTTTCGAAAGGTCGATTGATTCGTTCCGAAAGAAATAATAATAATCGTAATTCTTTTGCAATTTAATGCTGATAGCAGTTTATTTCGGAGCAAAAGAACCTTGAATTTTATCATTTTCAAATTCATACGTATATTCCCTACAGATATGAAGGTACGAATGCTTATACGACATTAAAAAGTATCGCCACAAATTTTCAATTTTTCATTAAGCGGCTTATCAAGAGTGACCATACGCAATTTTTTGAATGATTAGACGTATTATTCTTTGAACTTGGCCGACATTTTTCTCACGAATCTATAAAGCACATAAAGCTCCTAAGAATGGCTGGTTGATTTGCCATTGCTTTTTAAGCGGTACTCGTTATTTGGATTACATACTGGTTTTGTTAAGATATCAACCCAGGAGTCACAAGGAGTTACTTACGTCTCACACTTGATATGTTCGAAACGCCTGCGCTCTTATAAATATAATATTAATTATATTTATAATTGAATCTCGACAAGACTGACGTTGCTTTTGTAAACAGACGTAAGTGAGCCCATCAACGTTATTGTAACTGACATAATTAGGCAAGTGCCGCGTATAAACTATGAAAACAGCTGATAAAGAATGTGAAAGTCATGCTAAAGTGATCGTGGGACATACATATGTATGTATATAAGTATTTTTCAGTACATATAACCAATTAACAGATGCACATATGTATACATTTTAATTTAACTGACTTCTGACAATATTAATTTCTTCGAATTTGAGGAAATTGTTTATAGTGGCGAAACGAACAAGCAACTGTTAGTTTAGTTTATATAACCGTTTCACTAAACAAGCCCTTTTCAATACTAATTAATAATGCAAAGAGGTCTTTGAGTGCTAAAACTCAAAGATAAAGATCTAGAAGTCACTACTTCTTTATAAAAAGCAATGATGATAAAGGCCCACCCAGCAATTGCTCGGATCTATATGTAGAAATCAAACGTTATCGAAGCTCCTTTAGATCTCAACACAATAAGCAATATTTATCAGTATTTAAATAGTAGTAATTTCTGTCAGTACCATTTCATCGCGCTCATTAGAAAGTTATGTAAATAAATCAGTAAAATCAGTTATTGACTGACGTTAGGTAAGGTTATCTATATTCACAATAATTATTTTATATTTGACATATATTATTACGTTGATAGCATTGAGACCTAGGTGGGGACTTGAAATGCGCACGTGTGATTTAGTAGTAGTAAGTACTTTACATAGGTTGCTATATATATTTCTGGCTAGGCAACACTAAGTGTTGCCAGGTGCAATCTGACATTTCCATTGGAAAGTTTGACATTTTTTAGCATAACATCACTCAGAACGTTTTGCCATTTAATCGCCATTAATTATCTCGGCCAAAAAATGGAATTAACTCATGAACATTTTCGTGCGATCATTTCTCACAACTTTCGACGTGGATTATCACGACAAGAAGTGCATCGATGAACTAAAATCTTTGTATGGCTATGAAGCACCATCCTATAGCACTGTGAAAAACTGGTACAACGAATTCAATCGTGGCCGACGCTCGCTCAAAGACGAATTCCGTGAAGGTCGTCCAAAAACAGCCGTTGTGCCAGAAAACATCGATGCCGTACGTGAACTGATAATGCAAGACCGTCATGTAACATACCTTCAGATAGAGGCATGCCTATGCATTTCTCCCACCAGCATACATTCGATATTGCATGAACACCTGGCCGTAAAAAAGGTTTGTTTTCGTTGGATCCCGCACAATTTGACAATCGCTCAAAAAAAGGCTCGTTTGGATTGGTGTAAAGAAATGCTGAAAAAATACGATCGCGGTGCTTCAAAAGACGTTTATAAGATCGTCACAGGTGACGAATCATGGATCTATGCGTATGAGCCCGAAACAAAACAGCAATCGACCGTGTGGGTCTTCCAAGACGAGCCAAATCCAACAAAAAAAAAAAAACATTTCGTTGATATTTTCATCCCATGCAATGTCACAATTTCCTGAAATAGGCGAATCTCCAAACTTTTCTCACAATAATTCGGATGTTGCACGTGCTGTGTGGCACGTAGCCCCGTGTTGTTGTAACCAGATGTTGTCAAGATCAACTACATCCAATTGCGCCCATAAAAAGTTGGTTATCATCGATCTACAGGTCTCTATTGACAGTAACGGTGTCGCTAGCTTCATTTCGAATGAAGTACGTACCCATAATTCCAGCAGACCAAAAACAATGGCTAAAATCCATGAATTAATGTTCGAATTGTTGGAGCATCCACCGTATTCACACAGCGACTTCCTTTTGTTTCCAGCGTTCCACATATTGGAGAATCATTGGAGCAAGTGTATTAATGTTCAGGGAGATTATACTGAATAATAAAGTGTATTTTGAATCATAAAATTGTGTATTTCTTATCAAACGATACAACTTATTGAACAATCTGGAATTTCGATGTTTCGATGCAATTTTATGAAGATAGCTTACGGCATTAAATTATAGTATATTCATTCATAGTCGTTCCGTTAATGCTGAGCTTTTTTATATATTGATGGATATATCTTCTTCTTCTTATATATAAAAATGAAACGCTATTCGTGATATTGTCGCAGAAGGTCTGAACCACAGCACAGAATTCGGTTAATCCTGCAGAATGTCAACAATTATCGCAATGGAATCCGTTTTCAGTCGATCAAAGAGATAAAACAAAATTCGCTGAAGGAGTTCAAAGCCATCTCAAAAAGTGCTTATGAAAAGTGTTTCGACGACTGGACAAATCGTTGGCATGAGTGCATTATAAATGGTAAGGGGCTCGTACATTGTAACTGTTAGGAGGCGGGTTCACGAGAAGCTCTGTTCCAAATGTAGCTTAGTTATGGCTTTGAATCCATCATTAATAGAAGAATGCTCGCGCAGACAGGCTGGCGGATACGCAGTCTCCCAAATTTCAACTCTTCTCGCCATCCTGATAACTTTGGTGTACATAACGTTGCATATGTTTTGAGTGGGTTTAGATATTGCAATCAACCGTTAGGTGAACAAACCTGTCTGAGACAAGTATGAAAACAAAGTTTATTAACTGCAAAAATATGACGTACGTACCTAGAAGAAGTTATCTTTAACGACAAAATGGAGGTTTTCCGTACGTGTTTTGCCCAGTCATGCCCAAAGAAGCGAATAAACATGTACATATTACTCAAAACAATACCTCGAAGTCTTTACGACTCTTAAGTTTATAGCGGGTGCTACCGTGAGTGTTCGCTCTTTGTTATTGCTAACGGGTTACCCAAGTAGATTTACTGTTTTCAATAGCCTATTTTGTGTAGTATGGTTTGTCATCGAAAATTAGACTCAACGGATGGACCAACTGAGACGTAGTCGTTTCCAACATTTGAAAGAGATAATCTTTAAAAAATTAATGCCAAAAAATGAGAATACTTAATCATTTCTAATTTAATTTGAAGTTTCTGTGTCTTTTTTTAAAGGTAGGGAACCTCGAAATAGATCACCCTTTATTGACACCTCTTGAATATTTTATTTGTTAAGTCGGATTGCTCTACAGGTGCTTTATTAGTGCTTATTAGCAGAAATTTCGCAAGGTAAATATGATATTACACACTAATAAAATATAAGGCGCCGCTAACACTCTACGAAAGTTTCTGGCCGCGCTTCTTTCACATTTTGTGGTACGCTTTTTGATCTTTTTATGCATTGAGACTGAATGGAGGGCGAAAAACGATACGCAGCAGAAACACTTTGTATGGAAATCATTTGACGTGAAGCTCTTAGATTTTAAAAAATGCATCTTTACCTCATATCAGCAGTGGTATTAGCCGACTGTCATCCGCTAATTTATGTTGGCATTCGGAGAGTATTTAAGGAAGTAACAAATTGTTTAGAATTTAGTTACATTAATAGCGTTTGTGCTTGCAATTGCTGGAGCTGGAAATTGGTCGTAGTCGAATTATGGAGTCCTCAGAATGTTCTTACGATAATAAGGAGCGCGTGTGGTCTGGTCCGAACGCACCGTTATTTCACGATTTCAATTGCTCTGTGGGACATATTATTTATAGAAATTTGAAGAATTACCCAAACAAAATTTGTCAAGTGAGTGCAGTTCTAAAAATGTTTTGGTGTGACAATAAATACGTATTTTTGTGAATTGAGCCTGTGATAAACAGTGTTTGGTTGGGAATTGGCCGTTTTGGTGGTGCTATTCAAAAAATAAAAAAGTTCTTCAAACAGAAACTTTATTTCAATCATGATCTGAAAATTTGTTTGAAAGTTGCCCTAGACAATAATTATAATCGATTCCCAATTTCGTGAAAATATCTCGTCAAATTAAAAGGTTGTACTTGTTTGGGAAAATTTGAAAAATTTTCGGTTTGAATGACAGCCAAATGTACTACAGCCCATTTTCTGCGCCTCGGCTAAATCGGTAATTTTTTAAAAGGAAAAGAACATTTGGAAAATTTTTGGTATAAATTTCATAGAATAGCGTGAATGGTATATACAACAGACATGACTAAAGCGACTAAAACTTAATATACTCCGCATTCTGTATGGGGTATAATTAATCGATTATGATCATTAATAGATACTTGTCGCCCGCATATAAAATGTTAGCTCATATCTGAGAGATATCTAGGGTTTGAACAACGTCTGTTAAGATTGACCTTCAAAAGGTTTCATAGCGTTTTCATTATTCTGCGTTCGGGCTCTCACCATGCACTACTCTATGAATCTGTGCTGAATCTGTTCTTGGCGACCGGATTTCTTTACTCATCTACTATATTTAATATATTAAATAATTGAAATACTATTCCTAGTTGTAAGACTTTCATAATGATAGACTTTCATAGCTTTCTAGCTGTCATACAGATTGCTTTCGGATGAAGATTGCCGACGAACTAAGCATGAGTGAATGAAATTAGTACTGAATTCCAATAAAAATGACAAAATTAAGAACTTCATACTAACTTCGGTTAAGTTAGCAATACAGATCTATTGGTAATCCTTTTATTTCTTAAGGTGTCAGATATTGATGGCGAAGTTACCAATCGTGAACTGCTAACCTGGTCTACACGTCTGGCGCTACATTTCAAGAAAATGGGTCTACGACACGATGATGTCATCGGCATTGTGGCAAAAAACAGCACCTATACAAGCTCGGTTGCGGTCGGCTGCTTTATGAATTGTACGCCCTTCCATGCCGTAAACTCGGGTTTGGATAAAGGTAACGAAAGACCTTTACAGTTTCATTGCATTAAGCATATATTGCTACATATTTATTAATTACAGATACAATCCGTCACGTCTTCCAAATCACCAAACCGAAAATAATATTTTGCGACGGCGAATATTATGAGAAATTACATGAAGCCACCCGTTCGTTGAATCCATTATTCTATACGCTTACCGAACATATTGAGGGAGTTGGCACAGTTGAAGACCTGTTGAGTCCCATGCCACATGAAGATCTTTATAAGTAAGTGCAGATTGAACATTCAAGTTCAACTTAACACCTGTCTGATTTATAACTCTTTACAGGCCTGAGGACCTCGTGTTGGGTGGTGAGCAGACAGTAGCAATACTTTGTTCATCCGGCACAACGGGTGTTCCCAAGTGTGTATGTGTGTCAAAGCATACGCTGAACATTGATGAACTGTAAGTCCAAGTACTTAAGAAAATAGTCTATATATAGTACATATATGTAATCACGGGAAAACATTATTTCTTTAGATGCGTAACCAGCGAAGATGTCATCTTCTCGAACAGCAGTTTAGACTGGATATCTGGTGTTTTCTTCATTTTACTCTCTGCGACCCGAAGCTGTAAGCGTGTAATTACCAATAAGCCCTACTCCCCCGAATATATGATTGCACTGGTGAAGAAATACAAAATAACTTACGTATTTGCGCCGCCACGTTATGTTTCCGCTTTGGTCACTAATCCAGCAGCCACCGTAGATAACTTGCGCTCCATTCGGTCTTTCTTAGTTGGGGGTGGCTCCATTAGTCAATCGACTTTACAAAAGCTGAGAGATTTACTTGAAAATGGCGAAGTCATTTTTGGTTATGCCAATACTGAGTCTGGATTTTTATCATCGAACTCGGATCATAAATATCCCACCTCTGTAGGAAAATTGGCTTCTGGCACTAAGGCCCGTATTGTTGACGATGAAGGTAATAATTTGCCACCGAACGAAGTCGGTGAGATTTTAGTGAATAAGGGACATACTTGGAGTGGATATTATGGTAATCCAGTTGAGACGAAACGTGTTCAAGATTCGGATGGCTGGTTACATACTGGGGATCTCGGTTATTTCGATGACAATCATTTGCTTTATGTAGTCGATCGCAAAAAGGATATAATTAAATATGACGGTATGCAATATTGGCCAGGTGAAATAGAGCAGGTGATCAACGAGTTGCCGGAGGTGGAGGATGTGTGTGTGGTTGGTGTGTATGACGAGAGGCATGGAGATGCGGCCGGTGCAATAGTGGTGCTTCGTCAAGGTGCCGAACTTACGATAGAGCAAGTAGAGGATCATGTCAGAAAACGCTTACCAGTTCATTATAAGCAACTGCATGCTGGAGTAATTTTCATCGATCGGCTACCGCAAAATGCCAATGGAAAGACACTAAAACGAGAGGCGAGAGTTTTATTTGAAGTAAAGTAAAATTATGAGGACTTTAAGGAATATATGTACATAAGTAAAATTTTAATAAAGTGATATATGTAAAAGAAAATATTTCTTATATACATTCCCACCGGCATAATTTTTGAAGAAATGTAGACCGATAATGCCACCGGCTCACAAACCACACCAAAGTGTTGTTTTCTTCTGGACGAAATGGCAAAAACAATGCGAAATTTGGGAGGAAGAGAAATTGGGCAATTTTGTTTGCTTACATACCCATTGAGCCAGAAATGGGCCTCACCGCTGAACTTTATTTGGGCCCAATAACCTATAGAGCGTAGCGATATCGCTTAGGAAGATCGAGCGTCTTTATTTCTTGCACAAGCTGTATTTTATACGCTTTCAATTTAAGATCTCGACGACTTTCAACGGGCTTGACGTGGGCTATTTGGTCGAATATTTTTAGTCCTCTCACGCACAAATCAGAAGTGTTTGATGAATTTGTAAAATTCTACAAACTTGTTGAAAATTTGTGATTCGGAAGGTATTATGCACCAAAAACATCACCGTTGTTGGTAAAAGATTAAATGGGGACACAGTGTAAAGCCAGATTAGTGATCAAAGGATAGAAGTATAATCAAAAAAAAAAGCCTTCGATTATGAAAAAACGTTAGTCCCTGTAGCTCGATACACCTCATTACGTTGTCTGTTGGCGTTATCTGCTGGAACTACTTTTTAGTACATTAAATGGACGCTGTGACAGCATTTCTCAATGCCGAGTTAAATGAAAAAATCTATATGTTGCAACCTGATGGTTGTGATGACAACACTGCTCGTGTGTGTACGCTGTTGACATTCCTATATGAACTGAAAAGTCCACCCACCACCCAACCAACGCTCGGCTGAAGTTAGGTCTTCTACGAAATAATGTAGATCAATGTTGATGTTAACGATTATCTATTGTTTTCAACCTACGAGAAAATTATGAAAGCGTTAAAGAAGCAACTTTCATCAGACAGAGATACTACAAAGAGCACTACAGAAATAAATCAATCGCAATTCATACATATATCTCCGATATGGAACGTCCAACAGAAATTCGGTTGCAACACAATTCGAATTAAATCAACGTTTGTATAATGAAATGTGTCCAACGAATGAAGCAGAGTAGCATGAAATGGCATGGTGCTTTCTTGTTATTCGCCTCACAAATAACGGGACCTGGCATCGGTTTTGCAGTTAATCTACTGAGTCGTTTCTCTATAAACCCAGGAAAAGCCCACTGCTTATATTACATTATTTAAAAGGTATCATTAACAGCGGTATTGTGTGTAGCAGAGAAATAAAAGATCTCACCAGAAACTGTGACGCAGATTGGGCTAGTAATCTTGATGAAAGACGATCTACAGGTATATGCTTAAGCTTCAGGATGATTATGGTACTTTACTGTGACAACAAAAATGCTATACGAGTGTCATTGAATAACTCATACTCACCTAGTACAAACGGAAAAAGATAAAACGGCAGCATTTAGGAAGCGGCAATATTAAATTCATTTACATTTCACCAAATTCGATATCATAGGTTATTTCCTCCATCTTGGAATGAGGATTAACACCAACAACAACGTCAGTCTCGAAATCCAACGCAGAATAACTCTTGTTAACAGGTGCTACTTCGGGCTGAGTAGGCAATTGAGAATAAAAGTACTCTCTCCAAGAACAAAGTCCAAACTCTACAAGTCACTCATCATCTCCCCCCTGCTATAAGCATGCTGAGCCATGGACGATGACAATTTAAACACATTTTTTAAACGCATGAAATTATGTAACAAAATGTATGTATGAAATGTAAGAAGAACAAACAAGTTAATTTATTAATACGAGTATTTATCAAGCAAAGTATCGTTCAGAAACAGTGTTGAAGTGAGGAAGGAGCGATCCGTTATACAAATAAAGATATCGAAATTAGAGAATTGTTGATAAAATTGTGCTGTGAAGATAAATCGTACAGAAATATAGGTGAAGTTGTTGACAGACCTCATTGCACAGTCCAGGAAATTCTAAATAAATGGAGATATGGAGGAACTATGCGATATTCCGGTAGTAAAGTCAAAAAAAAAAATTGAATGATGTTGATGAGCTCAATATTGTACGTAAAGTGTAAATAAACACAAAGATAAGTGTTCTTAACTGACTTAGTTGTCAAAAACAATAAATAAAGAAATATCGACTAAAACAGTTCATTGTGTTCTTCGCAAAAAATATTTTTATGGACAGATAGCATGTAAAAAGCCACTTATCTCTAGTACAAATAAGTAAAAAACGGCTTGAATTCGCAAAAGCTCACGTTGATAAGCTTTTAAGGTAATGGAAAAGGGTAATGTTCACTGACGAAACAATTAGTGTATTATCATTTGGGAATGTGATGGATGACAAATTGTATGGAAGAAGCCAAACACGGAGCTACGAAGTAAAAATTTAGTTGGAACAGTGAAACATGGCGGTGAATCAATTATGCTGTGGGGATCTATGGGAGCCACTAAATGTATTGAATTCAACATGACCAAGGGGATTTATTTAAATATTCTGAAGTGTAATTTTCGTGCAAGCATGGAAAAATACAGCTGTTGTCAGTGTTTAGGTTCAAATAAAATTGTTATGAAGTTTTTGTCTCGACTGGTTTTAGGTATTACAAACAACACTTATTTGAACAAAGCTATCTGAGGCAAAGTGCTTTAGAAAATTTAAAAGTGCCAATAAAACTGCGGCAAACATACGTCATATATGTAGGTATGTGTCGCGTGCATACATAATATTAGTATTAGTGCTTATCTGCAGAAATTTCGCATGGCAAAAATTATATTACACACTAACAAAAAATAATGCGCCGATGGCACTCTACTAAAGGTTTTGGCCGCGCATCTCTCATATTTTGTGGGGCGCATTATGCTATTTTTATGAATTGAGACTAAATGAAGAGCGAAAAATCATGTAAAGCATTTCGGAAACATTTTGTGTGTCAATCATGCGACTAGAAGCTGTTAGTTTCTGAAAAATTAAGCTTTATCTCATATCTCCGGTGGGCTGCAAACCAGTGCATAAGTGCTTAGTAGTAACAAACTCAAAGCAAATTATTAAGCATTCTTAGCTTTTGGATAGTATTTAAGGAAGTAGCAAATTGTTTACAATTTAGTTAATTTAATATCGTTTGTGCTTGCAATTGCCGGAGCAAGAAATTAGTCGTTTTAAATTATGGAGTCCTCAGAGTGTTCTTACGATAATAAGGAGCGCGTGTGGTCTGGGCCGAACTCACCGTTATTTCACGATTCCAATTGCTCTGTGGGACATATTATTTATAGAAATTTGAAGAATTATCCAAACAAAATTTGTCAAGTGAGTGCAGTTCTAAAAATGTTTTGGTGTGCACTAAATACGTATTTTTATGAATTGAAAATATGTTTAACGATAATGATGAGATAACGGTTTAATCAGCAATAGGAATTTCGGCTTATTTTTGCGTGGTGTCGTTCTCTGTATTTGTTTAGTGGTTGGATTTAGAAGACTTCATCAGTTGGTTGATGAAATTTGCTGTTTAGGTGGAGTTGGGGTGTTGGAATGGAAAAGATGTATTTGCTTAATAGGTATGGGTGGACATGCAACACTGTGATTAACGATTTGGAGTGATCTATTGTATGAAGCAGATGTAGTACTGTATAATCTGGTGCTATATCCAAAACAGGACTGTAGAAGTATTAATTAAACTTCACGAGGAAACAAAATGTCTTATTTCGCATTCTGATTCTTTCTACTTAGGACCTATTTAGTTATGTACTACCTCATCAGGTGTGAGTCCAGTTTCGTATTCGACTACCTTTGGAGATCATAGCGGTGTTGCGCTATTAAAGACAGTAGATTATATTGGAGTAGTGTGAATTGTTACGGGAATTTTAATGCCATTGGCTTACACAAATTTTCTACCTTTCAGCTGTATAAAAACGTTGCCGAAAATTTTGTACACCATTACTGCCCATCTACAAATTAAGTTTGAAATCGGAAGGGACAATCCTCTAAGGAGCTCCTTGTTAATGCTCAGCAGTTTAACTTGGAATAGAGGTCTCACAAAGTATTCGTGGTATGTCCGGAAATTTATTGGCTATTGATACTGAACTTCTAAAAGGCGAATGCTAATTTAGGTCTCTTGGAATCATAAGATTATTTTCTGGAATTTCCTCAGTCTGGACTGGACCTAGGAATGATTATAACTATTGTGGTAAAATTTTTACCCAATTACCATTATGTGAGGTTTTCAGAAGACGACAGGTATCTTAATTATGCTAGCCGAAGCAATAATTTAATTGATAGATGTAATGTTTCAATTTAGTTGCCTGGAGCTTCTCATATGAGGATTGGATGAAGTTTGGGAGTCGTTGTTGTCAGCATGAAATATGGGGTAGAATAGGTTAGATTAAACTGGTAGGCCAATAAGCCAGGCATAGACCAGGTTGGTACTTTGCGATACCAAGTCCAATAGGAGTAGTCATGGTTTAGGATACCTGCGTTTGGCGTCTTCTCGATCTGTCAGCCCTATCACGCAGGCGTGTGGCGCCACCTGATAGTGACCAGTTAGTATTCCCATCATGCTCCTAAAGTCTCTTCTATCAAGTGCCAATAAGAATGCTGTGTACTTCGGATCCACTGTTTTGGAAATGGTTTTTGCAGTTATGCACCATGGTAGCCCGTTCTATCGGCTTTTGATTTTATTTACCATGCTTTTGTCGAGGTCGAATAGAAAATGCGTGACTTTCCCAAAGTTGTTGACGTTTACGGCCTAAACTCTTTTAAGTAGGTGTGGTTATTCCTACCTTACTTCGAAATCAAAACTATCTCAGCCTCTCTCCATGAGTGTTACACATGGGTCGAATAAGCGCAAAGATCTGTTCGGGAACCCTTTACTGCAATACTCCTTTCGCAGCTAGAACTTAATGCGTCCTTATAGACTGAAAAGTGCACACTGACTAGGTCTTCCAAGAGTTCTGGCAGTTGTCCCCACTCTTTGCCACTTTTGCGAATTAGACCGGACGAGGCGGAGCTTTTGGATAATAGTTTCCTAAGTCTGGCCACCTTCTGGTCTTTCCAAATCCACTACAAAAGTTTTTTCTTGGATTATCGCTTTGCCCTGCGCACCAACTTCTTGTAGTACCTTAAAAGATCTTTATATTCGTTTCAACATTCCTCGCTTTCTGCTAGCTTGGCCCAGTTGAAGCATTTTCATACTTTGCGTTCGTTTTGTGCTTGAGCGCAGCGTGGGACACCGCCTCATCCGTCAGGTCATCTGTGGAAAGACTGTAATCAATATGGGAAAATATTGATTTTTCTTAACCAATATTGCTGATCTTAAGTAGCTTGTTAATTACGTTTGGGGTGTATGTCGTATAATATTGTGACTTCAGCCCAGCGATTACATTAAGCCGATGCAAACCAATGTTCTTTGACTAAAGCCATGTCGTAGCCGCACTTCTTTGGACTGAGAAAGGCCGAGGCGATTTTACTCGTGTGGAGATTCACCTGGAGTACCTTCAGCTCTTGGTTCAGGACCATCAGGCTGAATGACTGGGGTTTGCTCCCACCTCCACCTCTTGTAGGACAAGTGAAGTAGACATGATCTCTTCTATTCCGAGATCGTTTTCTACTTCACTCGACGGTTTGACGTTCGGTTCGGCGTCCATTCTCGTGAAGAGGGCTTCCAAAACTTCATTTCCACAATTTTCCACCACTACTTTGACATTTGTCCTAGCGCGATACTGCGATCTATGAGCGCGACGGTCAAGTGCTACTTCGCAATCTCCCTGGCTGCCGCTGCCTTGGATGTTGTCGGTTTGTTGTCCGAGTGCTTGACGTCTAGCTTCCCGGCTACGTCTTTGCATTTCTTCTTTTTCGAGGGTGCCTTAACTTCATTGTCCGTTGAGCGACCCTTCTTTCCAGAAATGTGTTCTTCAATACGAATAGCATACGCTGCTGTTTCACCTCTCCTTCCTTCAGGCTGGACTTGACTTCGAGGCGGTTATGTATTCCGACCGGCGCCTTGTAGATCGCCTTTGCTTTCAATTGACGTAGACGAATGAATGTGTCATACGTTTTAAGAGCGGTAGGGGGACAAAAAATTCAATATCTTTGAAATGGTTTGAATGAACAAAAATTTTTTTGCAGATTATTAAAGGTGAATATTTTCCCCGGTGTGTCACATACTTTTCATTTGTTTTTAGCGTGAAGAACACTTATAAATTTCAATTGTTTAACAAAAAATTATGTAAAATATTATTATTTAAACAAAATGACCATGAAAAAAATATTTATAATATAGCACGACATTCACAAAATTTCATCGATTCATCTCCTGTAGTTTTTGAAAAAATTGTTTTACAACTTTATGGTCCTCTAAAGTTGAACCTTCAATAATTTTAACAAAAAATAATAATTTTGACGAAATATTTATATCAAGGGGTATGTGTCTGGTCCCTCTTCTAACGAACTGCTCATTTTCAAAATCGGTGATTTTGGGAAATTTTTCTGAATCACTTGACGTGGTTTGAGCCTAATCCTTTTATTCTTTAAGGTGTCGGATATTGATGGCCGCGAAGTTACCAATCGTGAACTGCTAACCTGGTCTACACGTCTGGCGCTACATTTTAAGAAAATGGGTCTACGACACGATGATGTCATCGGCATTGTGGCAAAAAACAGCACCTATACAAGCTCGGTTGCGGTCGGCTGCTTTATGAACTGTACGCCATTCCATGCCGTAAACTCGGGTTTGGATAAAGGTAACGGAAAAGCTTTACAGTTGCATTAGAATAAGAATGTAGTTCTACATATTTACTAATTACAGATACAATCCGTCACGTCTTTCAAATAACCAAACCGAAAATAATATTTTGCGATGGCGAATATTATGAGAAATTACATGAAGCCACCAGTTCGTTGAATCCATTATTCTATACGTTTACCGACCATATTGAGGGAGTTGGCACGGTTGAAGACCTGTTGAGTCCCATGCCAAATGAAGATCTTTATAAGTAAGTACAGATTGAAATTCCAAGTTTAACTTAAGACCTGTCTTACTTATAACTCTTTACAGGCCTGAGCCTTTCATGCTGGGTGGTGAGCAGACAGTAGCAATACTTTGTTCATCCGGCACAACGGGTGTTCCCAAGTGTGTGTGTGTGTCAAAGCATATTCTGAACATTGATCCATTGTAAGTCTAAGTCCCTAAGAAAATATTTGTCTTTGAATATGTGTAGAATAACGGTACAACATTATTTCTTTAGATGCGTAACCAGCGAAGATGTCATCTTCTCGAACAGCAGTTTGGATTGGATATCTGGTGTTTTCTTCACCTTACTCTCTGCGACCAAGAGTTGTAAACGTTTAATTACCAATAAGCCCTACTCCCCCGAATATATGATAACGCTGGTGAAGAAATACAAAATCACTTACGCTCTTGCTGCACCACGTCATGTTTCCGCTTTGGTCGCTTGCTCAGCAGCCACCATAGATAACTTGCGCTCCATTCGGTCTTTTCTAGTTGGGGGTGGCTGCATTAGTCAATCGACTTTAGAAAAGCTGAGGAGTTTACTGGAAAACGGCAAAGTAATTTTTGCTTATGCCATGACCGAGTCGGGCTTTTTATCGTTGAACTCGGATGATAAATATCCCACCTCTGTAGGAAAACTAGTTTCTGGCGTAAAGGCGCGTATTGTAGACGAAGAAGGTAATAATTTACCACCGAACAAAGTAGGTGAGCTTTTGGTGAATACTGGGCATGCTTGGAGTGGATATTATGGTAATCCAATTGAAACGAAACGTTTTCAAGATTCGGATGGCTGGTTACATACAGGGGATCTCAGCTATTTCGATGATAAGAATATGCTTTATATAGTCGATCGCAAAAAGGATATAATCAAATACGACGGTATGCAATATTGGCCAGCCGAAATAGAGCAGGTGATCAACGAATTGCCGGAGGTGGAAGATGTGTGTGTGGTTGGTGTGCATGACGAGAGGCATGGAGATGCGGCCGGTGCAATAGTGGTGCTTCGCCAAGGTGCCGAACTTACGATAGAGCAAGTAAAGGATCATGTCAGAAAACGCTTACCATTAGATCACAAGCAACTGCATGCTGGAGTAATTTTCATCAATCGCCTACCGCAAAATGCCAATGGAAAGACACTAAAACGAGAGGCGAGAGTTTTATTTGAAGTAAAGTGAAATTATGAGGACTTTAAGATATACATATATGTGCATAAGTAAAATTTTAATAAAGTTATAGATGTAAAAGAAAATATATAAGGGTTATTCAGACCAGCCTTGTTAATTCGTTCGTCCTTATTCGGTAGTTTTTATACTCTCGCAACAATGTTGCTAAGGAGGGTAATATAGTTTTGTTCACATAACGGTTGTTTGTAAGTCCTAAAACTAAAAGAGTCAGATATAGGGTTATATATACCAAAGTGATCAGGGTGACGAGTAGAGTTGAAATCCAGATGTCTGTCTGTCCGTCCGTCCGTCCGTCCGTGCAAGCTGTAACTTGAGTAAAAATTGAGACATCATGATGAAACTTGGAACATGTATTTCTTGGCTCCATAAGAAGGTTTAAGTTCGAAGATGGGCAAAATCGGCCCACTGCCACGCCCACAAAATGGCGGAAACCGAAAACTTATAAAGTGTCATAACTAAGCTATAAATAAAGATATTAAAGTGAAATTTGGCACAAAGGATCGCATTGGGGAGGGGCATATTTGGACGTAATTTTTTTGAAAAATTGGGCGTGGTCCGGCTCCCTAATAAGTTTTTTGTACATATCTCGGAAACTACTATAGCTATGTCAACCAACCTCTAAGCCTGAAGTAAACGGCCTGAAGTAAATGGCATTTCCCTATACAGTTTAAAAATGGAAGAAATCGGATAATAACCACGCCTACCTCCCATACAAAGGTTATGTTTAAAATCACTAAAAGTGCGTTAACCGACTAACAAAAAATGTCAGAAACAATAAATTTTACGGAAGAAATGGCAGAGGAAAGCTGCACCCAGGCTTTTTCCAAAAATTGAAAATGGGCGTGGCGTCGCTTACTTATGGACCAAAAACCATATCTCAGGAACTACTCAACCGATTTCAATGAAATTCGGTATATAATATTTTCTTAACACCCTGATTCACAATCACGCCGTGGTTTACAACCACGCCTTCTTTCAATATAACGTTATTTTGAATTCCATCTGATGCCTTCTCTGTATAATACGAGTATGTATATACATTAGGAACCAATGATGATAGGTAAATGACGGATAATGAAATCTCGATTATCACTTTATCATGCGAGAGTATAAAATGTTCGGTGACATCCGAACTTAGCCCTTCCTTACTTGTTTTCGTAAAATTAACAGACTATCGTTCTACCGAGTAACGAACTATCCATCTCTCAAGTTTGATAATTGTTTCGTTACTCGGTAATATCACATCAGATGTTTGTTTGTTGATCGTTGCTTTATACATTTTTAACGGAAAAATAAATTTGGTGCTCACTTCGTGAATTAGGAAAAATTTTGCAAAAGTAAGTACATCTTTAACAAATAATTGCTTTTTATTTCGTTAAAGACTTATTTTCAGTGGAACCTCAAAAGGAAATACGCAGGAGGGCAAAGCCTAAAAAAAATGGAGTGAGGAGGAAAACCATTTGTTTCTAGAATATTTACTAGAAAATGTGGAAATTGAGGTAGTTCTTTATACAATTAGCTTTAACCTTTGACTGGTGACATGGATTTTGTGTAACTTAACTGGTGACGAGCGGCCTAAGAGGCCGCTGCTTTACATTGTCTATAGCATACTGCAGTCTTTCAAATCATTAAATGAATACATAAAAGAATAAAATAAAACTACTCAATAGACTCTAAATGTGATTTTTAATTATTATCTTTCTAATACAATCTATGTAGGAACTAAAATCAAAAATCCAGAGATAAGATCAATAATCACGCTCAAAAAAAATTAAATCAACATATTATAACAAAAATACTATTTATCATTATAGTTAAGGTATATTTATTAACAAAAATAAAATAAAATATGTAATCACAAATATAATTTTAAAAACTGGCAATGGTCAATCTTTGGTAATTTTTATTGGCAGTCAGGGCATAATTGTTTAGCGCACTGCAAGGATACATGGCATTGGTAATTATACTTGCGATTTAACTTAGGAGGACAACTGGCACAGGTTTTCCATGATTTTGGTATATCCTCGGAGTTTTGTGGTTCTGGTGGCAAATCAGAACCCAAAATACGCGCTAAGTTGACGCGTATATCGCGTGGAATGTGGGTATTATAAACTCTGTGTGAGTTCACGAATTTTCTCATTTGTCCACTTCAATATTTCTTTTAAGATATCCGGACTCATTATTTTCTTCCACAGTGAAAAGGGGTCTCTTTCGTCGTGTACATTCAACCTCGATTCCGGCACACGAGCTATAATGTTATGCTGGCTTGTTCGTGCACCTCTGTTTGGCGAATTTTTTGCCCATTTAAAACGATTTTTACCAAAGAAACATCTAACAAATCTTGATAACGGTTCACTATTACTGTCACTTTCTGACTGCTGATTCCCTTGAATTAGTTTTTCATCTTCAGAAGCACTTTCAGCTTCTGATCCACTTAAATCTTCCTGAGCCAAATAAACTTCAATCACACTGTTCGACACTACATTTTTAACTCCTAACTCCTTACTCTTCTTTTTAGGAGGTTTGGAATCACTCATTGCTAGTAATAACCGTGAAAATACGAAAAAACAATAAAGAAAAATTATATTAAAAAGTTACACAACTGGTGACGTACGGTCTGAGAGGCCCATGCCGAAGTTTATGGCGATGTAACTTATCGATATGAGATAATACGACGCAACTGTCCCACTGTACGGCGTGGACACAACTGAACTCGAGGGTGAAATGATGTTTCATTGACTCCGCTCGGCCTGTGAGACCGCTTGTCAGCAGTTAAAGGTTAACTAAACACTTTAATACGTCTTTTATAGAAACCAAACGCCCAATTGTACTACCAAAAATTAATTGAATCAGCGAATATCGATGCGACTACGGACATGTTGCGCTGCAAGGTCCGGTACTGGAAGCAGATGTATAATAAAGCTGAGCAAATCGACAGGTGCTGGAATAAACGTTGGCGATGAAGTTTCCTCAATAAAAGGTAAATGCGGCTTTTGGTTTTTTAATAAAAAACTTTCACAAATGTGTCCGAATTATGAACGGGTTTCGGTTCTATTTGGGAGTAATTCCGAAGCCAATTGTGTTGTAGAGACGTACAACCCCGAAGTGTCACAATACTGCAGCGATTTTGCAGACCTTGTAGAGATAGTGGAAATTCCAGCCGACTCAGTACAATCATCGGCGTAACCATCGGGTTCACTTAACGACAAAGCAGAACAGACAACAGTAGGTGCAGAGTTAGCAACAGTTCCTCCTACCACTCCGTCGTTCCTCGAAAAAGTGAAAAAACGTGCTCCAAAGAATATTGAAATTGAAAAAGAAAAGTTAAATTTGGAAAAGTTAAAGCTAGAATTGGACAGAGAAAAGTTAAATAAAGATTTTGAAATGAAAAGAATTGGAGTTAGAGGAAAAGGAAAGACTGGCAATGATTGAACTAAAGTACAAATATATTATATAACAATTGTATATGTTATGTTTAATAATTTTTAAGAATGTACAAATGTATGTTGAAGTGATACAACTTTTTTATATGTACATATCTATATATATAAAAGAAAGTGATGTTAATTACTACGCTTATAACTGGAAATGGCCTGGACCGATTTCGGTGATTACCACCAATTCGGACAGGTCTCCGCCCAAACAAGGAGAAAATTCTGGAAAATTTTCCGAAAAAAAAATTATGAAGAAAATAAATTTTCAAATATGCTGTATTGCCAGTAGATGGCGTTGTGTGCATCAACTTTTGACAGCTGCATGCATATGCACAGTTGGCAACCCACGCAAGATGCAATGACATATGTATGTGACTTGAGTTTAGTAACATAAATATCGGCATTTTCTTAAGCTTTTATCGGCTTTCGTTAGTTATTGTAATTCAATTTGATTTAATAAATTATCTAAATAAAACAAAGACCGGTTTGTTCGAACACTTATAACTCGAGATCTGCTGAACCGATTTTCATGGTTATTGATTCGTTGGATTTGTCTCCACCCCGAATAGCAGAATACATATTAAAAACAATGAAAACTCGATAAAATTGGATAATTCCAAATAGTAACTTTTTTCCATACAATTTTTTTTTTAATTTTTGTTTGTTTTGTTTTTCAATATTTTGATTTGTAAATTATTTGAATAGTTTAATTTCGGTCGCTTGCTTTTTTATTCCGGCTATTCAAAAGAAAAATTATTCAGAGAAAACTGTACTTGTGCTTCACACAAAGAGGTCAATTGCAGATTGAAATTTGTTACGAAGCCACGAAGAGGTCGCCCTAATATCGGTCGGCGTTCGTTTTGTAATAAACGTATGGCAGCCCAAGGCAAGGCAAGGCAAGAAGTACTCCCAGGATGCGGTGACATACGTGCGGAATTATGGATCGCGGTCAATCAGCAAGCGATCATCACAGCACGACTTTTCAAACAACAGTTGCGATGTTTGATTGCCTTTATCTTGAAGCAACGTATATATGGTGCTGTCGGATGCTAGATGTACTCTGTTGAGTTGCAAAAAAGAGGTTTGCCGTACGCACACATTCTTCTTTGAATGGTGGACGGTGGTTACACCAGATCAAATTGATGAAATCATTTCTCCGGAAATTCCTGATGTAGAGAAAGATCCAGTATTATATGAAGTGATGAAAACCAATATGGTTAATGGACCTTGCGGACACCACAATCCCTTTTCGGTTTGTATGTCTGACAATAAATGCGCGAAACAGTATCCACGTGCTTTTCTTTCGGAAACACAAACTGGAAATGACGGATATCAACTCTATCGGCGTCGCTCGCCAGATAACAGAACATTCAGCATTCAACTTAGACGAGTGAATATCGAAGTTGACAACACAGGCATCGTACTATATTCACCATTATTGTCTAATCACATTTGAAACTCATATCAATGCTGAGTATTGCAGTTTGGTGTAATCGATAAAATACGTTTGTAAGCACGTCACCAAAGGAAGCAACGTGGCAATAAAGCGCTTTGTAGGAAATTTACTTTTGCAATTCATGAACGTTTTCCGACTGTTGTGCGTCTCGCAGTTAATTTGGAGAACGACCAAAGATTGTATTTCAACCCAGAAAATACAGTATAGCCAGTGGAAACATCGCCAGCAACAAAATTAACATTGTCGACTTTATTCTCAACTTTCGTCAGTAAACCGTTTGTGAGAACTTCCTCTATTCGGTAATGTCTTGATATTATAAATAAAATGCAACGTCGAAGAAATAGTTACGCAGAAAGCAAGGCCAACCAGTAGATTGACATCCAGGTGTCTAATGCATTAGGACGAATTTACACAATCCACCCGAAAAACGACGATTGTTTCTACCTTCAGTTGCTATTGATTAATGTACGCGGTTCAACTTTATTTGAGTCATTGCTTACTGTGAATGGTTCGATGTGTGCAAGTTTTGGAGAAGTAAGCCAGCAATTACAAATGCTGGAACACGTTAATCACTGGAATGAAAATGAAGTTCGCATACTTTTCGATATAATCATCGACATTGTCAAAGACATTTTTACATTGTCTTCGCTAAAAATTGGAAGTGGTTCAATTTCGGTTGATACTTCCGGTGGTTTGATATCAATTCTATCCGCCGTTTATCAATTTACGAAAGATGAACTCATCACAAATGTTCGGACATTGGCTAAATTATCGTAACTATGATTCACAATGTTAGCTGTTTGTTGACTTAAACTGGAAGATTCAAAGTCAAATTTCGGGAGACTTGCGCTCATACAAATCGATCGATCGTCTTGACAATGAAGACGACGCCGTGAATTATACAGTGGTATTTCTAAATTCTTTGGACAGGCTTGGTATGCCACCGCATCATTTGCGTCTCAAAGTAGGATCCGTCGTTATTATGTTTTGCAATCTTCATGCGCCGAATACAAGGGGGAGAATGCTTGATTCTACGAATTCCTTTGAGTTCTAACGATTTTCCATTTCAGTTCAAACGTATTCCGGCATAAATAAGGAAATGCTATGTTTTTCACACGGCCGTGGCGTGCTCACGAGTTGGAAAATCATCTTTTCTGTACACCGGAACAGAAACCAAAAAATGTTGTTTATAAAGCTGCGTTACATTGAAAAAAAAAATGAAATGATAAATTTAAACTTCTTTTCATTTCAAAATACATAATTTCACACAGGACAACGGCTGCGGGGTCAGCTAGTAGTATATAAAAATGAAAAATAAAGTTTTGATTTAATTATAATTTTTAATATAATTAAACAGTATTTGGACAAATAAGATGATATAACGATTGTCTTTTTAATTCAAAGCTATTTGAGATCGTTCCTTCCACTTCTTCTTCATAAATGGGTTCATTTGTACTTTTGTTGAAATTCTTATTTTCACTGATATCAAGTAGTATATTGTGAAGAATGCAGTATACTAGTATCCATTCGTTACAGTATTTTTGACTACTTTTATTTCAAATACGAATTCTGAGCTCTTTTAGAATGCAAAATCGCTCTTTTAATAAGCCGAAACCGTGTTCGATTCTTACACGATATTTGCTATACTGTTTCTTGAATTTTTTTTAGGCAGTTCAAATTGTTGAGAGTTGCTTCTGTAAGGCGTTATAATAATGTCACTGAGGGGGTAAGCAGAGTCTGCAGCAATCCACTCCTGTCCTGAAAAAAATCTTGGCTGATATTTGTTTAGCGAACAGTTTTTAAATATTTTTGCATCGTGAGTAGAGCAACTGCAGACAACGACAACATCGTGCATTTTGAGCTTGTAGTCGCAAACCATTTGAGCTTTAGTTGCATATATGATTTCTGCAAAAGAACGCTTCATGATTTTTTATTGGGGATTCGGCGAGTTTTATTTCAGTGCCATCCACGTAAGCTACACAAAATGGTGGTTCGTTGAACGTTTCTCGTACTATTAAAGAGCACTTAGTATTATCTGGCCAATATATATATAAATGGAGTTGTTTTAAAAATGCCTTGAATACTCTGCGAGTAATATTTGTTAACGTTCCTCCGTCACCAATCCCAAAAGTTTACGTAATTTTTCGT
Organism: Bactrocera dorsalis; assembly: GCF_023373825.1. Classification (NCBI taxonomy): domain Eukaryota; kingdom Metazoa; phylum Arthropoda; class Insecta; order Diptera; family Tephritidae; genus Bactrocera; species Bactrocera dorsalis. The sequence continues at coordinate 56,823,386 of NC_064305.1, forward strand.
ATCGATGCTCTTTCTCCAGAAGAGCCCAATCTATATAGAACGACAGCTAGCTGTATATCAATCAGGAATTGCTTGCCAGTACATTTTTTAAAAACTTCGTCACTTGATAGTCAATAAGGGTCATAAGTGAGTAAATTGAGTTCGGTCTACACGCAGCATTTTACGGAATCGATTGTCAACCATTGTGGTTAAAATATCATCGCACCAGTGAATTGACTTTGGAACAATATTTTCTACATCTCTACGACAGTTTGGTGTAATGAGCAAATCATCATTCACCTCGTCAATGGTATCCTCTACCAAATCTTCATTTTCACTGAATATGTCTTGAAATAATTTGAAAGTTACTTCCATGCTCCTGTGACTGACTGTGAAACTAGTTGATTATGACATATTCATAGAGAGTCATCGCAATTTAAGTATAATTTAAATATAACCCTTATATATGGTTATAATCCGATATCATCTATTTGCATATGGTATTAATACCGCCTCATAAAAGACTTGTTCTTAGAAATCTTGTTTGTTTTAGCCTTAGTTGTTTGTAAGGGAAGTACGTGCTTGTGCATTATACTCGTACCTCTGAGGAAGCGGGTTCACGAGAAGCCCTGTTACAAATGTAGCTTAGTTATAGCTTTTTATTCATCATTAATAGAAGAATGGTATTGTATCGATAACCCAATCCAATACCAAGAGTACGCGAGATAGGGAACATGTCTACGAAATTTCATATAAATCTTAAATTTTACTGAAGTTATTGCTCTCGGATAGGCAGTTTCACGTTTTTCAATTCTTCTCGTCATCCTGGTAACTTTGATATACATAACGCTGTATCTTTCTTAACTGGGTTTAGATATTACAAACAATCCTTAGGTGAACAAAGCCCTCTGAGGCAAGGTGATTTAGAAAATTTAAAAGTGCCAATAAAACTTCGGCAAATATATTTACATTCCTATTCTGTGCACTTGACAAATTAATAAAATATAGAAAATTAACTCAAATATTTATTAAGCGATAAATATTTTTCTCAACTATAAACTTCATAAATATAGGTAAACACATAGTTAGGTAAGAATTGCGTCCATAAATATGTTAATAGTGGTGCTTATCAGCAGAAATTCAGTAGTGCAAAAATGATATTACACAATAGCAAAATATACGGAAGGTTTTGGCCGCGCTTCTCCCACATTTTGTGGGGCGCATTTTGATATTTTATGAATTGAGACTAAATGGAGAGCGAAAAAGCGTACGTAGCATAGCAAACACACTTAGTTTGTCACTCATTTTGTGCGAAGCTGTTAGATTTTGAAAAATTAAGCTTTATCTCATATCTGCAGTGGGTTGCAAACCAGTGCTTAAATGCCTAGTGGTAACAAACGCAAAGCAACGTATTAAGCATTCTTAGCTTTTGGAGAGTATTTAAGGAAGTAATAAATTGTTTGAGATTTAGTCAATTTAATATCGTTTGTGCTTACCATTGCCGGAGCAAGAAATTTGTCGTAGTTGAATTATGGAGTCCTCAGAATGTTCTTACGATAGTAAGGAGCACGTGTGGTCTGGTCCGAACTCACCGTTATATCACGATTTCAATTGCTCTGTGGGACATATTATTTATAGAAATTTGAAGAATTATCCAAGCAAAGTTTGTCAAGTGAGTTCAGTTCTCAAAATATTTTGGTGTGACAATAAGTGTGAGTTTGATGAACTGATCCTTTGGTTAATGATAAGGATGAGATCACGGTTTAATCAGCTATACAAATTTCGTTTCATTTTTACGTGGTGTCTCTCTCTGTCCTCGTTTAGTCGTTGGAATTAGAAGACTTGGTTGGTTGGTTGATGAAATTAGCAGTTTTGGTGGAGTTGGGGAGCAGGAATGGAAAAGATGTGTTTGCTAAATAGGTATGGATGGTGATTAACGCCTTGGAGTGTGTATAACCTGGCGCTATATGCAAAACACGACTATGAACGAACTATTTAAACTTCACGAAGAAACAAATTGTTTTATTTCGCAATATTTGCTGTTCTGATTCCAAAACTTTACAGGAAGAGTTATTGGTAATGACAACTGATCTACGTACGACCTATTTAGTTATGAACTACCTCATAAGGTTGCGTCCAGTTTCGTATTTGACCGCTTTTGGAGATCCTGTGAGTGTTTCCGCAATTAGGTGTAAATTGTTATGGGAATTTCAACGTCATTGACTTAAAAAATTGTCTATCTATCAGTTGTATAAGACGTTGTCGAAAGTTTCGTACACCATTATTTCAAATATAAATATTTATTAAAAAATGAGAAAAGACAATCCTCTAAGGAGCTCCTTGTTTAATGCTCGTTTTGTAAATAATCTTGGATCAGCAATTTAGAATCAAATAGAGGTCGTACAAAGTATTCGGGCTATGTCCGGATATTTATTGGTTATTTGTATTGATATATGATATATATCGATAATAATTATTGGTTTTCAGGAGCTGACTAAACAAAATAACTTAAAAATAACAGGTTATTATTTTTTTATTACGAAAATAGCCTTGATTTATTGTTTATATTTATCTTTATTGGTTATGTTCAATGGCTGATCAAAGATCGCATGTGAACTACTATATATAGTCCTTTGTGAGGCCATAGAAAAAATGACCTCCTGTGTTCGAACTACAAATTAGCAAAACGTTTAGTAGTCAATACAAATTTGCACAGGCGTTTGATTTTCGTTCCCGCCAGTTCGGTGAGATGTTGTCAATTACTTAAGTCTTGAGCTCCCAAAGGCGGGGCAGTCATGAAGGAAATGTTGAGTTGTTTCCACCTCACCTTCTTTCAAACAGCTTCTGCAGATGGCGTCTGGTGTAATTCCCAGCCCTACTGTGTGGACGCCAATAGAGGAATGACCCACTAAAACCCCCAAAACTAGGGAGCGGGCAAAGAGATCACTAGATCTTTTGCGATTATAAGGTGCCTTTCCTTGAACTGGCAGCCATATCAGACTTATCACAAAGGCACTCGATGTTATTGATAGCGAGGTTAAGTACTCTTTGACAAGCATTGAACGTACTGTTAACAAGTCCAAAGCTAGTCTTGCCGCTTTGCTATCTGAGCGGATAGTCACAGCTAAAGGAGTCTGCGCGCCAGAGCAGTAAATGTACTGTTACCTTAATGGCTGCAGTCTGAAATTGGAGTTGAAGACAGCTCCTGACAGTAGACCCTTCCACCAACCGGCTATTTATAGCTGTCATATAGTCCCTTTTCGGATGAAAGTTTTCAACGAATCAAGCATGCATGAAGAACGACAAAATTAATAACCTCGTACTAACTTCGGTTAGCAATACAGATCTGTTGGTAATCCTTTTATTTCTTAAGGTGTCGGATATTGATGGCCGCGAAGTTACCAATCGTGAACTGCTAACCTGGTCTACACGTCTGGCGTTACATTTCAAGAAAATGGGTTTACGACACGATGATGTCATCGGAATTGTGGCAAAAAACAGCACTTATACAAGCTCGGTTGCGGTCGGCTGCTTTATGAACTGTACGCCCTTCCATGCCGTAAACCCGGGTTTGGATAAAGGTAGCGGCAGAGTTTTGCGCTTTCGTTAGACTAATCTTATATTTCTACATATTTATTGCTTACAGACACAATCCGTCACGTCTTCCAAATCACCAAACCGAAAATAATATTTTGCGATGGCGAATGTTATGAGAAATTTCATGAAGCCACTAGTTCGTTGAATCCATTATTCTATACGCTTACCGAACATATTGAGGGTGTTAGCACAGTTGAAGACCTGTTGAGTCCCATGCCAAATGAAGATCTTTATAAGTAAGTGCAGATTGAAATTCCAAGTTTAACTTAAGACCTGTCTGACTTATAACTCTTTACAGGCCTGAGCCCTTCGTGTTGGGTGGTGAGCAGACAGTAGCAATACTTTGTTCATCCGGCACAACGGGTGTTCCCAAGTGTGTATGTGTGTCAAAGCATATGCTGAACATTGATGAATTGTAAGTCCAAGTACTTAAGAAAATAGTCTAAGTATATACAGATGCATAATAACGTTACAATATTATTTCTTTAGATGCGTAACCAGCGAAGATGTCATCTTCTCGAACAGCAGTTTGGACTGGGTATCAGGTGTTGTCTTCACTTTACTCTCTACGACCAAGAGTTGTAAACGTGTAATTACCAATAAGCCCTACTCCCCCGAATATATGATTGCGCTGGTGAAGAAATACAAAATAACTTACGTATTTGGTGCACCCGGTCATGTTTCCGCTTTGGTCGCTTGCCCAGAAGCCACCATAGATAACTTGCGCTCCATTCGGTCTTTCTTAGTTGGGGGTAGCTGCATTAGTCAATCGACTTTAGAAAAGCTGAGGAGTTTACTTGAAAACGGCAAAGTAATTAATGGTTATGGCTGTACCGAGGCTGGCTTTATATCATTGAATTCGGATAAAAAATATCCCACCGCTGTAGGAAAATTAGCTTCTGGCACTAAGGCGCGTATTGTTGACGATGAAGGTAATAATTTGCCACCGAACGAAATCGGTGAGATTTTAGTTAATACTGGACATATTTGGAGTGGATATTATGGTAATCCTATTGAGACGAGACGTGTACAAGATTCAGATGGCTGGTTACGTACTGGCGATCTCGGTTATTTCGATGACAATCATTTGCTTTATATAGTCGATCGCAAAAAGGATATAATTAAATATGACGGTATGCAATATTGGCCAGCCGAAATAGAGCAGGTGATCAACGAATTGCCGGAGGTGCAGGATGTGTGTGTGGTTGGTGTGTATGACGAGAGGCATGGAGATGCGGCCGGTGCAATAGTGGTGCTGCGCCAAGGTGCCGAACTTACGATAGAGCAAGTAAAGGATCATGTCAGAAAACGCTTACCAGTTGATTATAAGCAACTGCATGCTGGAGTAATTTTCATCGATCGCCTACCGCAGAATGCCAATGGAAAGACACTAAAACGGGAGGCGAGAGTTTTATTTGAAGTAAAGTGAAATTATGAGGACTTTAAGATATATATGTGCATAAGTAAAATCTTAATAAAGTGATAGATGTAAAAGAAAGATATAAAGGTTAATTCGTTCGTCCTTATTCTGTAGTTTTTATACTCTTGCAACAAAGTTACTAAGGAGAGCATTACAGTGTTGTTCACATAACGTTTGTTTGTAAGTCCTAAAACTAAAAGAGTCAGATATAGGGTTATATTATATATACCAAAGTGATCAGTGTGACGAGTAGAGTTGAAATGCGGTTGTCTGTCTGTCCGTCCGTCGTCCCGTCCGTCCGTGCAAGCTGTAACTTGAGTACAAATTGAGACATCATGATGAACTTGGTACACGTATTTCTTGGCTCCATAAGAAATTAAGTTCGAAGATGGGCAAAATCGGCCCCACTGGCACGCACCACACAATGGCGGAAACCGAAAACTTATAAAGTGTCATAGCAAGCCATAAATAAAGATATTAAAGTGAAATTGGCACAAAGGATCGCATTGGGGAGGGGCATATTTGGACCTAATTTTTTGGAAAAATTGGCGTGGCCCGGCTCCCTACTAAGTTTTATGTACATATCATTCTCGGAAACTACTATAGCTATGTCAACCACAGTCAAAGTCGTTTACTTCAGGCATTTCCATATACAGTTTCAAAAATGGAAGAAATCGGATAATAACCACGCCCACCTCCCATACAAAGGTTATGTTGAGAATCACTAAAAGTGCGTTAACCGACTAACAAAAAATGTCCAGAAACACTAAATTTTACCGGAAGAAATGGCAGAAGGAAGCTGCACCAGGATTTTTTTAAAAATTGAAAATGGGTGTGGCGTCGCCTACTTATGGTCCCAAAAACCATATCTCAGGAACTACTCAACCGATTTCAATGAAATTCGGTATAATATTTTTTTAACACCCTGATTCACACAACCACAGCCGTGCCCCCCTCACAACCACTTGCCTTCTTCCAATATAACGCTATTTTGAATTCATCTGATGCCTCGTCTGTATAATACGAGTATGTATATGTACATTTAGGAACCAATGATGATAGGTAATGACGGATAATGAAATCTCGATTATCACTTTATCATGCGAGAGTATAAAATGTTCATTGACAAGGAACACCCGAAACTTAGCCCTTCTTACTTACTTGTTTTCGTAAAATTAACAGACTATCGTTCTACCGAGTAACGAACTATCCATCTGGCATGCTTCAGAAATTGTTTTTCGTTTACTCGTAATATCATATCAGATGTTGTTTGTTTGTTGTTCGTGGCTTTATACATTTTTTAAACGGAAAAATAAATTTGTGGCTCACTTCGTGAATTAGGAAAAATTTTGCAAAAGTAATTACACTCTTTAGCAAATAGTTGCTTTTTATTTCGTAAAGACTTATTTTTCAGTGGAACCTCAAAAGGAATATATGCAGTAGGCAAGCCTCAAAAAAAAAAAAAATGGAGTGAGGATTGAAAACCAATTGTTCTATTTACTGATATTTACTAGAAAATGTGGAAATTGAGGTATTTCTTTATACAATTAGCTTTAACTAACGCACTTTAAAATACGTCTTTTATAGAACCAAACGCCCAACTGTACTACCAAAAATTATTGAATCAACGAATATCGATGCGAAAAAAAACTACGGACATGTTTGCACTGCAAGGTCCGGTACTGGGAAGCAGATGTATAATAAAGGCTTGAGCAAATCGACAGGTGCTGGAATAAACGTTGCGATGGTGAAGTTTTCTCAATAAAAGGTAAATGCAGCTTTTGGGTTTTTTAATAAAAAACTTTCACAATGTGTCCGAATTATGAACGGGTTTCGGTTCTATTTCGGAGTAATTACTTCCGAAGCCAACTGTGTTGTAGAGACGTACAACCCCGAAGTGTCACAATACAGCAGCGATTTTGCATGACCTTGTAGAGATAGTGGAAATTCCCAGCCGAGAATCAATCACAATCATCTGCGTAACCATCGGTTCACTTAACGACAAAGCAGAACAGACAACATGTCAGGTGCAGAGTTATGCAACAGTTCCTCCTACCACTCCGTCGTTTCCTCGAAAAGTGAAAAAACGTGCTCCAAAGAATATTCTTAGTGAACTTAAAGATATACAAAAGAAGATGAAACACGACACAAGTGAGCAACGAATAGAAATTGAAAAAGAAAAGTTAAATTTGGAAAAGTTAAAGCTAGAAGTGGACAGAGAAAAGTTAAATAAATATTTTGGAATGAAAAGAATTGGAGTTAGAGCAAAAGGAAAGACTGGCAATGATTGAACTAAGTACAAATTAATTATCCCAATTGTATATGTTATGTTTAATAATTTTTAAGAATGTGCAAATGTATCTAAATGCGATATCTTGAAGTGATACAACTTTTTATATGTACATATAATTTTTAATTTAATTTAACTAGCACCCAGTAGGATATTGGACTTCATCAATGTGCTGGGGCTAAGCGAGTCCCTGTGAGTTAGGAGAGGGCACAATAGACCTAAGGTCGCAGTGCATTCCTCAAATATTTATCTTATCTTATCTATTTGGAGACATAAGATGATATAACGATTGTCTTTTTAATTCAAAGTTATTTGAGATCGTTCCTTCCGCTTCTTCTTCATAAATGGGTTCATTTGTACTCTAGTTGAAATTCTTATTTTCACTGTTATCAAGTAGTATATTGTGAAGAATGCAGTGTACTAGTATCTATTCGTTGCAGTATTTTTGACTACTTTTATTTCGAATTCGAATCCTGAGCTCTTGTAGGCTGCAAAATCGCGCTTTTAATAAGCCGAAACAGTGTTCAATTCTTACACGGTATTTGCTATACTGTTTCTTGATTTTTTTTAGGCAGTTCAAGTTGTTTGAGAGTTGCTTCTGTAAGGCGTTTATAATAATGTCACTGAGGGGTAAGCAGAGTCTGCAGCAATCCACTCCTGTCCTGAAAGAAATCGTGGCTGATATTTTGTTTAGCGAACAGTTTTTAATATTTTTTTGCATCGTGAGTAGAGCAACTGCAAGACCAAAAACAATCGTGACATTTTGAGCTTGTAGTCGCAAACCATTTGCTTAGTTTGCTATAGTTGCATATATGATTTCTTCTGCAACAAGAAACGCTTCATGATTTTTTATTGGGATTCGGGGCGAGTTTTATTTTTAGTGCCAAATCTCCACGTAAGCTACACAGAGTGGTAGTTCGTTGAACGTTCTCGTACTATTAAAGAACGCTCAGTATTATCTGGCCAATATATAATATAATGGAGTTGTTTTAAAAATGCCTTGAATACTCTGCAGAGTAATATTTGTTAACGTTCCTCCGTCACCAATCCCAAAAGTTTACGTAATTTTTCGTATCGATGCTCTTTCTCCAGAAGAGCCCAATCTATATAGAACGACAGCTATCTGTATATCAATCAGGAATTGCTTGCCAGTACATTTTTTAAAAACTTCGTCACTTGATAGTCAATAAGGGTCATAAGTGAGTAAATTGAGTTCGGTCTACACGCCGCATTAGACGGAACCGATTGTCATCCATTGTGGTTAATACGAGTATATCATCGCACCAGTGAATTGATTTTAGAACAATATTTTCTACACCTCTACGACAGTTTAGTGTAATGAGCAAATCATCATTCACCTCGTCAATGGTATCCTCTACCAAATCTTCATTTTCACTGAATATGTCTTGAAATAATTTGAAAGTTAGTTCCATGCTCCTCTGTACATCAATTTAAAGTACTTACCAGTAATAAATTTGATCTGCTCCACGTAATTTTCAATTAAATGACTGACAATTTTCGATTTTGCACTTTGTTGAGGCATTTTTACTCTTTAATAAAACTGAGTCAGCTTTTTCGGAATAAAATTTACCAAACTAGAGAGGTAGTGCAAAAAGTATGTTCACAGTTAAGCCTTTTAACGAAGTATCAACTAACGAATTACCAAATCAACAGGTTTCGCTCTGAATACCCTTATAGTCATTTACTAGTATTACAACTGCCGACAACATACACTTCTCAATTCATAATTTCCATTTTTACTAATTGATATTTCCTTACACTAAATTCAAATAATAACAACAATAAGCATTGGCAGTCATTAGTTTTAAAAGGTCCCAACATTATGTTAACTTTTTAGAACTTTAGATTTTACATATTCCCAGAACAAAAAGTCTAACGTTGTGATATCACACGATCGTGGCCAATCGACCAGCCCAAAGCGTTAAATTTCTGCTTACCGAAGTGTTCTCTCAACAAATCCATTGATTGATGCGATGTGTGGGAAGTGGCGCCGTATTATTGAAACCAAATGTCGCCAAGATGACGAGCCACAATTTCAGGCATCAAATAGTCAGTTCAGTTACCAAGGCATGATAAAAGACGCCATTGACGGCTGCGTTCTCACCGCCGAATCGACACTCAACGGTCTTCGTGTACACTCTCAGTTACGACTGTTATATTTCCTTTACTGCGTGCTGACGTTGTCTATTTGGTCGTATATTATTTAGTACACTCAGTAGGCCGATTATGTTGACCATAAGTCGACCGAAGCGCGCCAAACATATTCTTTATAGAACGTGAACTTTCGTAATAAAGTTGAACGATTTATAAACTTTGTTCAGGCGAAAGTCCTACCATTATGAAATGCCAAACAATACTGAACAAAAATAACATTACAGCTCGACACGATTTACGCGTGATCTGTCAAAATAATAGCTATTGAAAAAAGTACCTCTACTTGGATCACTCGTTATAAAGTTTGGAAAAAGAAAACGTTTCGTGGGTCCATATGCACAAAAGTTTTTCTATGAAATGTGGACTGGTAAAAAAATACAATACCTAACTTGAAGTATTTAAAAGTTTTTGGCTGTAAAGCCATGATACATGATACAGGTCCCAAAGGGAAAGAAACAGGATTATAAATCAGTTGAATGCATAATGAGTTTGCCAAAAGTATTTATATATACTGTTCAATTCCGAAAATGGACTATTGCTGGGACATTTTTACGGGTTTATATCTTTCAACGCTGACGATTCAGGAGGGGTTGGTAATAAAGAATGATCAATGGTTGAAAATGTGCAAAATGAATATGTTAACAAACGCGAAAGTCAGTTAGTAACTAATAAGTTAGAATCACATACATCTGAATATGAAAGTACAAGTAATTCTGGTGAAATCAAAGTTTCTGGCAATCATATTTTAAGGCTTTCGAAAAGAGTCGCGGCCAGAAAGATGGCTATAATTTTAACCTGAAATATGCTCCTTCATTTGAACAAAACATGTCGTTTAATAAAATTGTAAGACCTGTTATATACCTGTTAGTAAGAGAACCATAAAATTTAGGTGGGTGTTTAAAACCAAAATGAACGGTAATGGTGTGGGGACATAGCAGAAAGCCAGATTAGTGTACAAAGGATAGAAGTATAATCAAAAAAAGCTGTTGATTCTGAAAAAACGTTGGCCCCTGTAGCTCGATACACCTCATTACGTTTTCTGTTGGCGTTAGCTGCTCGGAACGACTTTTTACTACATTGAATGGACGCTGTTAGCATTTTTCAATGCCGAGTTAAATGAAAAAATCTATATGTTGCAACCTGATGGTTGTGATGAACACCAATTATGGAATGAGGAATTTAACAAAGTTCTGCTGAAGTTAAGGAGTTAAGTACAGTTAGAATTTTCAAATAATAATAATATAATAGATTTTTATTTTCTACATGTACATATATTTGAGAATACAAGCAGAAAATTTCATATGGTTCCGAAGAATATTTTCGAAGATATTTGAAAAGGCGTTGCTTGGCTCAAAATGGTGTTTCCAACGTCGGTGACCAGCATTACTCGAAAACGGCTAAGCCGATTAGTCTCAGATTTTAACAAGAGCTCCTTAAATATAATTTTAGACTCCTGCAACCAGTTGCTAGAGAGTATTTTAGTTTTGTTCACCTAACGGTTCTACGTATCACCTAAAATTAATCAAGATAGATATAGGGTTATACGCTTATATATAAATGATCAGGATGACGAGAAAAGTTGAAAAGTGAGATAATATCTTGAGGGAAACTTGGTATACACGTTTCTTAGTACCAAAAAAATATCAAGTTCTTAGATGGGTGTAAGTGAACTATTGCCACGCCCACAAATCACCATTAACCGAACCGCATCCCGGTTCGCTTTCGCAGTTACCCACCTGGATATATTTAACGTTTTTTAAATAACTACTGTTTTTAAGTTATAATTACCTTTGATCATTTTGTACTATATATATATAATATACGAGGTATGACAATTAAGTAACGAGACTGATTCCATAAAAACCGTATATTTGAAAATTATTCTACAACTCTGCCATCCCCTTCAAAGTAGGCCCTTGGGCATCTATACAGCGATTCCAGCGCGTTTTCCATGCTTCGTAACAATTCTGGAACGCTTCGACTGGGATGTCCGCGAGTACCCTCGTCGCGGCCCCTGGATATCTCAACTCGACTCAAAATGGGTTATTTTGACCACCGATTTTGTTTTAGGAAACAAAAAAAAGTCACAGGGTGACATGTCGGGCGAATAAGGCGGCTGTTGCAACACGGCGATCCCTTTAGAGGCCAAATACTGAGACACGCTGAGGGCGGTGTGGCACGACGCGTTTCGTGATGAACGATCTAGTTACGAGCGATGTCTGGACGCCCCTGTTGACTCGTTTTCGCAATCTTTCGAGTACTTGTCAATAGTAGAGTTCGACTTGCTCATGCGAGCTTTTTTCGGGCGGGGGGCGCGCGGAGACAACCATTGTGAGCTTTGGCGTTTGGTGGGCAAGACTAAGAGCACTATCACTATACACTCCGAGCGAAATCGGACAATAATATCACGCCTACTTCCCTAATAGTACAATTTTAAATTTCAGTGCACAAATCAAGAAGAAATTAATATAACGCGATTAAACTTTGCACGAATAATGTCTTTAGTGTATGCCACCTTATGATGAAAAATTGTTTAAAATCAACAGAAACTCTTTAAGCCCCTAGGTAGCGAATATTTGGACCCCGGTACCTATAATTGACTTTTGATCGAAAATATCGGTCAATGTGTGAGATATATAATTTAAATTCAGGGATAGTGCTTCTCGAATCGTAATCGGATTAATTCTTCCGTTAGCCAACATATACCTAATATAAAGATAATCGAAATTCCGGGTGACTTGTACCGCATACATACATCGTCGAATAAGTGAGTTATCTCAATGAAAATGAGCTAGCTTGTTGTACCCATAGTAGTGTATTTTTGTGCCTAAAATAGATAAATTTGGCCGCGATGAGGAAAAGCGGACAGATAACGCCTCAGAAACCGCCAAGTTCGAAAAGGATTAAGGGGAACCAGCCATAGGCGGTCGAAGGACAACGCACCAACCAAATGCGCCAACCCAATAATGCTGGCGGACGTGGAACAGACTCACTCAACTCAGCTAAGTAGACTCGGCACGAGTCTCCCAAGGAGCAGGAAGGAGTACTACTCTTCACTTAGGAGCTCCTGGACGGTTTAGAGAGGCAGGTTGGTGAGGACGGTGGGGACGAGGACCTTGGGTATCCTTCTGATCCAGGGACAGTGGAACTTTAGAGGAGAGGTAAGAGGCCTCAATTTGAGAAATAACAAGGTAATTTGGCATCGCTCTAGCGAGAGACCTCGTTCTTGTGTAGTGGTTAGAAACGATTTCATTTCTTCTGTATTTCAGAGTTCCCAACGGAGGGTCTAGTGGCGGAGCAGGTGATAAGGAAGGTTCTGATTTCGTCCTTTCATTGGCTTACATTCCAGGTAGACGGCCACAGAGATTAGGGGCGCGAAGTCAATCAGTTTAAGGAAATTCTGTGACAGTGTATCCTCGACCCTTGAGTCAGCTAGACTGCACAAGGCTTTGTCTAGAGACAAGACAGACACAGTATTAGCCATTAAAAGACAGGATGGGACCTATACGATCAGCGTGGAAGACAGGGAAAGGGCACTTCCCGGAGAGGGCTCAGGTAGACCTAAGTCTATCTTTGTTCGCACGTAGGAAAGATCGTCCGAATTGGGTGCCAGTACGATTCCCAAGTATTGAAATCGTCACGGAAAGCATTCTCCGGAATAGCTTTAATAGCCTTGGATCACCTCTGTCGTCCTCTGTTGTTGCCTTCTATATGTCGACTTGTGCGTTAGAATCTGCTTTATCGATTGTCCAGTGAGAATTTCATGATATTTCATAGATTGCAAGTGAAGTTATTGTGTTTTAAGTTTTATGTTATCGGTGCGAAAATGAGTTTCGAACAAAGAGTCAACATTAAATTTTTTTTTTTAAATTGGGAAAATTTTACCGAAACATTTCAATTGATGAAACAAGTGTATGGCGTTGATTGCCTATCCCGTGGCAGAGTGTTCGAATGGTTTCAACGTTTTCAAGTTTTCGACAGGACATAAATAGCGATCAATATGTGGGCCATTCAAAATTCGTGATCACCTGAAATTCAATCGAAATTGTGCGTGAATTCGTGAAAAATCAGCAGAAATCATCATTGAAATTCATTGGAAATGGAATTGAACACCTTTAAAACATCCATTTACCTCAGTTTGACCAAACACGGTTTGTTCCGCACAAATTGACTGACGAACAAAAATTGCTCAAAATCCAACATTCGAAGGCCATCATTAAAGAGGGCAAAAAAGACAAAAACTTCCTTTACAATATTGTGACTGGTGACGAAGTGTAGAGGTTCCAATATGATCCAGAAACAAAACGTCAGATTGCTGAATGGAAGGCACCAGACGAGCCGGGTGAAGTCAAAAGTGAAGACAATGCCGCTTTGTTTTTATGATTACAACGGCATTGTCCACAAAGAATTTATTTAATGTGGTATTCTACTTTAGCGTTTTGAAGCGTTCCATCGATCGACGCTTGTGACCGATTATTTGACTAAAAAATCACATTTTAACCACTAAATACTCCCCGTATTCTTCCTTTTCGGAGAACTGAATTTTCTCATCAAAGGAAAGCGTTATGCTGACGTAGAGGCCATTCAAAAGGCTTGCGCCGTCATACTGGCGGCCATACCGGCCAATGAGCTAAAAGCTGTATTTTGAATAAAATAAATTGATTTTGCGGAAAAAACCATTTGGTCTGTTTTTTTTAAGTCCTGTTTATTTTGGAAACCACTTTTTTGTGTGCGCGCCGCCTTGGGTGTTCCCCAGGATATACCAATTGGGTTGATGGTCGTAAGAACTAGTAAGAGCAACTCAAAATAAAAAAAGACAGCTTCAACCACAACAACAACAACGGCCACAACAAAAAACACAACCAAAGCCTAGTAGTAGATGAGCTCCTTGAGTTGCTCATTAGCAATGGGACTTGTTGTTAAGGGTACGCCGATGACATTGTCATAATGGAGCGAGGCAATTTTGAGAACACCCACTGCGACATAGTTCAAAGGGGCTTAAGTCTAGCAAAGGGACGGTGTAACACGGTAAGTCCAAATATCAACCAGGCAAAAACCACAGTAGTCCCTTTTACTATGCGAATATCTCTTCCGGGTTTGAGGCCCCTAACACTCGGCGGCAAGTGGATCTAACACTGTCCAACAATGCGCTCATGATATGCAGACGCCTAGCAGAGAGATCCTAGGGTTGCAAGCCAGGTATCATAAGATGGCTGTATACCATGATCGTAAGGCCTTTTGTTACTTATGGAGAAATTTCTTGGGCATCTAAGGCACGGCAGTCTTCGGTAGGCCTTCAACAATCGAAGAAGCAAAAAGTCTGCTGTGTCTGCGTTTCAGGGGCAATGTTCACTTGTCCCAGTGCAGCACTTGAAGTAATGCTAGAGCTCACACCGGTGCAGAAAATACCGAAAGGCATTGAGAGACCGCATGCCAAACTATCCATAGCAATGGGATGTTTATTTATTTATTTAGAAGAGAAATAAATATAAATAATTATTCCACTTATATATATGTAAAGCACTGGCTGCTAGGGCATTTGGCTTGATTAATATTTACAGATTAATTTATTATATTTTTATTACTTAAGACTAGAGCAAATTAAATATTAGTTTGTACGAGTACTTCAGTTACTTATATATTGCATAATTAATGTATATTATATTGTTATTGTCATCTGTCCGATCGAGTAAGTCAGATGGCTTGTTGTTACCAAAAATCAAAACTCTTTGTTGTTGTACGCATGCGCAGTGATCGAGGATATGAAGTATTGTGAAATCTTTCGAACCACACAAAGAGCATATGGGTTTGCTTCTACCATTCAAAAGGTGTCCATGTGTCGCAAGTGTATGTCCAATCCTTATGCGTGTGACTGTTTTTATATTTTTACAGGTGATTGTATTGGAATAATGTGGTTTTTGGCCTAAAGGATTAGCAAGTTTATAAAAGTGGTTATAGTGTCTCCAATCGTTTAAGCAACCGAACGTGATATGTTATTTAACGTATTTCTTAATATCCTTTGTGGTGAAGTATGCTGACGTATGCAAAGGTTCTTTGTTTGCTTCTTTCGCTCGTTTGTCAGCCATTTCGTTTCCTTGAATGCCTGTGTGTCCAGGTATCCACATAATTTTGATTATGTTATTGTGTTAAAAAATAAGGTTTTTTATTTTTTAATCAGGTAGGAATCGTTTGGTTGGTTAAAAATGGCATCTATGGCGGATTTACTGTCGCTGCAAATAATAGTATTCTTTCCATTCCTAGCGGCAAAACGAACCGCTTCCAATATTGCAGCTGTTTCAGCTGTAAATACCGAGCAGTACAAAGGCAAAACAAAAGCAGCTATGGTGTCACTGTGCTTGTTTGTCAAAGCAAATGAGGTGCAGGTATCACTTTTAGATCCGTCTGTAAATACAATATAAACTCCCAGTCATCATATAAAAGGTTGAATACTTTCTTTATATGGCTGAACATATTCCGTGTTGCTGGTAAATTGCTTGCGATATTGTTGTGTAACGCTGATGCAACTTGGAGATAATGTCATAGAAGGCGGAATTATTGCAGGTTCAAGATCTGTAGGGCTCATAATTATCCCGAGTTGCTTGGAAATGGTTAGACAACGCATTATGGTTATGGGTTTGTTGTATCTGCGTGGACATTGGAGAGTGCTATTTACATTCATGAGTGTTAACTCGTTTCTGCATAGAAGCATCTTTGGAATGAGTAGCGGTGTGTTATGTGTGGTCTTTTGCTGAATATCTGGTAACCCGGATTCTTTTAAAATAGTTTTGATTGGCGATGTTGGGAAGGCACGAATACTCCTTCTCGCTGCCGCATGGTAAGGTGCATTTAAGAGTTTGATATGAGTTTTGGCACAGTGCCCGTGTATTGCAAGTCCGTAGTCAATTTTTGATAACAATAATGCTCTTGTCACATTAATGAGAGTGTTTGGCTGACACAAACAATTTTTTGATGAAAAGTACTTTATAATGTTTAGTCTTAAAAATAAGTTTGATCTAATATATTTACAATATTCTTTTTAAGAAACAGTCTTATCAAATATTAAGCCTAGAATTTTTAAGCTATGAGTATGGGGAATTTGTGTATTTAAAAGGCTTAAGGTAGGAAATGAGCAGTTATGTTTTCTGCAAATATGAAATGTGGAGCTTTTGTTTAATGCAATTTTACATCTGAAATTTCGGACCATTTGTTGACATCACTCATAATTTTTATAAATTCCTGTTTAACTTGTCTTAAGTCTTTAATTTTTGTAAAGATCACGACGTCATCTGCGTAGATGTTTTATTTGTGGGTTAATACTAATTATGTAGCTGACTTTATTAAACGCCATGATGAAGAGAGTTGCCGAGAGTGGTGAACCCTGGGGTATATGTATACCATTGTTCACTTGAAAACCTGTGATTGGCATTTATTGGCACATACGATAAATTTTCGTTGATATAAGAAAGATTTTACAATGTTAAACATTTTGTTTCCAATTTTCCATTGCTTAAGTTTACTGAGTACCATGTGAGCTCCAACCCTGTCGAAGGCTTTTTCTAAATCCAGGCTTAGAACTGAAACGTGATTACGGGATGTCAAGTTAGTGGAAGTGAAGTGTTCAAATTGTAACAGGGGGTCTATTACTCCTAATCCTTTTTGAAAATCGAATTGGTTCGGATTTATGAGTCGATTTACTTTTGCATACCACATCAGTCTCGAAGAAACATTTTTTTCTAATACCATGGAAAAGGGAAATGGGTCTGTAATTCTCAATGCAGGAAGAAGTTTTATTAGGTCCAAGGATGGGAATGACTAAGGAAACTTTCCATTGTTGAGGATATATACCAGAGTTTAGTAATTTATTATAGAGGTTCACAAGTCTTTCTTTAAGCGAGTATAGGAGATTTTTTAAGATGGGATAGGATATTTTGTCTGCACCGGGTGTTTTTCCTTTTAAGGTAGAAAGTGTGACGAGTTAGAGTAGGTTTCATTTTCTATTCGTTTTTTAATTGCGCTAAATGTAGGAGGAAAGTTTGTTTCAGAGGAATATGATGACCATGTTTCTGAACATTTTTCCGCGATTTCTTGGGGTGTGTAAATAGGTTCTGAAGGCGTGTTAATGTGGGATATACTGAATCTGTGTGTGAATCCTGTTAGCATTTTTATATCGGACCATATTTGTTTCGGCTTCGTAGTTGGGTTTATATTGGCTGTTATTTTTTCTAATGATTGCCTTTTAGCCAACCTTAACTCCTTTCTAAAGTTAGCATTAGCCTTTTTATTTTCAATTAAATTATCGTCAGTTCTATTGTGTTTGAATGTTGTCCACAAAGACTTTTTCCTATTTCTGAGAATAGATAATAGATTAGACCAATACGGTAATTTTGCTGAAAACCTTTGGGTGTTATTTTGTGGAATAGTTAAATGAGTTGCTGAACGAATAATAGTCTTAATAGCAGATGCTTCAGCATTTACGTTTTCTCTAGACCTCTTAGTATTGGATAAACTTGCTGAAATATTAATGAATTTTTCCCCGTCTGCCTTTTCGGTTAGAAATTTGGATCTTGGCTTACCATTGTACGTTTTACGGATGGAGAGGGATGTGACTATGGGAAAGTGATCGCTACTGTGGAGGTCATCGATTGTATGAGAAGAGAGTTTGGGTGCTATTGTGGATGAGGCCAGGATAATGTCGGGATGTGTAAAGGTGTTGTAGAGAAGTGAGTTGCTTTACCATCGTTTCAATGGGATGTTTTCCGAGCATTTTTAAAGCAGAATCGTTCAGAATGCTGAATCTTGATGACCATATGTGATATAGGATAGGACACAATAGACTGCAGCTCGCAGTGCAATACCTAATCTTTACTCTATCTCTCTGTTGAAAAAAAATAATTAATAGGGTTAGAGGCATTGTTGAAACGATGTTATTCATTTTTGGTTTCGCGGTATTTTATTAACAGACTGACTGTGAAACTAGTTGATTATGACATATTCATAGAGAGTCATCGCAATTTAAGTATAATTTAAATATAACCCTTATATATGGTTATTTATTTATTTATTTATTTATTTATTTATTTATAACAATTTATACAATAATAAATTACAGCATAAATTAAAAAGCGACACTAGCTACTGGGCTTTCAGTCGTCCTTGTAGTTCTAAAATGTTAACTTTTAGCTCGGTAATATCGGAAAACAAAAATTTTAATTACGTTAGATATATACTGTTATGCTATACTGTTCTAAGGAGGATGCCTAAATAAGCTAAATTTGATTAAGAATATTATTGAGTTTTAAGAAGTTATATACGTGCATAATGTTGTCATGGCTAGGTGTAGATAACGCTCTTGTTAAGTTAATGTTGCCGGTGCGATCGGACTCCGTGATGTTCGGACATTGGGCAATCATGTGTTGTACTGTGTTGCTCCCACCACACAGAGGGCAGCAGGATGGATTACCTCTAGTTAAAAGATGAGAATGAGTAAATATTGTATGCCCCAGCCTAAGACGAATGTATGGCTTTAGAACATTTGCTGGCAAACTTGCTGGATAAGAAGGTGTAACTCTCCTTGGGTTTAGTTTGCAGTAGTGATGACCTTGGATTGCCCAATCAGTTAAATCGAGTTTAAGTCTTTCGTTTTTTATTGCGTTGTGCAGATCGGATTTGGCAGCGGTGTCAGCTCGTTCGTTTCCTAAGATTCCGACATGACCAGGATTCCACATTAGCTTAATTTTGTTTGGTGCCGCGATTAATGAGTTCCTAATGAAGGAAATTATTTTATTCGTGTTGGAAGGGGATTTGATTGCAGTGATGCATGATTTGCAGTCCGAGCAAATCATATATTTTCCTTTATTCTTTTTCGCGTACTTGATCGCCAACTCAATTGCTAAAGCTTCAGCAGTAAAAATTGTGCACATGGGATAAAGAGGCCACTGACATACTGCATCTCCATTTTTGTTTGTTACAGCCAAGGAAGTATAGTCTGATGTTCTAGACCCGTCGGTGAATATAAAATTCCATCCAGTGGCGCTGTAAGTTTCGACTGTCTCTGAGAATGATGCTCTATAGACCGTGTTTGGGGTATGTTGTCTAGGTAAGCTGAGTAATGAATCCTCAAAAGATGTGGAACTGATAAGCTAAGGGGGAAAAGTTTCAACCACTCTTTTCTCTCGGTAAAGAGATATGAAATTCTCCTTGACGAAAACAAGAGATCTCGATAACGCTGATAGGATCCTCAGCTGCCTTTTACGTGAAATTACGTTGTTGAATGCATTTGCTAACGCTGTGTTTGTAGCGTCAAGTAGTTTTCCAAGAACACGATTTGTTGTATCGGATACTCTGTTGGATATGCTCGGTAGGCCAGATTCCGCCAATAGAAATTTCGTTGGTGAAGTTGGAAAAGCCTTGAGACTTCGGCGGATAGCTGCATGATAGGGAGCTGAGATTCTGGAGATTGTAGATTTTGCACAGTGTCCATAGATCGGCAGGGCGTAATAAACCTTCGATAATAGTAGAGCTCTGACAACATTGATAAGCGTAGCAGAATGTATATAGCTATGTTTGCATGAAAGATACTTAATAATATTTAATCTAGATATTAAGGAACTTCTAATATAATTACAATGTTGCTTAAAGCAATATTTAGAGTCTACGATTAATCCTAGTACCTTTAAGCTATCTTTAGTATTAATTGTATGGTTTTCCACATTGAGTATAATGTTATACGGCGTCCTTTTTCAACATATATGTAGCAGGTTGGTTTTTTCTAGTGAGAGGAGTACTCCCGAAGTTGTGGACCATGCTGTCAGTGAAGCTGTCTGGAATTGATGCTTTGCTATTACGAAATTGAAAGCTAAAGTGTTCATCAGAACTTGCGGCAGAGAAGTGGTTTGCAAAGAAATTCGAAATTTGTTCAGACATGATTAGCGGTTCAACAGGAGTGTTGATCCGTGGGATATACGAATTTTTAGTACCACCTGTCAATAAATTTATTTCATTCCAAATTTTTTTGTGGGAGGAAGCAGGATTGATATTCGCTGTGAACTTTTGGAAGCAGAGTCGTTTCGCTTCTTTAGCCATGCGTCGAAAATTATCGTTCGATCTCTTGTACTCTATTAAGTTTTCAAGCGTTTGACAACGTTTGTATTCGTGCCATGCCTGTTGCTTCTTTGATCTAAGAGACGCTAGTTGGCGTTCCACCATGGTACATTGTCCTCGGATTTTCTACCATTTGTATGTGATATAGACAGATTTGCTGCGGAGCGAATAATTTTTTGAATAAGAGCAGCTTCTCTATTATTGTTATTAGAGATGGGAATTTTGTTATTTGCCTCTTCACATAGATCTGAAAATTTACGCCAGTCAGCGAAGTCAGTTTTAAATATGAATATTGGTTTGAATTTGGAACGATATCGCTGCGTGTTGATTTTGCAGATAATTGGATAGTGATCGCTACCGTGTAAGTCGCTTGACGAACTCCAACTGCAATTTGGGGCAAGGGATGCTGAGCAAAAGGTGAGGTCAAGATGCGAGAATGTGCCATGAGTTGAAAAGTGGGTTGCACTACCATCGTTAAGGCAAATGAGGTCGGAAGTGAGCAAAACATCTTCAATGTGTTTTCCTCTTGTGTTTTCTTTTGGAGATCCCCATATTGAACTCCAAGCATTAAGATCACCTGCGAGTATAACAGGTGATGAGACTTGTTGCAGCAGGTATAATATGTCTGCGTTTGAAAAGGTTTGTGTCGGCGGTATAAAGGCGCAAATTATAATAAGTTTAAACCTAAATCAACCTCAATGGCAATAGCAGATATTGAGGATTGAAACATTATTCTTTTAAAAGGCAAGCCGTTTGTAACCAAAACTGCGATACCTTGTTTACTTGAAGTTATGTTTGACAAGTTATGGAATATGCCTGAATAGCGCTTCGGGTGAACTGCATTCGCATTGTAAGGTAAATGCGTTTCATTTAGTAGTAACTATTACTGAGGGTGAGTGGGATTGCACCACGAGCTGCTCATGGTAATTGTTGTAGAAACCATTCATGTTCCATTGTAAAATGGAAAACATGATTGTAAGAAAAGAAATAAAGGTTTAGCCTGGAAATATGATTTGTGTTTTGAGTTATTTTCGTTTGTTGAGTTATTTGTCAAAATGAGACATGGCCTCGTCGTCTTCTGAGGACATAAGAGAATCGCCTCCATGAGAAAGACAGATATTGTTTGAGTTATAAACTGTGTTACTTGTGTTGTTGGTGTTTGAGAGGTAAGTTGAGAAGTTTATAGGTGAGTTTGAGTTTGAGTCAGAAATTGTTTTACTTGTTGGTTGATAGTGAGTTTTTTGTTGTTGCATGAGAGCGTGATAACTTTGCTCAAGTTCTTTAGAGTAGTCGGGTGCTGTGAGATCGTGTAAATTGGGATCGGGAAATTGAGTAGAGAGTTCTTCAACTATTGCGGTGGGTGTATTATGTATGTGAGTTTGTAACGGGTGATTTTTATGAGGTTAGGATTTTCATGCATTAGTATTTGACAGATCACGTGGGATTTCAGACATGGTGTCAAAGAGAAAGATGCTCAGTATGCTTTGACATTTCATCATGAATAGACTTACTAACGAGCAACGCTTCCAAATCATTGAATTTTATTACCAAAATCAGTGTTCGGTTCGAAATGTGTTTTATCGACAAATTTTGTTCAGCGATGAGGCTCATTTCTGGTTGAATGGCTACGTAAATAAGCAAAATTGCCGCATTTGGGGTGAAGAGCAACCAGAAGCCGTTCAAGAACTGCCCATGCATCCCGAAAAATGCACTGTTTGGTGTGGTTTGTACGCTGGTGGAATCATTGGACCGTATTTTTTCAAAGATGCTGTTGGACGCAACGTTACGGTGAATGGCGATCGCTATCGTTCGATGCTAACAAACTTTTTGTTGCCAAAAATGGAAGAACTGAACTTGGTTGACATGTGGTTTCAACAAGATGGCGCTACATGCCACACAGCTCGCGATTCTATGGCCATTTTGAGGGAAAACTTCGGACAACAATTCATCTCAAGAAATGGACCCGTAAGTTGGCCACCAAGATCATGCGATTTAACGCCTTTAGACTATTTTTTGTGGGGCTACGTCAAGTCTAAAGTCTACAGAAATAAGCCAGCAACTATTCCAGCTTTGGAAGACAACATTTCCGAAGAAATTCGGGCTATTCCGGCCGAAATGCTCGAAAAAGTTGCCCAAAATTGGACTTTCCGAATGGACCACCTAAGACGCAGCCGCGGTCAACATTTAAATGAAATTATCTTCAAAAAGTAAATGTCATGAACCAATCTAACGTTTCAAATAAAGAACCGATGAGATTTTGCAAATTTTATGGGTTTTTTTTTTTTAAAAAGTTATCAAGCTCTTAAAAAATCACCCAATATATTGTTTTCTGATAATTGTTGTTCGTTTGAAGCATTTTCGTTAGAAGTTGATTGCGAATTGGTAGGTATGGGAATTGGGGTTGAGTTAAGGTGCTGAGTTTCTTGCTTGCTATTTTGCTGATGAGAGACTGTCGCTGAGAAAGAAGGCGAGTTTTCGGGGAAAGAGACAGTTGAGTTATAAATTTTAATAGTTTCACGCATGGTGCATTTCTTTGTTGTTTTAATTGCTTGTATTTGCTTTGCTTGCATATATTTTGGACACTTGTTTGAAGAAGCTGCGTGATCAGCCTGGCAGTTGGCGCAGAAAGTGCGTGTGCATTTTTGAGGGTTGCGGGGAGGAAGACTACAAATATTACAAGCTGCTTTTCCTTTGCAGTGCTTTATGGTATGTCCAAGCAATTGACAATTTTTGCAATGCATGGGATTTGGTATATATTGTCTGACGTTGAGTCTACGCCAGGCAATACCAATTTGTCCAGGTAAGTTGAACAAATCGAAAGTAAGCAACACAACGCCATTCGGAGTGAATTGGTTGTTTTCATTTTTCTTCTGAAATTTGAAAGCGGCAACTACACCTTGTGCACTTAGCTCGCTAACAATTTCGGTTTCACTTACATTGTGTAGGAAGGGGGCGAATACTGCACCTTTAGTGAAGTTCAGGTTGTCGTGATACTTAGCTTTGATGCTACAGATTCCTGGAAGTTGCTTTAAAGCAATGAAGCGATCGGCTACTTTTTTGTTGTTCACCAATAATAACAATTTACCATCACGGAGCTCACTCACTGAACTAATTTCGCTACTCACCGCGCGTATGGCTTTGTGTACAGCAAAGCAAGAAAATTGCGCAATTGATTTATTTGATTCGGTAGATTCGATTGTAATATATTTAGGGTCATTATTACTTCTACTGATTGAAGGTAGAGTTGGGAAGTCAAATATATCAGTAATATCGATTTTTTGTTTAAGTCTTTTATCTTTTTTTTTTTATTCTGGAACTATCGGCAAGCGGAGCAAACCGATTCGTCCCAAGGGGGGTGGGCCCGGGGGCCATTGTTGCACAATGATAAGTTGGAATCGGCTAAGTAATTTATTCGCTTGAAACTGAAATATATTGTGAAACAATAAAAACAAAGCACGTGGATGACACCACAAGTAACTAAAGAACGAAATGCACACGGGAATGAGATAACCGCTCGCTCTGAGTGATAGTCGGAGACTGTTATATATGGTTATAATCCGATATAATCTATTTGCATATGGTAATAATACCGCCTCATAAAAGATTTGTTCTTAGAGATCTTGTTTGTTTTAGCGTTAGTTGTTTGTAAGGGAAGTACCTGGTTGTGCATTATACTCGTACCTCTGAGGAAGCGGGTTCACGAGAAGCCCTGTTACAAACGTAGCTTAGTTATAGCTTTTTATTCATCATTAATAGAAGAATGGTATTGTATCGATAACTCAATCCAATACCACAAGTATGAGAGATAGGGAACATGTCTACGAAATTTCATATAAATCTTAAATTTTACTGAAGTTATTGCTCTCGGATAGGTAGTCTCACGTTTTTCAATTCTTCTCGTCATCCTGGTAACTTTGATATACATAACGCTGTATCTGTCTTAACTGGGTTTAGATATTACAAACAATTCTTAGGTGAACAAAGCCCTCTGAGGCAAGGTGATTTAGAAAATTTAAAAGTGCCAATAAAACTTCGGCAAATATATTTACATTCCTATTCCGAGCACTTGACAAATTAATAAAATATAGAAAATTAACTCAAAATTTATTAAGCGATAAATATTTTTCTCTACTATAAACTTCATAAATATAGGTAAACACATAGTTAGGTAAGAATTGCGTCTATACATATCTTAATAGTGGTGCTTAATAGCAGAAATCTAGTAGTGCAAAAATGATATTACACAATAGCAAAATATACGGAAGGTTTTGGCCGCGCTTCTCCCACATTTTGTGGGGCGCATTTTGATATTTTTATGAATTGAGACTAAATGGAGAGCGAAAAAGCGTACGTAGCAGAGCAAACACACTTAGTTTGTCACTCATTTTATGCGAAGCTGTTAGATTTTGAAAAATTAAGCTTTATCTCATATCTGCAGTGGGTTGCAAACCAGTGCTTAAATGCCTAGTAGTAACAAACGCAAAGCAACGTATTAAGCATTCTTAGCTTTTGGAGAGTATTTAAGGAAGTAATAAATTGTTTGAGATTTAGTTAATTTAATATCGTTTGTGCTTACCATTGCCGGAGCAAGTCATAGTTGAATTATGGAGTCCTCAGAATGTTCTTACGATAGTAAGGAGCACGTGTGGTCTGGTCCGAACTCACCGTTATATCACGATTTCAATTGCTCTGTGGGACATATTATTTATAGAAATTTGAAGAATTATCCAAGCAAAGTTTGTCAAGTGAGTTCAGTTCTCAAAATATTTTGGTGTGACAGTAAGTGCGAGTTTGATGAACTGATCCTTTGGTTAATGATAAGGATGAGATCGCGGTTTAATCAGCTATACAAATTTCGTTTAATTTTTGCGTGCCGTCGTTCTCTGTCCTCGTTTAGTCGTTGGAATTAGAAGACTTGGTTGGTTGGTTGATGAAATTAGCTGTTTTGGTGGAGTTGGGGAGCAGGAATGGAAAAGATGTGTTTGCTAAATAGGTATGGATGGTGATTAACGCCTTGGAGTGTGTATAACCTGGTGCTATATGCAAAACACGACTATGAAAGAACTATTTAAACCTTACGAAGAAACAAATTGTTTTATTTCGCAATATGTGCTGTTCTGATTCCAAAACTTTACAGGATGAGTTATTGGTAATGACAATGACCTACTTGGTTATGAACTACCTCATAAGGTTGCGTCCAGTTTCGTATTCGACCGCTTTTGGAGATCCTGTGAGTGTTTCCGCAATTAGGTGTAAATTGTTATGGGAATTTCAACGTCATTGACTTAAAAAATTGTCTATCTATCAGTTGTATAAGAACGTTGTCGAAAGTTTCGTACACCATTATTTCAAATATAAATATTTATTAAAAAATGGGAAAAGACAATCCTCTAAGGAGCTCCTTGTTTAATGCTCATACGTTTTTGTAAATCTTGGATCAGCAGTTTAGCATCGAATAGAGGTCGTACAAAGTATTCGGGGTATGTCCGGATATTTATTGGTTATTTGTATTGATATATGATATATATAGATAATAATTATTGGTTTTCAGGAGCTGACTGAGAGACCAACATGTGCAAAATCATCAAATGCGTTAAACAAAATAACTTAAAAATAACAGGTTATTATTTTTTTACTACGAAAATAGCCTTGATTTATTGTTTATATTTGTCTTTATTGGTTATGTTCAATGGCTGATCAAAGATCGCATGTGAACTACTATATGTAGTCCTTTGTGAGGCCATAGAAAAAATGACCTCCTGTGTTCGAACTACAAATTAGCAAAACGCTTAGTAGTCAATACAAATTTGCACAGGCGTTTGATTTTCGTTCCCGCCAGTTCGGTGAGATGTTGTCAATTACTTAAGTCTTGAGCTCCCAAAGGCGGGGCAGTCATGAAGGAAATGTTGAGTTGTTTCCACCTCACCTTCTTCCAAACAGCTTCTGCAGATGGCGTCTGGTGTAATTCCCAGCCCTACTGTGTGGACGCCAATAGAGGAATGACCCACTAAAACCCCCAAAACTAGGGAGCGGGCAAAGAGATCACTAGATCTTTTGCGATTATAAGGTGCCTTTCCTTGCTAGCTCATCAGCTTTACAGTTTCCTGCGATTTTGCTGTGAACTGGCAGCCATATCAGTCTTATCACAAAGGCACTCGATGTTATTGATAGCGAGGTTAAGTACTCTTTGACAAGCACTGAACGTACTGTTAACGAGTCCAAAGCTAGTATTGCCGCTTTGCTATCTGAGCGGATAGTCACAGCTAAAGGAGTCTGCGCGCCGGAGCAGTAAATGTACTGTTACCTTAATGGCTGCAGTCTGAAATTGGAGTTGAAGACAGCTCCTGACAGCAGACCCTTCCACAAACCAGTTATTTATAGCTGTCCTATAGTCCCTTTTGGGATGAAAGTTTTCAACGAATCAAGCATGCATGAAAAACGACAAAATTAATAACCTCGTACTAAACTCGGTAAAGTTAGCATTACAGATCTATTGGTAATCCTTTTATTTCTTAAGGTGTCGGATATTGATGGCCGCGAAGTTACCAATCGTGAACTGCTAACCTGGTCTACACGTTTGGCGCTACATTTCAAGAAAATGGGTCTACGACACGATGATGTCATCGGCATTGTGGCAAAAAACAGCACCTATACAAGTTCGGTTGCGGTCGGCTGCTTTATGAACTGTACGCCCTTCCATGCCGTAAACCCGGGTTTGGATGAAGGTAACGGCAGAGTTCTGCGCCATCGTTAGACTAATTATATATTTCTACATATTTATTGCTTACAGACACAATCCGTCACATCTTCCACATCACCAAACCGAAAATAATATTTTGCGACGGGGAATATTATGAGAAATTTCATGAAGCCACTAGTTCGTTGAATCCATTATTCTATACGCTTACCGAACATATTGAGGGAGTTGGCACAGTTGAAGACCTGTTGAGTCCCATGCCAAATGAAGATCTTTATAAGTAAGCAGATTGAACTTTCAAGTTCAACTTAAGACCTGTCTGACTTATAACTCTTTACAGGCCTGAGCCCTTCGTGTTGGGTGGTGAGCAGACAGTAGCAATACTTTGTTCATCCGGCACAACGGGTGTTCCCAAGTGTGTATGTGTGTCAAAGCATATGCTGAACATTGATGAACTGTAAGTCCAAGTACTTAAGAAAATAGTCTAAGTATATACAGATGCATAATAACGTTACAATATTATTTCTTTAGATGCGTAACCAGCGAAGATGTCATCTTCTCGAACAGCAGTTTGGACTGGGGATCTGGTGTTGTCTTCACTTTACTCTTTGCGACCAAGAGTTGTAAACGTGTAATTACCAATAAGCCCTACTCCCCCGAATATATGATAGCGCTGGTGAAGAAATACAAAATAACTTACGTATTTGCTCCGCCACGTCATGTTTCCGCTTTGGTCGCTTGCCCAGCAGCCACCATAGATAACTTGCGCTCCATTCGGTCTTTCTTAGTTGGGGGTGGCTCCATTAGTCAATCGACTTTACAACAACTAAAGGGTTTACTTGAAAACGGCAAAGTAATTCATGCTTATGGCTGTACCGAGGCTGGCTTTACATCGTTGAATTTGGATGAAAAATATCCCACCTCTGTAGGAAAATTAGCTTCTGGCTTTAAGGCGCGTATTGTTGACGATGAAGGTAATAATTTGGCACCGAACGAAATCGGTGAGATTTTAGTGAATAACGGACATATTTGGAGTGGATATTATGGTAATCCCATTGAGACGAGACGTGTACAAGATTCAGATGGCTGGTTACGTACTGGCGATCTCGGTTATTTCGATGATAAGAATATGCTTTATATAGTCGATCGCAAAAAGGATATAATTAAATATGACGGTATGCAATATTGGCCAGCCGAAATAGAGCAGGTGATCAACGAATTGCCGGAGGTGCAGGATGTGTGTGTGGTTGGTGTGTATGACGAGAGACATGGAGATGCGGCCGGTGCAATAGTGGTGCTGCGCCAAGGTGCCGAACTTACGATAGAGCAAGTAAAGGATCATGTCAGAAAACGCTTACCAGTTGATTATAAGCAACTGCATGCTGGAGTAATTTTCATCGATCGCCTACCGCAAAATGCCAATGGAAAGACACTAAAACGAGAGGCGAGAGTTTTATTTGAAGTAAAGTAAAATTATGAGGAGGTTAAGGGATATATCTACATACGTAACATTTCAATAAAATGATAGATATAAAGGAAAATATATATTATAGATATAAGGATGAATAGTTTATTAAAGTTTCCGGTGGATATATGCACGTTTATATGTCATATTGTTTTTTTTTTTAATAAATAAAAGCAAAGTCCAATTACCAGTTATACCGCATCTGATTCCTGCATATACATATGTATGTATTATTGATTAGTCGTTTGCAAGATATTCTGATTTCCGCTATTTAGTTCACCAGAAATGTTTTTTCTTACCCTCTAAAATTTTGAGCGTAGCGAAGCTCTTCTCCAGAAATGTTTCACATTTAGAACTGAAGATTTTGATACAGTCACCTACCACGTCGGTAGAGAGCAAGGGTTCTCTCCCTTCAATTGAGAAGACTTGGTAGGAGTTTCTGGTAGTACAAGTCTCAGTATGTTTTTATTAGATTCCTAAACGGGTTTTTAGGCGGACGTTCTTTGTCTTAGACTGAAAACTTTGTTCCTTTGGTTTGATATTTGATTAGTCTCCATCCAATGATCAAATGCATGCCGTCTTCCAAGCCAAGTTCTTCCTTAGCTGTACTTGAGGTAATTTAATTACGCGTGACATATAACGTAGGGCAAGATGGGTCAGAATATTCCATCGTCAAGAGTGGCCACAAAATCAGCATTGTTAACATTTGGTAAAAGAAAGTGTTATTTCATTTCGACCCGCGAATAGGCTTTGGTTCTAACTGCAGTATTGACTTTGAACGGTTTATGTATCCTCCTCCTCAACCCAGAAATGTCGCTACTGCCCAGCCATGACACCTGGATTAGAACGAATCAGTAGATTGGTGTAAGCGTCTGCGTGTTGGAGCTAATTCAAGTATGTAGAAACTTCATCTACTATGTAGGCTCCTCTCAGATACAGCTAGTTCAGTGCTCTTCTCACGAACTACCCGCTTTTCCCCGAACAATCGTTCAAGATTGAAGACGGAGTTGTCACTTTAGGATCCGCAGCATGGTATGTGATTCCCAGCGGGGTATGGTTCCTTCCTTACTTGCATCCCACACACATTCTTACTTATTAAATATGCCCACATATTCGTATGAGTTCGTTAAGCGTGTGTCAAAAACAATGTGACCGCCATTTGCATAATGATTAGACATACACGTGTAATCCAGCCGAAATTTTTGTTTATTGCCTCGTCTATGAAGGCCTTACTCAACGTTTGCAATTTTACTATTTCTGCGAATTTCACAACTTTCAAAGATACTTTCATAGAAGCCTACACATGGAAGAATTCAATAAATTTTTACTGACACTCGCATATTTGCCTAAAAGTATGACCTTTTCTGCTTAAGCTTTGATGTTGAAACTTTGTAGCCTGGCGGTATGAGAAATTAAATTCTTGTTGAAACAAATTATTTACTTCTAAAGGCGGACATTATGGTATTTGAACAAACAATGAAAATTGAGTAATATCCCGCGGGGAGTGACGAAGGGAGAGAGAATGTGTTGCCACTGCTAGAAATCCATTGGGGCTCACGGGAGGCATTCAATTGTAGTTAAAATTCATTACTGGATGTTATTTGATGTTAAAAGTTTTCAGAAATGTTCGATAGATTACAATACATGATTAACTAAACGTTCACCCTTGGAATATATAGTAAGTTCACAACAAAATTTTGTGAATATATCTTGTCAACTACAAAAGTTTTCCAAGGATGATCTTCATTGTCACAGTTCAACTTTATGCTATAGTAGTCCGATTAGAGCATTTTTTCCGAACATATTCCTAGTCAAATCGTGGTGATATTTTGTCAAATATTTTTCTCCGATCTAAACAATTTTTTCGGAATTATACCGTTGGCTTTGTCAATGACACATGCTGAATTTCGGGAAGATATCTTTTCGAATGAAAAATTGTCCCCACAAGCAGCAGTACCGAATAACGGGTGATTTTTTTGAGGTTAGGATTTTCATGCATTAGTATTTGACAGATCACGTGGGATTTCAGACATGGTGTCAAAGAGAAAGATGCTCAGTATGCTTTGACATTTCATCATGAATAGACTTACTAACGAGCAACGCTTGCAAATCATTGAATTTTATTACCAAAATCAGTGTTCGGTTCGAAATGTGTTTTATCGACAAATTTTGTTCAGCGATGAGGCTCATTTCTGGTTGAATGGCTACGTAAATAAGCAAAATTGCCGCATTTGGGGTGAAGAGCAACCAGAAGCCGTTCAAGAACTGCCCATGCATCCCGAAAAATGCACTGTTTGGTGTGGTTTGTACGCTGGTGGAATCATTGAACCGTATTTTTTCAAAGATGCTGTTGGACGCAACGTTACGGTGAATGGCGATCGCTATCGTTCGATGCTAACAAACTTTTTGTTGCCAAAAATGGAAGAACTGAACTTGGTTGACATGTGGTTTCAACAAGATGGCGCTACATGCCACACAGCTCGCGATTCTATGGCCATTTTGAGGGAAAACTTCGGACAACAATTCATCTCAAGAAATGGACCCGTAAGTTGGCCACCAAGATCATGCGATTTAACGCCTTTAGACTATTTTTTGTGGGGCTACGTCAAGTCTAAAGTCTACAGAAATAAGCCAGCAACTATTCCAGCTTTGGAAGACAACATTTCCGAAGAAATTCGGGCTATTCCGGCCGAAATGCTCGAAAAAGTTGCCCAAAATTGGACTTTCCGAATGGACCACCTAAGACGCAGCCGCGGTCAACATTTAAATGAAATTATCTTCAAAAAGTAAATGTCATGAACCAATCTAACGTTTCAAATAAAGAACCGATGAGATTTTGCAAATTTTATGCGTTTTTTTTTTAAAAAAGTTATCAAGCTCTTAAAAAATCACCCTATATATGTATCATCGAACCCAGGAGTTATCTGAATCCTAATGGATGGAATTATTTTCTTGAGCATACTAGAATTTATTGTCAAAATCGATGAAATTTGTCCAGATCTACCCATTGGCCTTATAAAACATAAGCCTATGAGTGGAAAACAGCCTTCAAACACGGTTGAGAGATCGTTGAAGACATGTCTCTAGACTACTTTCGACTTTTTCAACTGCTGAAAATATTAAAAAAGTGAAGGATATGGTGCTTGAAAATCGTCAGACAAGTGTAGCAAAAATTGTAAGTGAGCTCGACATTCTCATAGTCTGTTCGAATGATTTTGTGTGAAAAGTGTTCCTGTTCGAATCGTCCCGATACATCTAATTTTTTTTTCAAAAAGAGTACCGTAAACAGGTCGCTTTGGACATGCTTGTAGAAGAAAAATTCATGGATTTTACACGAAGATAAAGTACCTACGCATCGATCCACGATAATCGATAATAAAATATTTTGGACACTTATTTGTCACAATGTATAACGGGACGAAATACTAGATCAACCAGAAATTCTTTTTTTTATTAAATTTTGTGACAAATTTTTCAAATAATAAAATTATAAGTCATTTATTATTATGACGTCATTTAAATGTGGGATATTTGAATGTTTCTTTATTACAAAGTGGTTTGAAGTGAAAAGCTTGGTTCCCCCCTATTCGACATTTCCGGTTCGTTTAAATGTGTTACGCATCCTTCCACTCCCAGGAAAAACTGGCGCACCTTAACAAAACACAGCACAATACACCACATCCGATGACAGCACACTCATACATCACCATACAGCACAATATACCACACCATCGCGTCGAGGCTATTCACCTCGGGGTAACTGGATGATAGTCGCTTTATATAGACATTCGCTGATACACTGCGGCGTGTCAACACCTTTGCTACTCTCCCCCAATTACAAAAAAAAAATTCGATTGATCACCAGCATTGATCGGAATTGGAGTATCGCCGCCTCGCCCGTCGATATCATATTTAATGAATTTGTATAGTAAAATCTAACGCAAATGTGTGTTCTCCCCAAAATATAGAGTATACATTTAAACATGGTTAATTATAATCCTTTAAAAATTTTACCTAATTATTGAAATTTATATGTAATGCTTTTATTATAAACTAGCTGACCCCGCAGCCGTTGTCCTGCGTGAAATTATATGGTTTGTAATGAAAAGAAAGTTAAATTTCTCATTTCATTTTTTTTTTTTTCAATGTAACGCAGCTTTATAAACAACATTTTTTGGTTTCTGTTCCGGTGTACGGAAAAGAAGGTTTTCCAACTCGTGGCACGCCGTGTGAAAAACATAGCATTTCCAAATTTATGCCTCACACTATGCGACTAAATTTAGGTCCTGTTGATTGACATCTCAAATTCAATTTTCACTGGAAACGGAATACGTTTGAAATTAAAAGAGAAATCCTTAGACCTCAAAAGAATTCGTATAATCAAGCATTCTCCTCCTTGTATTCGATAGGTGCGTCACAATCAGTCAGGTTCCATTACACACTTTCGGCGCTTGAAGAATGCGAAATATAATAACGACGGATCTTACTTTGAGACGCAAATGATACGGTGGCATACCAAGCCTGTCCAAAGAATTTAGTTCTACCACTGGATAATTCACGGCGTCGTCTTCATACGATCGATCGATTTGACTTTAAATCTTCCAGTTGAAGTCAAAAACATCGGTATTTTTGGCAGCTAACATTGCACGTGCACTTAAGGAATCGTAGTTACGAAATTTGGCCAATGTCCGAACATTTGTGATGAGTTCATCTTTCGTGAATTGATAAAGGGAAGATGGAATTGATATCGAACCACCGGAAGTATCAACCGTTATTGTACAATTTCCAATTTTTAGCGAAGACGATGTAAAATGTCTTTGACAATGTCGATGTTTATATCGAAAATTATGCGAACTTCATTTTCATTCCAGTGATTAACGTGTTCCAGCATTTGTAATTTCTGGCTTACTTCTCCAAAACTGGCACATATTCCCATATACCATTCACAGTAAGCAATGACTAAAATAAAGTTGAACCGCGTACATTAATCAATAGCAACCGAAGGTAGAAACAATCGTCGTTTTTCGGGTGGATTGTGAAAATTCGTCCTAATGCATTAGTTGATAAGACACCTGCATGTCAATCTACTGGTTGGCCTTGCTTTCTGCGTAACTATTCGACGATGCATTCCATGTACAATATCAAGGTATTTCCAAATAGAGCAATGTTCTCACAAACACATCACTGACGAAAGTTGAGAAAAAACTCGACAATGTTAATTTTGTTGCTGGCGATGTTTCCACTGGCTATAATGTATTCTCTGGGATGAAATACACTCTTTGGCCATTCTCCAAATTAACTGCGAGACGCACAACAGTCGGAAAACGTTCATGAATTGCAAAAGTAAATATCCTACAAAGCGCTTTATTGCAGTTCACGTATCGACCGTATCGTTCAAGACCAATAATCGCCATGTTGCTTCCTTTGGTGACGTACTTACAAACGTATTTTATCGATTTCACCAAACTGCAATACTAAACATTGATATGAGTTTTGAATGTGAATTAGACAACAGTGGAGAATATAGTACGATCCATGTGTTGTCAACTTCGATACTCCCGCCTCTTAATTGAATGCTAAATGTTCTGCCGTTGTCGTCTGGTGAGCGACGCCGATAGAGTGGATATCCATCATTTCTAGTTTGTGTTTCCGAAAGAAAAGTACGTGGATACTGTTTCGTGCATTTATTGACATGAATCTTATTGGTTTTCATCACTTCGTATAATACTGAATCTTTCTTTGCATCAGGAATTGCCGCATGATTGAATGATTTCATCAATTTGATCTGGTGTAATCACCTTCCACCATCCAAAGAAGAATGTGTGCGTGCGGCAAACCTCTCTTTTGCCACTCAACAGGGTACATCTAGCGTCTAACAGCACCATATATGCGTTGCATCAAGATAATGTCCATCGAAGCTGTTGCTTGAAAAGTCTTGCTGTGACATCGTGACGATCGCTTTCTGATTGATCGCGACCCATAATACCGTACGAATGTCATCGCATCCTGGGAGCACTCGTTCATGTGCCTTGGGCTGCTAATGTGTTGATGCCAAAAAGAACGCCGACCGATATTAGCGCGACCTCTTCATGGCATCGTGACAAATTTCAATCTATAATTGATCACTTTGTGTAAAAAACACATAACATTTTCACTGTATAATTTTAAAAAATTTTTGAAGCATACGCCAAATTTGAAAGATTTAAATAATTGAAAACCAAAACAAAAAAATTGAATAAAAAATTTGTATGGAAAAAATTAACTTTTTGGAATTGTTCAATTTTCCGACTTTTCCTCATGAATGACATACAGGTTTTTTTATTTCTAAACCTTCCCCAATCCACGCAGAACATTCTCTGCAAATTTCATCAAGATTGGCTCAGTCGTTCCCTTAGCGTTGCTAATAAACAAACATCCATTCGTTTCTATGGGAAAAAGAAAAGGGCCGCTTTTAGGGGTTTTCCGGCAATTTTTCGAGTTTTTTTCTCCGCATAAACCATCCCTGAACCTCAACGAACATTTTAAAAAAAGAATTATCAAATTTGGTTCAGTCGTATGAAAGTGATGCGCGTACATACATTTTGGCGACTCATTTTTATTTATATAGATTTCCAAAAAATATATCCTTCAAATTTCAGTGCTATCCAATATTCGAATGTGTCCGAACTTATCATTTCTCTGTGCGGTTTCTATACAAACAAGTACATGCTTTTTCTCAGAGAGCATTACTTTAATTCGCTGCACTTTACTTCTAATCTCTTCGGCTTCGTTTTTTCACGTTTTATTTAATTTGTGCACTTAGAGACAACGCACATAGAACATAACAGAAGAGCACAAAACTATTTATGAGGATTAATGAATTACGTGCATTTGCGGAAGTGCTTTGAAAGCAAACAAAGTCACGAACGGAATAAATGAAAAATTACATCGACAACAAACTTATACATATTCACACTTACGAATACACGTGAAAGCACGAGGTGAATTGTACTTTCCTTAAGGACTACAAATTAATCACAGTTATTTCTTTTATAACTATTTTCTTAAAATAAGTTTAAACTAACTTACTTACCTACATTTCAACTCTAATTGAACATTGGTGTCTAACGGCATTGTTTCCCTTTCAGGCGGCACTTTTCATATATGATTATATCACCAAAACTTTATCCCTCTGACTTTTGATACCAACACTCAGACGCCAGGTATTGACATGAAGAAAAAATGTTTCCATACTCTAATTTGATGGATGGAGTCATGTGTGGACGTTCACGAGAGTGAGAAGAGTTTTCTGATTCACTTGGAAGTGGCCAGAAACGATTATTTTACATATGGCTCGAGCAGCTCACGACTTCCTAGACCAAGTATGCGCTGGGTAGCCATCTGGGCATGATTTGCAATGCAGGACAATGTGACCAAAGATGTCTTCTATAAGCGCTTGAAGCGCACTGATAAGATCTGACCCCGCCACGATATCAAAAACGTGCTTGGCATCATTGTGCTTTGGCAAAATGGTCGGTAAATTTAGACTCCACGAGAAAACATCCCCAAATGGGTTGAGTCCGATCGACTTCGACTGGCCCCGAAATAAAGTTATCTGTAGTATTAGATACCAGCATAGAAAAATTCACCTACTTACCTGGCAGTCGAAAAGCCAATCAGATCGTCTTTGTTCGTCATATGATTACTTCCTTATTGCCTACTCAGTCCGAAGGTATTTTGGCAAGCGTTATTTTGCGTGGTATTTCGAGGCTGACGTTGTTATTGATGTTAATGCTGATTCCAAGATAGATGAAGTTATTTACGACTTCGAGTTATGACTGCCAACAGTAACGTGAGAGCCAAGTCGCGAGTGCGACGACTGTTTGTTTGATGACAGGAATATTTCGTCTTGCCTTCGTTCACGACCAGACCTTGTCTGAAATCTCATTTTGCATCAGTCACTAGGTCTGAGGGTTTTACAAAAGTATGCAGCGGTCTTGAAATCTTCTGTTAGTCACCGTATCTTCTCATAGACGCTTGTCGGCCAGCTTGTTAAACTCTTTGCACTCACGCAATTCGGCTTGACTCTTTTTTTGTCTTCCCTCTTCAACTCTTGGTAACTACGAGTATACCATCTCGCACGTGTTGTGGTAGATTGTAACGTTGAGAAGTGGATGCTCTCAGAGAGCTGTAGTTTCGATTGGATTTATTTTGTGTAAATAAAAGCTCTGAGATACAAATAATGTACTCGTAAATCTTTGTATTTGTATTACTATGTTATATTAGCGAATGGCTTGGCCTTCAGTAAATATGCATGTAGAAAATTAGTATGTATAATACAGAAAACGTTCTTCCTATACGAAAAATAATGGCTCATATGTTTGGTGGAAGCGGTAATTGAATTTGACCTAATGTAATTCCTTTCACATTCGGTGGTTATTCCTCTTGATTTAATTTCATTCAATTTAGTTATTGTCTTCTTTTTTTATTGTAAATAACAGGCGAAGTAGCTGAGAGTAGATAGAGATTATCGTTATATCTTATATTATAATATATCCTCTACCAAGTTTTATATATAACACGTAAGAAAGTGCTAAGTTCAAACATTTAATACACTTTTAACGTGCACGAATCATAGCTAAGGAAATACTTTACGTTAACCCGAGCCGATAGAACTCTGGAAATCAAGAAAA
This sequence comes from Bactrocera dorsalis, assembly GCF_023373825.1. Lineage (NCBI taxonomy): Eukaryota > Metazoa > Arthropoda > Insecta > Diptera > Tephritidae > Bactrocera > Bactrocera dorsalis. The sequence goes on from NC_064305.1 coordinate 56,860,781, forward strand.
CTGCTGTTTTTAACCCTTTGCTTTATATAGTTAAATCCATTAAAATGTTAAATTTTTTATGAAATATTTATTAAAAGAATATAAAATTACAGATCAGGCAGGATATTTTCTTTTGAGGTCCTTTTTTTACAGTCTGGACACAGATTTATATACTCCTGAACACAGCGTAGCAAAAATTGCTATTGTCCTTATTTTTCAGTGATCAAACCATGAAAGCTCTTTTATAGCTCTTTCAGTTGTATCATTAACAGCCGTTAAAAACAGGACTTTTCTTTTCGCCTCTGAATAGGTCACATCTTCATCCCATGTAGAAACGGTTGTCTGGACGAAATTTTTATCAATTTTTAATCGAGAAAATAAATTTGTACTCTTGACAGACACAAAATCACTTAATGGTTTTCCTTCAATACTAAATAAGGCAATATTATTAATTTATTATTATTATTTATTGAAATAGTATAAAAAATAGTACTGTTTTATAAATTTACACAATATACAATAAATATTACTTTGGATGGGCCATTCCACAAAATAAAAAGTATTTATTGTATTCCTACTTATTATACAGATAATCAGACACATCTTCTTTAGATGGAATATATCTCTTCCCAGAATCATACAACCTCTCCCTTTGGAAATTCCCCATAATTCTTTCTTCTGACTAGTACCAAAGATGTAGACTAAACTTGCTCAGGCCTGCTTTGAAGATCAATTCGTCAACAGTTTCATATTCCTTAAGCCTCTTTAAAAAGCAAAAATCTTGATTTGGTGTCTTCACCGCCAGACTACATCCAAGCTATGATTTTACATATAAAATCACAATGAACGATGAATGAAACACACGTCTTGAAGTGCTCGCTTATCCTTGGCACTAGACTTGAATTCAGATTGCAACAAACATATATTTAAAGAGTAAATAGCTCCAGCCTTCCATCTTGTTTGATGCATCGCTCCAGAAGGTCTAATCCCTGTCTTCTCCTAAGGAAATAATAGATATTTCAATCGGTTCCTGATAATCGTCACGACTAATGGTTTTTCGCTGTTCTTAAAATTTCATCAAATGTTCTATTGTTGTATTACAAATATGTCATGTGACGATATCGGTACTTGTTTCAATAGCAGGAGGATTAATAATTTTCCAGTTGTCTCTAATCTTTTTGAACAGTGGGATATCAGGGCTACTTGTTACTTGGTGGATTTTTGTTTTGAAGATACATCTTAAAACCAGGTCGTAAACGTGATGACGCCAAGCAAAGAGTAGTAATTATCTGTCTTGTTTTTGTTTCAAAAGTACACAAGCTCCTTTTGATCGCCCGTTATGTATTTTGTCATCGAGTCATAAAATCCGTTCAATACAACTTTAGCTTTGACCCTGTCAGGAAGAGCTCTCCAGTTTGGGTGCAGCCAGAAGTGGTTTCTTTTCTTCAAATGAAATTAGTATTAGTAGGTGTTCTTCTTTCGAACTTCTCACGTCAAGTCCAGGAAATAATTTCCCGTCCTTGTGAACGATCACTACTTCAGTCACATTATTCTGAAGATCTGATTTAATAGATTCCGCCCTATTTTGTCGATTTGTTTATCAGAAAGTCATCACAGCTAAGATGTAGTGTTTATAGCCTGAAATATAATATATAGACATAATTCCATATGCTTAATTGACATCTATCTAAAGCTGCAGCTAACTTAGGCGTGAAAAAGTTTTTCCTTCCTCTTTTTGTAGTAGTTTCAGAACTTATTATTTAAGAGGTGGATGCCAAGAGCTCCTCAAGGCTTTTATCAGAGCTGGTAAGTTGATCGTCGAATATTATAGTTTTTATACCCTGAACAGGGTATATTAAGTTTGTACCAAAGTTTGTAACACCCAGAAGGAAGCGTCGGAGACCCTGTAAAGTATATAAAGGGTGATTTTTTAAGAGCTTGATAACTTTTTTTTAAAAAAAAACGCATAAAATTTGCAAAATCTCATCGGTTCTTTATTTGAAACGTTAGATTGGTTCATGACATTTACTTTTTGAAGATAATTTCATTTAAATGTTGACCGCGGCTGCGTCTTAGGTGGTCCATTCGGAAAGTCCAATTTTGGGCAACTTTTTCGAGCATTTCGGCCGGAATAGCCCGAATTTCTTCGGAAATGTTGTCTTCCAAAGCTGGAATAGTTGCTGGCTTATTTCTGTAGACTTTAGACTTGACGTAGCCCCACAAAAAATAGTCTAAAGGCGTTAAATCGCATGATCTTGGTGGCCAACTTACGGGTCCATTTCTTGAGATGAATTGTTGTCCGAAGTTTTCCCTCAAAATGGCCATAGAATCGCGAGCTGTGTGGCATGTAGCGCCATCTTGTTGAAACCACATGTCAACCAAGTTCAGTTCTTCCATTTTTGGCAACAAAAAGTTTGTTAGCATCGAACGATAGCGATCGCCATTCACCGTAACGTTGCGTCCAACAGCATCTTTGAAAAAATACGGTCCAATGATTCCACCAGCGTACAAACCACACCAAACAGTGCATTTTTCGGGATGCATGGGCAGTTCTTGAACGGCTTCTGGTTGCTCTTCACCCCAAATGCGGCAATTTTGCTTATTTACGTAGCCATTCAACCAGAAATGAGCCTCATCGCTGAACAAAATTAAAGCGCGAAACACATTTCGAACCGAACACTGATTTTGGTAATAAAATTCAATGATTTGCAAGCGTTGCTCGTTAGTAAGTCTATTCATGATGAAATGTCAAAGCATACTGAGCATCTTTCTCTTTGACACCATGTCTGAAATCCCACGTGATCTGTCAAATACTAATGCATGAAAATCCTAACCTCAAAAAAATCACCCGTTATATAAATGATCAGTATGTCGAGCTGAGTCGATTTATCCATGTCTGTGACCTGGACGCCCTGGTTCTCTTTGTTTTTGTAAAAATATCTTATCTTTTTCAATTTTCATCAGTTCTAAAGCATCAGCATGTGCTACATCAAATAAATTATTTAAATTGTTCTTGAAATCCTCCGCAAGGTGCTTGTAAATGTTTACTCACGTTACAGCTATCACAGATGGGCGGACAGATAAGAGATTCCAAACCTTCTCATCATATTGTTTATTTATATGCGCAAACTCTATATCTATCTCGCTTAGATTTGGGTGATACATACCTGCAGGTGGACAAAACTATTATACGCCGTGGTAACAGGTTGCAGGAGTATAAAAAGAGCAGTCAGTGTTAAAACTAATATGTCGGTGTGAACTAACGTTAAGCAATACCAAAAGCTCCTCCTCTGTCCTCTTTGACCTCTCCGAGCCGTTCGATATCAAACGGGGCGACTCCCTATCGTTTGACTTCTTCAATCTACTTCTGGAGAAAATACTTCGATCTGCAGATGTGAATAAATGGGTCTCGTAGTGAATGAGGGCAAGACGAACAATCTCCTGTCATCAAACAAACAGTCGTCGCATTCGCAATTTGAATGTCACTTCACTGTTGACAGTCATAACTTCGAAGTCGTAGATAATTACGTCTACCTTGGAATCAGCATTAACACCAACTGACAACACAGAATAGCTCTTGCCAACATTCATCAGCCCCGTCCTAACATAAGGTACAGAGGCATGGACGCTGACAACATCTGATGATGGAACACGCTGTTGTAAACTCGGCTATAACCACAGAAGCGATGTCTAAATAAAAATATGCTAAATACTTTTATAGTATGGGAACTAGGGTGCTTCAAAAAAAATTTTAAAATTATTTTTTTCAACTCTTTCCCCCACAAATGTTAGTGATTGACAAATAAAAAATCCTTCCTCAAACCAGGCGCTGTAGCTTAACTCTAAGGGGTCGCTATTTTTTTTTAGGCTTACCTTTTTTCGATCAAACTAAAAATTCACCAACTAATTTTCGTTTCTCAAAAATAACCACCACATATTCAGAAAGTTTACTTTTCAAACTTTAAAAATTTCTGTGAAAAAGTTTGATTATCTCAATTAGACGATTAAATATAGTGATTTGAAATTTGGAATTTTTTCAATAAAAATAAAAAAGTTTCTGAGAATAACAATTTTATCGCGGGAATATTTAAAGTTTGAAAAGCCAACTTTATGAATATGTGATGGTTATTTCTGAGAAACGAAAATTAGTTGGTGAAATTTTAGTTTGAATGAAAAAACGAAAATTCCTACGTTAAATGTATGGGAACCTAAAAAAAATAGCGACCTCTTAGAGTTAAGCTACAGCGCCTGGCTTGAGGGAGGATTTTTTGTTTGTCAATCACTAACATTTGAAGGGGTAAGAGTTGAAAAAAAATTAAAGAAACAATTTTTGAAACACCCTAGTTCCCATACTATACAAGTATTCAGAATATTTTTATTTAGACATGATAATAGTTAATAGATAAAATCGGGTCGGTACTACCCCAACTCCCATGTACTACATATAATGATTTTCTTGCCGAATATGTCGGTCAGTGTGCTATAGTATATGTATATATAAAATTGCTTGGATTCCGATCAACCGGTTGGCATTTTACACAGTTTTCTGGCTTTGATTCCTGCAAGGTGCAAGAGTATAAAAGGTTTGGTTGCACACGAACTTACACCTTCCTTACTTGTTGATTTTTTTTTATTTAATAACTATTTAATGAACAAGTTTTTCTTATCTCTCATAAAGTGAAAGTTCCCTTAGTTCCAAGTGGAATGAATTTCATGGTCATTTTGTTTTGTGAGCCACTAAGTCTTTATAACTATTTCACATTATTTCCCGTGGAGCAGCATTTTATGATAGGCAGAAAAAAAAGACCAGAACAAAGGGGACATAAACTTGCTGCTATACGAAAATTTTATGAGAAATGAACTCAAAACTTGCAATTGCTTTACGTTTCGAATGCTAATTTAACTATTGACGAACAGCTGATTCCTTTCGGAGGTAGATGTCCTTTCAAAGTAGACATGCTTAGCAAACCTGGGAAATATGGCACGAAAGCATAAATAGCAGCAGATTCTGACACCGCGTTTTGCCTACAGTTTCAAATTTGTTTGGCAAAGTGAGAGACAATGCTGAACGGAACCAAACAGAACTGGTTGTTCTAGACTTTTCTCATATCGTGTTAGAAATGTGACTACCGATAATTTTTTTAAGAGTCAGAGACTTGCAAATTAGAAGTGCAAAAGGAAAAAGTAATTACTGTCCTTTGTGTTTGTGGACTTCGGAGGATGGAGTCATATGTAGAAGTTCACGCAAGTGAGGAAAGTTCTCTGATCGCCATTCACTTGGGAGTGGCCAGAAACGATTCTTTTACATATGACTCAAGCAGCTCACGACTTCCGGTCTTTGACCAAGTATCCTCTGGGTAGCCTAAGAACATCCGTTTGAAGGCGAGCTAACGTGAGAAGGCGAAATATCCCCTACATAGGGTTGTGCGCTGGGTTTGGGACCCGCCACGTAAAAAAAAACAACCCCAGCGAATAGCAACAACCAGCCTCGGATGAGAGACCCCCCTTTTGATGACGACCATGGAAAACGAAATAAGGACTACGAATTGAGGGCATGCACCTGGAATGTCCGGTCCCTTAATTGGGAAGGTGCCGCTGCCCAGCTGGTTGATGTCCTCGTGAAAATAAAGGCTGACATCACCGCCGTCCAAGAAATGCGATGGACGGGACAAGGACAAAGACGAGTAGGTCCTTGTGGCATTTACTACAGTGGCCATATAAAGGAGCGCAAGTTTGGTGTTGGATTCGTGGTGGGAGAGAGACTCCGTCGCCGAGTACTATCATTCACTCCGGTGAATGAACGTCTAGCCACAATCCGCATCAAAGCGAGGTTCTTCAACATATCGCTGATTTGCGCCCACGCCCCGACGGAAGAGAAGGACGATGTGACCAAAGATGACTTTTATGAGCGCTTGGAGCTCGCTTATGAGAGCTGCCCCCGCCACGATGTCAAAATCGTGCTTGGCGACTTCAACGCCAGGGTGGGCAAAGAAGGTATCTTTGGCACTACGGTCGGTAAATTCAGCCTCCACGAGGAAACATCCCCAAATGGGTTGAGGCTGATCGACTTCGCCGGGGCCCGAAATATGGTTATCTGTAGTACTAGATTCCAGCATAAGAAGATTCATCAAGCTACCTGGCTGTCTCCGGATCGAAAAACTACCAACCAGATCGATCATGTTGTGATAGACGGAAGACACGTCTCCAGTGTTTTAGATGTGCGTGCGCTCCGAGGTCCTAACATCGACTCGGACCACTATCTTGTTGCAGCTAAGATTCGCACCCGCCTCTGTGCAGCAAAAAACGCACGCCAACAAACACAAGGAAGGTTCGACGTCGAGAAGCTGCAATCACAACAGACAGCCTAGCGATTTTCTACTCGGCTTGCACTCCTGCTCTCTGAGAGCACTCGTCAACAACTCGGTATAAGGGAACTGTGGGACGGCATTTCAAACTCCTTACGTACAGCTGCAACCGAAACCATTGGTTTTCGGAAGGTGCAAAAGAACAGCTGGTACGACGAGGAGTGCCGTGTCGCAGCGGAGAGAAAACAGGCTGCCTACCTCGCAACGTTACGATCGACCACAACACGTGCGGGATGGGATAGATACCGAGAGTTGAAGAGGGAAGCGAGACGCATTTGTAGACAGAAAAAGAAAGAGGCCGAAATGCGTGAGTACGAAGAGCTTGATAAGCTGGCCGACAGGGGTAATGCTCGAAAATTCTACCAAAAGATGCGGCGGCTTACAGAAGGTTTCAAGACCGGAGCATACTCATGTAGAACCCCCCAGGGTGATCTAGTCACCGATGCCCAGAGCATACTTAAATTATGGAGGGAACACTTCTCCAGCCTGCTGAATGGCAGTGAACACACAACGCCAGGAGAAGACGAACCCGATTCCCCAATCGATGACGATGGAAAAGACGTTCCATTGCCCGACCAAGAAGAAGTTCGAATAGCAATTACATGCCTGAAGAACAACAAAGCGGCGGGGGCGGATGGATTGCCAGCCGAGCTATTCAAACACGGCGGCGAAGAACTGATAAGGAGCATGCATCAGCTTCTTTGTAAAATATGGTCGGACGAAAGCATGCCCAACGATTGGAATTTAAGTGTGCTATGCCCAATCCATAAAAAAGGAGACCCCACAATCTGCGCCAACTACCGTGGGATTAGCCTCCTTAATATCGCGTATAAGGTTCTATCGAGCGTATTGTGTGAAAGATTAAAGCCCACCGTCAACAAACTGATTGGACCTTATCAGTGTGGCTTCAGACCTGGTAAATCAACAACCGACCAGATATTCACCATGCGCCAAATCTTGGAAAAGACCCGTGAAAGGAGAATCGACACACATCACCTCTTCGTCGATTTTAAAGCTGCTTTCGACAGTACGAAAAGGAGCTGCCTTTATGCCGCAATGTCTGAATTTGGTATCCCCGCAAAACTGATACGACCTCTCCGAGCCGTTCGATACCAAACGAGGTTTCAGACAAGGCGACTCCCTATCGTGCGATTTCTTCAATCTGCTGCTGGAGAAAACAGTTCGAGCTGCAGAACTTAATCGAGCAGGTACAATCTTTTATAAGAGTGTACAGCTGCTGGCGTATGCCGATGATATTGATATCATCGGTCTCAACACCCGCGCCGTTAGTTCTGCTTTCTCCAGACTGAACAAGGAAGCAACGCAAATGGGTCTGGCAGTGAACGAGGGCAAGACGAAATATCTCCTGTCATCAAACAAACAGTCGTCACACTCGCGACTTTCCACTCACGACACTGTTTACAGACATAACTTTGAATTTGTAGAAAAATTCGTCTAACTTATAACCAGCGTAAACACCACCAACAATGTCAGCTTTGAAATCCAACGCAGGATAACTCTTGCCAACAGGTGCTACTTCGGACTGAGTAGGCAATTGAGAAGCAAAGTCCTCTCTCGACAGACAAAAACCAAACTCTATAAGTCACTCATAATTCCCGTCCTGCTATATGGTGCAGAGGCCTGGACGATGTCAACAACAGATGAGTCGACGTTGCGAGTTTTCGAGAGAAAAGTTCTGCGAAAGATTTATGGTCCTTTGCGCGTTGGCCACGGCGAATATCGCATTCGATGGAACGATGAGCTGTACGAGATATACGGCGACATTGACATAGTTCAGCGAATTAAAAGACAGCGGCTACGCTGGCTAGGTCATGTTGTCCGAATGGACGAAAACACTCCAGCTCTGAAAGTATTCGACGCTGTACCCGCCGGGGGAAGCAGAGGAAGAGGAAGACCTCCACTCCGTTGGAAGGACCAAGTGGAGAAGGACCTGGCTTCGCTTGGAATATCCAATTGGCGCCACGTAGCGAAGAGAAGAAACGACTGGCGCGCTGTTGTTGACTCGGCTATAATCGCGTAAGCGGTGTCTACGCCAGTAAAGAAGAAGAAGATTTGTGGATTTCTTGTTTTATAATTTTTATGTGAAAAATAATGGCGAGCCTTAAAAAACACCCTGTAATGTGTTGCTTGGTTACCTGGCCATCATTGGACTCTTATTTGGCTCAGTAACTTAATTTCAATTTCGGTCAATTATTATGAATTGCTTTTCCAATTAATGACCGGAGAAGACGTAAAAGTTTCTGCTGAGCCGAAAATGGCAATCAATGCACTGTGTTCACCAATAATTTGCTTATTTATATATTGATTTCCACCAACAACCCGCTTAATTAATTGAAACATTGTCGCTGGGCGCTGAGTTTTGTAGCGAAATATGAAAAATGCAAAATATGATTACTAATTCTCATTACAGTAGCTGTGTTGACACTCTTAAAGCATGTCAATGCGGGTGCCGTCTTGTGGCGCCTAAAATTATACACCTCGCTAAGAAATGCTAATTTAGTGGCGTCAAAACTGTTGAAAACGCAAAATTCTCCGCCACTTAGCTTCTCCGCACGCCTGCCTTCACCGACGAAGTGATGAACCGAGCCGCCGCTGATGTTTATGAATTTCATTAGCATAAATTGAATGGCGGCGGTGGCGGAGGCGGCAGCAGCGTTGGCGGCGCCTTGGCTGCTGTTGTTGTGGGCGTTCGCTGCGGCTTGTATAGATTTGCAGCTACAGATTAATGGCTAAACACTGTTTATCTATTCATGTTTACTTATTTATTTATGTGTGCGCAAGTAGCATAATTAAGTAAATTACATAGATTACAATGCATTAATTTGAATTATTTGCAGGCGCAAGTTTGGGAAGAAAATGAAAAAGGCCACCGTGGCGAAACGTATTAAGAGCAGGTGAGGATGGTTATAGGGGCTCCATTAAAGTGAAATTGTAAGCTTAATTTACGAGCAGTATTTGCATTTATAGCAGATTGAGGCAACAAGTACTTGCATTATCAGGCGGTGTGATATTTGACGATACGGAGCTGACTTATCGACTACTTTTTGGTGCAAAGTTTTTGCACTTTTATTATTTTGAGATCCTTTTCTTAGCACTTTATATTTCGATAAGTTTATTCTAGATCCCCAAATAGGTGCCTTTTTGCTTCGTCACTTAATTACTACGACTATTTGCTGGGGGTGAAAAGGAAAAGCCAAGCTTATAGAACTGAGGAAAGCGGTAGTGGAAGCAACAAGTAACCTAAATCATACAAGTCCCCAATTTATTTATTGACTTTGTCTTCTTATTTATTTCAGCAATACATTTCTGATTGCTATAATTCGTATGTAATCCCGAAGAAAAATCACCTATGGAAGCTGTAACTGCTTTGGTGTAAGGAATGCTCCTCCCGAAAATAACATTGAAATGCCACTATTGGGCTTCATACTAATTGACCGTCCTTGGCCGGTTACGTCGACCTGACTGTCATAGGAATAGTCCTACTATTTTCATTGATTTCACTATAGCCTTTGAAAGTAAAGCATTTCTAAATAATTTGTATATAATACGGATTCTTTTCATTTACGTAGACCCAACTTTCTACGGAATTACTTCATTTTCGTCAAAGGTCATAATCACTTATTAGATCGCATTAAAGGAGTGGAATACTTCTGAAAAATATTTTTTCCGAAGGACTGCAAAGGTCCTGGTTGGCCTTGTTATGGTTTTGACCTGATTAAGGTGTCCGGTTTTTAACTTTAACCGCATGCGATAGTCTGTACCTTCTTCGAGCTCGGTTTGCTGTGTGAAGTTCACTGTTTTGACTGTTTGTTGGTCCCTGGTAAGTATCAGAGAATCTTCACTTTGGCTTATCCAAGGAATGCACTTGGACTACTAAATGCAGTCTCTATGAAGTCATAATAAATACTCTTGTATTCGAGCTTATATGTAAGTCGGCAAAGTGCTTTGTGGCCAGCACAAATTTCCTTAGGAGGTTGGTTTCCCACGAGCTCGTTGGAACATATAAAAAGAGCTCCCAAATGTTATATTCTGTTATTTGTAGCTGCGATTCCGCTGTGGACTGTCGTCCATCCTAGTTCTATCGCAAAGATACCAAATGCTATTCTTAACGAGGTTAGGCATTCATTGTCCAGCCTTGAAAGCACGATCAGCAGCTCAATGCTAGTATCGTCGCGCTGCTATCACAGTGGATAGTCATACTCCACAACAGTTCTTTTCACTACCGCTACCTTAATGATAGCAGCAGCAATCTCGGCTTGAAAATCACTACAGTAGTTAGGAAGTCTGAAGCTGAAGTTAAGTTCTTAACAAATTACCCTTCCAAAAAAGGCGCCAGAGTTTGGTTTAATGACTCCACAATTAAAAAACTCGGGTTCGAAGTCAAAACGTGAGAGTATTTCTGAATGTTCAGACATATGGCCGCCGACAGCTTTCTCTTTCCCTTTATTTCATGCAGGGTATTACGCTCATGGTCTTCTGTCTCAAGTATCTCTGTCTGTGTTTCATCGTAGTTGGCGTTTTTAAAACAACTGGAAGTGTCTCATTAAAAACCGGCGCGCGACCACGTCGAAACTCTTCAAAACATATTTAGTAGTCGTCTTCCAAGAAAAGAAGTATACAACACCCAAGCGCTCTTTGCAAGATCTTTTTTACCATACTCGAGAGTCGATTTACCGACTGATTTTGCTTTTTTTTATTTTTCAAGAATCCACGCATAACACCACTTCCACTCCCGTCAAAACAAAGCTATGAGTACGATTCGACTGAGATTTAGACAATAGCCATCTTCCGTTGCGCCATCTGGCGCTGAGACTAAGTACGTGTTACGATTTTCTCATGAAAATTCAACTCCAGCGTAAGTAAGAGGAATTAGTTGAAGTTAAGAAAGTAAATCTAAAATTTAAACTCTTTCCCCTTTAACTAGGGGCCAACCACAATATTTAGGGATGCTCAGCAAACATCACTCGACCGTCTGAAAAGTAAACAACTACACTACCCCTAAAATGCCACCAGCTGCTACATTTATGCGCTTATCTTATATCAATAAGCAAAGTATTTTAGTATCCTAAACCAAGCAAACAAACGACCGTCGCTCAAAATGCCATTCGTGTCGCCCCGGCGTTCGCCACGACCATGGTCAGTAGAGATATCCATTTGGGTCGCCTTTTCTTGTTCCACACCTCGGTGTGTTCGGTCGAGTGTACGCCAGCTACAACCTTCTAAACCCAAGTGACTTAAGAAAATTGAGTATGAAAATATTGACATAAAAAGCATGTGTACACATTGGCCCCAACCCCAACCCACTTTCGCCCCTCATTCGGCTTCGGTACACTTGTTTTCACAGTTATGCTGGCATTGCAATGCCACTTTTCTTCAAACTTTTCACACCCACTACCTACCACTTGAGTTGTGTACTTTTTTTGCGTACTGTTACAAAATATTTTGCTCTCAGCAACCATTTTAAACAGTAAAGTGAGTAAAGTATGGACGGATACAAAGCGTAAAGCACACAAGTAAAGAGAGTACTAGCATATTTGTATGTATGTTTGTATATGAGGCGAGTACGAGGTATGAATGGGTTAGGTTATGTCGAAGGAGAGGGCCAAGTGCGCGGGTTAGTTTTACATTGCGTACGTGTGAGAGTGAGGGAGTTCGAGCTGCGACTTGCAGTTGACTGACATCTGCATTATGGCGTGTTGTGTAATTCGCTCGCTGCCGCCAACTGTGGCGTCTTTTTGCCTGCAATCTGTGTGTGCTTGCCGTTATGTGCGATTAGTTTAAAGATATCTTCATTTCGTTATAAATATCTGCTAATAAATGAGTTTGAAAGAGGTTTAATTTCTTGTGTGTGTGGTGGCGAGATGTGAAGAGATAACACTTTGCAGTTTTAATGCAACAAAATGAGCAATGGAAGACTTTATTAATTTGTGATTAAAATTAGAATGCAATTTAGGGTTTAGTCAAAGTAAACTTTAGGCTTTGTATATGAATTTTCTTTTCAAATCACAAAATAAGATGACTGGTGGACTTAGATTTTAGAATGGTAACAGGAGACGAAAAGTGGATCAAATACGACAATAATGATCGACAAAGATCATGATTCAGGCGTGGTGAAGCTCAACAAAAGGTCACAAAGCCACGATTGACACATCGGAAAGTTATGAGCAGCTCCTGCCTGATCGAACGACTGATTCTACATTTTACTGTCAACAACTGATGAGATTACAGCAAGCAATTGAAAAAAATGGCTAAAACTTATCAACTGAGATGGCTTCGTCTTCCATCAGGACAACGCCAGACCACAGACATCTTTGATGATTCGCAAAATCTGGGAGTGCTGGCTGGGAAGTTTTGTTGCATCCATCATATAGCCCTGACCTTACATCATCGGACTACCATTTGCTTCGGTCAATACAGAACTCCCTTAATGGGGAAAAATAGACTTCAAGAGAAACCTTTGAAAATTTCTTGTCTCAGTTTTTCGCCGCGAAAGCAGAAACGTTTTCCACTGATGGAATAATGTCTCTAGCGGAAAAATGGCAAAAAGCGATCTACCAAAATAGTAGTACATATTTGGTTCATTAAAGTTCATTATAATTTTTTCTATTACAAACATTTTTAAAGCTTTAACAATGTTTGATATCACTGCAAGAAGTTTCAAAAAATAACAAGCAGTTTGATTTGAATAACTTAAAAACAAATTACATAGAAATTGATAATAATATTCAAATATATTTCATCCCTTCATATTTTAGCTGCCAAATCAACTATGTGGTTTTTTTTCCACATAATCGCCTACAGAGGCATGTGTCTAAGCGGAGATTTCTCGCCTCCTCATTCACATGTGCATTAAGCCTTTTGTAGTGGGCATCTGCCTGACTTCTTATTTCTTTGGCGACTGTATATACCCTTAGGTCTCGATGAATATCAGCATTTCTGCATTACCAAGGAGCATTGACACTGGCTCTTAGCACCTTGTTTTGTACGTTGTATAATATTAATACTGCTATCATTGGCATATTCCCACAATTGCGCACCATATGACCATACCGGCTTGATTATTTGTTTGTATAGAAGTAATTTGTGGAGTATGGACAATTTCATTTTCGACAATTTCAGATCCTTTTTTTTAATATGCTCTTTCCCAATCTAAAGCGCATCGAGCGTGATCCCAAAATATTTAGCTGTATTTGTATTTGGTTTGCAGACATTTAGGATACTTATAGGTTGATAAGTGATTCTTTTGTTTGTAAAATTTTCATGAACCGATTTGCCACCGTTTAGTTTTATTCTTAATTTTTTATTCCAACTTAAAACAGCAAAAGTGGCAGTTACACTGTTTGGTACTAACGGTAAGTGTCTTGTATACAGAATGCGAGTTACGACAATTAAGTAATGAGACTGATTCCATAAAAACCGTATATTTGAAAATTAATTTACAACTCTGCCATCCCCTCCAAAGCAGTCCCCTTGGGCAGCTATAAAGCGATTCCAGCGCGTTTTCCATGCTTCGTAACATTTCTGGAACAGAACGTAACATTTCTGGAACGTCGACTGGGATGTCCGGGAGTACCCTCGTCACGGCCGCCTGGATGTCCGTAATTGACATGAAATGGGTTCCTTTGACCACCGATTTTGTTTCAGGAAACAAAAAAGTCACAGGGTGACATGTCGGGCGAATAAGGCGGCTGTTGCAATACGGCGATCCCTTTAGAGGTTAAATACTGGGACACGCTGAGGGCGATGTGGCACGGCGCGTTGTCGTGATGAAGGATCCAGTTACGAGCGATGTCTGGGCGATGTCTGGTTCGAGTACTTGGCCATAGTAGACTTGATTCACAGTTTTCCCTGGTGGAACGAATTCTTTGTGGACGATTCCACGGCTATCAAAAAAGGCAATAATCATCGTTTTCACAAGACTTGCTCATGCGAGCTTTCGGGCAGGAGGGCGCGCGGAGATAACCATTCTGAGCTTTGGCGTTTGGTTTCCGGGTCGTATTGGAAAAACCAGCTCTCATCGACCGTAATAACTCGATCAAGCAGCGTGGGATCGTTTTCCCACGAGTTTTGTTCCAAACTGTTTTCTGCGACGGTAATTTTTTTGCTCTTGATTTCGTTTTTCCATTTCTTTCGTAAATGAGTCAACTTCTATCTTTTATTTTTTTTATAGTAGGGGAAAGCATCGAAAGCCGGAGTACGGAAGTTTAATCCCCTGTACCTAACTTACTCCCAACTCAAGACTCTCCCCACGGAACCACCAGCTAAGTATTACTTCGTGGAAGAGTCAAGACATTTTAGTCTCCTCTATTGCGCGGACTGACGGACGAAAAGATCTCAGTTTGGTCATTATGAAACGCTGACGCTTCGCTGACAGCTTTCCATTTATCAGTCGCTTTCCATGAGAGTCGTTAAATTATCGACCGCAAAAGTACCACCGAGTGTGGTTTTTAGTTTTTCCCTTGTATTTAAAAAACGAGGGCAATAAAATAATACATATTCATAATCTTCTATATACTCTCTACCGTCTACGTCGGACAGATGTCATTGTGGTATCTGTAAAGATAACTTCTACAGCATCCATGTCCACTAAGTATTTGGTTCAGATGGATATGCAGGTCTCCATGTCGTTTGTCTATCCACGAGTGGATGTCTGGAATAAGTCGATGAGTCCAGTCCCTTTGGATGAGGAACTCCACCGCTTTTGTCACATTTTAGTGCTCTTGTTTCTCTCCTCTGTCTTTGCTGATACGATTTTAGGCGTTGATAATTGATATAATTTCTCGATCGGATGTCAATGGGCGACATGCAGGCTAATATAATAGTTCAGCAGCGTCGGTTGATATAGTCCGGTTTGCCTTCGCGGAAGAATACTTCAGGTGTTCTTTAAATTTTAATTTTGAATCTAATATTACTCCCAGATACTTCAACTGCGGCTGCGAAGTAATCTTTCACTCCCCTATGGTGGAGCTCTATTCGTTCTTCTATCTTCCTAATCTTTATGAGTGAAACTTCTGTTTTGTACTCCACCAGTTCCAGACTCACAGAAGAGAACCACTGACGTCGACAATTTAAGCACTCATTACATTTACATTTTGTTACATTGAATAGTACATTACATTGTAATTTCTCAGGGTGGCTAATTGTTTGGCCACTGTTACCATCATGAGATCATTCGCATAAACTACAGACGTGAACTACTGTTGGTTACTGTCTTCTTAGCACCTCGTCAAACATCAGGTTCCATAATAGTGGGCCTAATATTGAGCCTTGGGGTACTTCACTTGAGATAGAGTAGCTCTTGTTGACTTTAGCGACATCGAAAATAAGCCTTCTGTTTTTAAAATAGCTCGTTATAATGTTTATGAGGTATTCAAGGGCCCGTATTTCATCCAGAGCTTTGATTACGTTTGCCCATTTTGCCGAGTTGAACGCATTCTTGACATCCAGGGTAATCATCGCGCTGTACTTTTTTGTGCTACTTTTCCATCTTTTGCCACTTACTGCACATTTCGCAGTAACAATGACTTATTGCAGTGCGTCAATAGTAGATCTCTTTTATGTAAAACCGTATTGTCTCTCTGATAACCCGCCGGCTTTTTAAATTTCTAGCTCCAAGCGGTTTCTTACAATGCTTTCGTACACTTTCCCAATCGTGTTGAGCATGCGAAGAGGTCGATATGATGAAGGTTCTTCTGGTGGCTTTGGGAGTAGAACCAGGTGCTGTATCTTCCACGGATCGGGGAACACCTCTTCTAATATACACGTATTGTACATGTTAACAAATGAACTGCGTCTAGGAGTTATGGCTTCTTTAAGGGCACTATTTGGCGTACCATCTTTTCCGTTGGCCAGTAAGTTGGTGTTCCGGTCGATACGAATTCACAACCGGTTTCTTGAGCTGCCTGGAATAAGTCTCGCCCTTAGTTGTCGTTAGGCGCAATCTCCAGTAAACACGCTTCGCGTTAAAGTCGCCTCCCATAATAAATTTGTGTGGATGAGAATATATTGTATTGATGAGGCAATATATTGTACTCTTAACTTATATATGTACATTAGTCACTGTAAATACTCGTATATTATAAGAAATTAAATCAATTTGAACAGACAGTCTTGTTCTTTAAGCAACTGGTAGCGAATGCAGCTTTTGAACTGAGGGAAACATCCATACTCGTCGACTGGAATAAGAAGAGGAATTCTAAGATATTTAGCAAGTTCCCTTTTCAATCTAATACCATGGATTTTTGAAATCCGTTAAAGTTAAACTTAAATTTGGACTCCAATATTGCCTTCCCTTTCGGAGAAAAATGGGACAGTGGTGAGGTTGACAGGGACAGAGGGATAAGCATTTAAACGGATGGGTTCAAAGAAGATAATTGAGTGGTAATTTGTGTCTTTTCAACAAAATCACACTTTAGAATCGCTTTCCGACCTTTCCGAACTACTGCAATGCCTACTAAGCGGTTATCACAGCAAATAAAGAAAACCTTCTTGTTCATAAACTGGATGAAGGAGTACAGATAGGAGGTTAGAATCACAGTCGATGGCATCAAAATTCCGACTGTCAACAACCCATTTGACATTCTGTGCTCTTCACTCCGTACGAGTACAAAGTACAGAGCCACAACTAAGGTAGCCGCTAGCTAGCCGCGATAAAAAGATATTTATTCTCAAAGTGAGCGGTAGACAAAATAAGTTTGGAACCACTGGTATAAAGTCTTATATAGGGACAGAACTCTATTTGGAAGGTGGCTTTGTTTTAGAGATTTATTGATTGATAAGGACAAGACGAAACAGAAATATGGGGTATAAAAAAGTCAACGATTCCTCGAAGTTAGGCTTATAAGGTTGTGGTAGTTTAGGATGTTTGTTCCTAATGGATGGCGGAGACATGGACAATGCAAAGGAAGATTTAAACTTCTTCATCCTGATTCAAGTTACAGTTTTGTAACTTTATTGCTAACTGAGCAAAGATATTTTAATTTCTTGCGAATGAAATTATTGTGTGGAGAAATGATGTTCGGTGTTTAACAGTGCAATTTTTATTATAGTTTATTTCTGGCGGATACCTCTCGATTTCCATATTAGCTTCTCTGTACTAGGATCATAGTAATTTATAAGGGGTTGATACCTGCCTGGTAGTTAATCGCTACTAGGCATTTATTGATTATTATATTGCTATACTGAAGATATTAATTGTCAGTCCAATCAGTCCAAAATTTTCCTTTAAATTTTTTGAGAAGCGTAATTAATTAGTAATAACTAGCAATGAAATAAAAATCACTTACTTATACAGTTACTAAAATAACGTATCGATTTAGGCACTTAAAAAAGTTACTCACACATCCGGCTTTGCCGAAACAAAGGTTCTTCCACGTGTTTATCTCTACATATACTTGTACTCGTATAGTATGTGTGTATGAGTAAACTGTGGATATATGTATATTTGTTTTTGTTTTACGCCGTGGGTCTGCATCTGACAGCTGAAAAGCTCAACATTTTGAGAACCTTTTAAAAGGAATTCGATATTTGGCCGCAGCGCCGTGCAAAATTGATGAAAGGTCAGGTGGCAGTCTATTGAACGCAAATGTCATATGCAAACACTTGCTTTGTAAATGCCACGGTCAATATCTGCGAACACACACATATTTGTACGTATGTGTAAAATTCAGAGAATTTACTCGCTTTGAAGTTAAAATTGAGTGGAAATTTTTTAAATACAATATTAATTTGGATACGCCCAAATATCTGCGCAATGAAAATATATATGTATATACCATAAGTAAAATAGTGGAGGGAGCACATCGAGGGACTATTTGATGTTGGAATGGAGTTTTTGGCATTGTTACATGTTATGTTTGCAAGATGCCGGGCCTCGTAAACGGCGGCGATTTGACGATTTATACTCAAACAATACTAAACCGTCATATACTAGAAAGAACCAAGGTGAGTCGGTCCATCAAAAAAGTGAAGATAATCATTTTCTACACAGATATGTTTGAAATGACAAGAAATGCAAGGAGACAATTTGAAGGACTGTGTAGTTTATCTGCATTCTCAGAAAAACTGAATTTGTTGAAGCGTCTTTGAAAGTTCTCTCGGTTATTAGTTGCCCATATCGAAATTCTATGATGCTAGCTAACATATTAAACGCTGAACCTTAAAGAAAAATTACGAAAGGGCATCAAATAAAACAGATTACACTACTGCGGGCAAAAAATAGTAAGCCTTTTTAATTTCGCGCGAAAACCCATTGGTCGACATATTTTTTCTGGACTGCTATGACTGCTGATGATTAACACGTCAATAAAATAAAGAAATTGAATTGAGAAATCGTTGAAAATAGACGATTATGAGTTTGAGATTTTACTGACATCGTTGGAATATCACAAAGATCAGTGAAAACAATTTTGAAAGATTATTTTGGCCTAACAAAGTGGAAGCACGATTGGTTCCAAGATCTTTTGAAAAACAGCGTTGCGTTAACGTCTGATTCGGTAGCTCCATCGCGTAATGGGTTTCTAACTAATTTCGTTTACGTGCAGATACATTTTTTTTAAATGGTTGCCACCTGTTTTTTATACTTTCGCCATATGTTGCAAGATTATAAAATTTTTGTTCAGCCAAAACTAATCGAGATAGGTATAGGGACCATATATATGTATATGATGAGTATGACGAGATAATGACTTTATAACGGGTGATTTTTTGAGGTTAGGATTTTCATGCATTAGTATTTGACAGATCACGTGGGATTTCAGACATGGTGTCAAAGAGAAAAGATGCTCAGTATGCTTTTGACATTTCATCATGAATAGGCTTACTAACGAGCAACGCTTGCAAATCATTGAATTTTATTACCAAAATCAGTGTTCGGTTTTTTTTTTTTTTCGGACAAATTTTGTTTCAGCGATGAGGCTCATTTCTGGTTGAATGGCTACGTAAATAAGCAAAATTGCCGCATTTGGGGTGAAGAGCAACCAGAAGCCGTTCAAGAACTGCCCATGCATCCCGAAAAATGCACTGTTTGGTGTGGTTTGTACGCTGGTGGAATCATTGGACCGTATTTTTTCAAAGATGCTGTTGGACGCAACGTTACGGTGAATGGCGATCGCTATCGTTCGATGCTAACAAACTTTTTGTTGCCAAAATGGAAGAAACTGAACTTGGTTGACATGTGGTTCAACAAGATGGCGCTACATGCCACACAGCTCGCGATTCTATGGCCATTTTGAGGGATAACTTCGGAAAACAATTCATCTCAAGAAATGGACCCGTAAGTTGGCCTCCAAGATCATGCGATTTAACGCCTTTAGACTATTTTTTGTGGGGCTACGTCAAGTCTAAAGTCTACAGAAATAAGCCAGCAACTATTCCAGCTTTGGAAGACAACATTTCCGAAGAAATTCGGGCTATTCCGGCCGAAATGCTCGAAAAAGTTGCCCAAAATTGGACTTTCCGAATGGACCACCTAAGACGCAAGCCGCGGTCAACATTTAAATGAAATTATCTTCAAAAAGTAAATGTCATGAACCAATCTAACGTTTCAAATAAAGAACCGATGAGATTTTGCAAATTTTATGCGTTTTTTTAAAAAAAAAGTTATCAAGCTCTTAAAAAATCACCCTTTATATAGTTGTTATTCAAACTGGCCGATTCAAACCAAAAAAAACTTTTTATATACTTTATGTATATATGTACAAGGTAATTATAGTTTCATTGCAGCGAAAGTGAACAGTTTTTTCTTGTTTTCTTTGCGGATAGCTTAATTTTCAAAAACACTCTTCAATGAACATTTTCGATAGTTTAGGGTCTGGAATAATAAAATCTTGAACTGTGTCCTTGACTTTGATTATTCTGACTCATCATGCAACTCAATCAAGCAAATATTGAGTAGTCGAAAAAGTCTTTTCGAATTTTATCAATAGATGTCGTTGCAGTGGTATATCTCCAGCGCTACCAATCACAGCGTTGGAAAGGTGAGATCTTAGGCTTCATTTAACCAAAAAAATTAAAATCGGGAAAGTTGAAAAAAAGTTACAGCTGTTTCAAAAATGAGGCAAAATAATTTGAGAAATTCTCTATATTTTGAAATTTTTGTATGGCAAAGGGAACCACACAAGCCACCAATGACATTTGTGGAAGTTTACAGAGACCATGCTGTATCAGTTCATGTAGCACAATAATGTTCGCTCGCTTCCGTCCTGGAAATTTCGATTTATATTGACGAAAGTTTTACACTGATGGAGTAATGTCTCTACCGGAAAAATGGCAAAAAGACCAAAATGGTTTATTTATTTATGAGTATAATACAATATAAAACAAGTAAGGAAGGGCTAAGTTCGGGTGTCACCGAACATTTTATACTCCCGCATGATAAAGTGATAATCGAGATTTCATTATCCGTCATTTACATATTTTTTTATTTTGCTGTAAAATTAATTAGAATTAAATTCTGAGAGATTTACCGATATTTTCGGTGAAAAATTAGGTTAGGTTAGGTTAGGCACTGATATCAGTGACCTTGAAAAGTTATAGTCCGTTCACGACAATTTTTTCCACAAGGGATACCTCAGCTCAAATACCGTATTTGTGTGAAGTTTTATTCCGCTATCATCATTGGTTCCTAATGTCTATATTATACAGAGAAGACATCAGGTGGAATTCAAAATAGCGTTATATAGGAAGAAGGCGTGGTTGTGAACCGATTTCATCCATATTTCGTACGTATCATCAGAGTGTTAAGGAAATAATTTATACCGAATTTCATTGAAATCGGTCGAGTAGTTCCTGAGATATGGTTTTTGGTCCATAAGCGGGCGATGCCACGCCCATTTTCATTTTTTAAAAAAAGCCTCGCTGCATCTTTGTTCTGCCATTTCTTGCGTAAAATTTAGTGCTTCTGACGTTTTTTGTTAGTCGGTTATCGCACTTTTAGTGATTTTCAACATAACCTTTGTATGGGAGGTGGGCGTGGTTATTATCCGATTTCTTCCATTTTTGAACCGTATATGGAATGCCTAAAGGAAACGACTATATGGAGTTTGGTTGACATAGCTATAGTAGTTTCCGAGATATATACAAAAACTTGGTAGGGGGCGGGGCCACGCCCACTTTTCCAAAAAAATTACATCCAAATATGCTCCTCGCTAATGCGATCCTTCGTGCCAAATTTTCACTTTAATATCTTTATTTATGGCTTAGTTATGACACTTTATAAGTTTTTTCGCATTCCGCCATTTTGTAGGCGTGGCAGTGGGCCGATTTTGCCCATCTTCGAACTTAACCTTCTTATGGCCAAGAAATACGTGTACCAAGTTTCATCATGATATCTCAATTTTTACTCAAGTTACAGCTTGCATGGACAGACGGACGGACGAACAGACAGACATCCGGATTCCAACTCTACTCGTCACCCTGATCACTTTGGTATATATAACCCTATATCTGACTCTTTTAGTTTTAGGACTTACAAACAACCGTTATGTGAACAAAACTATAATACTCTCTTTAGCAACTTTGTTGCGAGAGTATAATAAGTTTGAAGTTCGATTTAGAAGTACGAACATATCTTTTGGACTACCCAATATAATCCTCAGAACATTAAGGTGAAATATGCAAGTATATTAATATAATACTGCATACATACGATATCACACCTGAACCACTTAATTTTTGCTATAATAACTATTTTGCTAAATTTTAAATTTAATAAAAGTAAATTCCATTAATTTTCTTCACTTTTGTTAGATAAATTGTGTGCTATGCTCTCGAAAAAATTCTGAATTGAATTAATTTCATATTTTGCATGGCAAATTGAATTTCGTTGACTGAAATGGCCTCTGTGTGCGCCGAAACCGCAACAAGTGGCGGGTGTCTTTTGTTGACTCGCTCGGCTGGGCCGACAAAGTGAAAGAGGAAACCATCAAGTACTACAAAAAAATCTTTGTTATTTGCACAAAGCCAACGCTTAGAATGGTAGAAAGTAAATATGAGCAAATTTGATTATTTATTATTCGATAATTTTCGCGCAGCCGCTTCGCTTGGCCCTACTCGCCCGTCCTGCATGTATTACTATCCCCCTACTTCGCGAGCGAAGTGCGACCTTTTTTAAATTTATTTACAAGTCCAGCGAGTTTTTAGATAACGGGTCTTCTACCTTTTTTTACCTTCTGTCGCACTTTTTCGTGCGAAATTCGCTTTTAAATGGAAATCTCGCAAACGCATTAAATGCATTCGCTGCTGAAAGGCATAGTTTTATAAAAAGTAATTTATGGCTGTTTTAAGTTTTGTTGTTGTTATGGTATATATATACGTTGCATACAATAAAAACACAATAAAAACTTCGACTTCGCTGGAAAGTGTAACAAATCATAAAGAATCCATAAAAATTTTAATTTGTGTTAAATTGTTTTTACCAACGGTTGCGAAAAGTTTATGACCACCATTTTAGTGTATTTAATATCGGAATAATTTGGGAAAATATTTCGCTTGTGTGTTGGTTGACCTGTTCGTGAGGGCAACATAATTCTTTAAAGCTATTTCATATGATGAAAGTCAGTTTTTATGCTCTGCGATAAGTGGATAGAGCCTCTGATTGCAGTTGGACTGCAATAGAAGTATAATATATACCATGTACGAGTATAAATGTAGTGGGTCTAAAAAAAAGAAATCCACTATTTTAACAATATAATAAATTATTAGCATTACTTCTTGACATTTTAAAAGTCATTTTACACAGCCTCTTTCATACCATTTTCCCAAGTTTCTCTTGAATTTTCACCAGCAAAGTTATTCTCTATAGATTATAAGCAGGTAGTAGGTACCTGTTTCAAGGGCCGCTATATACGGTGGTTGCATAAGAAGCTTCCAACAAAACTACCGGAGCTTGTGGTCACTATCTCTGTATTTGGTCTAGCATTGTCTTGGGGGAATACAATTCCTCTCCTTATATAGTATGTACATCTGACTGCTTCTGGGCCACTGCTTCCTTCAGATGGTCCAACTTCTGACAGTACAGATCGGAATTATGAGATTGGCCGTTGCTCATAGTAGCTGACTAGCTGTCAATCCCACCAAACACATAGCGAAACCTTCCTGGTCGTTTGCGAAGTCTCACCGATTCAACATCGACCATTTAGATTCTGCGTCGAAAGCGACAGTTTTTGAAGTTATACTTCTTATACAACGCCGGAAAAGGTTGCGATAGATTCTGGTTGCGCAACCTTCCATATAAATGTAACGCAAAGTTGCGCAACCTTGTTAGAACCATCGTATGTTTCTTGCATGCATAACCAAATCATACTTAAGTCAACGAAACCTAAGTGTAGATAAGCGCTTAGATAAATTAAAAGTAAATTCTGTTGGGATTCGAACCAGTGTTCACATCGTCACAGTTTAAGCGCTTATCTCCAACACCACCATTGACACTTAGGTTTCGTTGACTTAAGTATGATTTGTAGAACATTTGCTTTCGCAATAAATTTATCACAGCAATATACATATACATAATATGTATATACATATACAACCTTAAATTTATTGCGAAAGCAAATGTTCTACAAATGTATATGTACATATATTCTATACTTAAACAAAATTTTTAGAACCATCGTATGTTTCTTGCATGCATAACCAAATCATACTTAAGTCAACGAAACCTAAGTGTCAATGGTGGTGTTGGTGGTAAGCGCTTGGAAAGTCAAGATGCTACGAGTGCCACAGGTTCGAATCCCGACAGAATAAATTTTTAATTTTTTGCTTTTATTTATTTATTTTTCTTTATTTTAATTTTTAAATTTATCACAGCAATATTATGTATACATATGTATATTGCTGTGATAAATTTAATTTCTATTAGTAAGAAAAATATTTATTTGTATAGTATACGATGTTAAAAGGCATACATCTTCTATCCTATCTTGTGTATCTGCACATGCTCATATGAGTGTATGTATATGCATGTGCGCGTTCAGAAATTGAAATCATATTTTCATCACTTATCAATATACTTATTACATGTGAGCGCATTGAATTGCATGATCATACATTCATATATACTTATATGTACGTATATTTGCATACATTGCCGAAAAAATAATGCACAAGCATACAAACACATAATAAATTTATAAAATGTGAATTTAAGTTTTCTAGTTTTCTTTCATACAAAATGATATGCATTTCTGAATATCACTAAGAAGTATAACTTCATCCGCGCGTAGGGACTCCACGCACCTTTTTATTTATTTTATACATATTTTCGTTGGCCTTTCAGAGCATGGTACATGATATCAAAATTACCGGAATGGAATTGATCAAACTAAAACTCTGCATGAAGCTCCGTTATTACCAACCACAGAAAAGTATTGAGCATAGCCCATATAAACCTATTGAAAATTCTTTTGTGAGAGGCTGAAATAATTAGGTATACTCGTAATATAGTAACCAAATGCCAACTCTTCATCATTTACCAAAATATCTCTTCAATTGCTCTTACAATGACTTTCGATTTATCACTGCGCCTTATGGTCCAGGGACGTCTATAGATATTTATTGTTTTTGCGAGTGAGATAACTATGTACTATATACTTCCTGCTGGAGTGCAGTCGATCTACCTCGGTCTATTGTCGAAACCTTCTTCTTTAAGATAAAATTTTGCAACAATCGGACGATAGATGGCATTCGTGTTCCACATGGGTTAAAAAATATCGACCACAGTTTGATTTCGTGATACTGATGTCAAATGTTGAATCGGATTAAGTTATCACTAAATCAGACGATTTAGGCTTAACTTACTTTTCACATGGTTTAGTACATTTTATTTCTGGGGTTTCGTTGTCCAAAGGTTTGTTTATACAACTTTCGGGTGGGAATCGCAAATCTCGGGAGCGACTCATAAGTAATTGATATATTTGTGTGCATCTTTCCAAGTTTCTATATAGACGAGTAGGAGCTGGTGTGCTTCCTCCAAAATTAGATACCAAAATCACATTTCGTCTACCAGATTACTGCAGTAGATACCTAAATTAACGAAATCGCTAATGTCTCTTAGGGATGGATAGGAGTGTTAGGAGATCACTATTTTATTGGAAGGCAAGGCAGCCGACAGGAGATACACTTTAACGACTATTGTAGAGGCTGCGAAGAGACAGAAATTGAGAAGACTATAGATCATCTATTATACTGTGGCAGCGTTTTGTATAGGAAAAAATTGCAACGCATGTCGCATGTATAATATTGGGTTGTCAAAAAAGTCTTGCGGTATTTTCGCTAGTAGTCGCTGAAAGCGCGAAGATCTAGTTTTATTCTGCGCAACTGGTCATGTTATACCTGTTTGGAACGCTAATTTCACGCGCTAACTCGTCTTAGATTGATAGTCGTTTCTTTTAAGTCGTTCGTGAGTTATAGCGTCGCAAACATGGAGCAAAATAAAGAGAAAATACGGAATATTTTACAGTACTACTACGATAAAGGCAAAAATGCATCTCAAGCCGCCAATAAAATTTTTGCAGTTTATGGACCCGATAAATTTTACATTTCCACCACACAACGATGTTTTCAACGTTTTCGTTCTGGTGTAGAGGTGGTCGAAGATGCGCCACGCTCCGGAAGGCCTGTCGTCGAAAATTGCGATAAAATCGCTGAATTGGTCGAAAGAGACCGGCATAGTAGTCATCAAACCGTTATAAACCATTTGAAGAAGCTTGGAGTCACTAAGAAGCTCGATGTATGGGTGCCACACGAATTGATTCAATAAAAATACCGCAAGACTTTTTTGACAATTTTTTTTTTGGCCCAATAGTATATAATTCTGAAACTCTTAATTTATTCTTCAAAATCTATGAAATCCCTCCTGGTCGCAATACACTTGTGCCAATGTTTTTTCCAATCGTCGAAACAGCTAGTATATTTCCGGAAAAGCCTTCCAGTCGCATAGCGATTGACGTTTAATATCTTCAATTGACTTAATATTTTTTCCCAGGAACGCCATATTACCACACGGAGCTTAATCAAGCGAATACGGTGGGGGTGGAACAATAATGGTTGAACATTTGGCGAAAACTCACGAAGAATCTATGCAGTAATTGACGCGTGGCCGGTCGGAAGGAGTTCGAAGTGAGCCACACCTCGATAATCGAACTGTCAACATAACCTTGATTTTTGACTTGGTTTGGCGTGGTTTTTCGGCTTCGGTTTACCTTAGCCACGGTAGTCAGAAAATTAATGGTCTGTTTTCGGGTCGTAACCAGAGATCCAAGACTGGTAGTCGGAAAGCATTTTTTCACATTTAACGCGACGTTGTTTTTCTATAACTTTTCGAATCGATCATCTTCAATACAAGAATGTGGTTCAGATCATTGCAACTATTATCAAATTCGGATATATTCAGAATACATCTGAACTATATACATGTTCTATATGAGCTATTCTACGTAACAAATCAGCTGTCTAGTAGAAAAGAAAAGGAATGTGCTTAGCTGCAGTGAACGACATAGACAAGACTACATCATCAGATTCTAAGTAAAAAAGAGAAATACATAAGTCAGAGAGGGCAACTGCAAATAAATTAGTATTCGGTTTTACTGTGTGTGTAATCGTTAGTTAACTGCAAAATCATGTTCAAGCGCCATGAACAGGAGTGTCAAAACCGCATGAAATTGGTAAAGGAAACGGAAATAGCTGCACGTCATAAAGGCAATGAACGGTTCGGTAGCGGTTGGGAAAAAACCGCAAAAAACGTTTCACAGCAAACGCAGAGCTACCGAGAATTTAGATTAGCAGTCAGCTTGCTTGTTTGTCGATCTGAAATGTAGGAACATATTTGACCGTTGGAAAAACTCATCTCTTTGTATATGGTATATACATCAGGTATATATGTTAGCCATGTGGATAAAAAAATAACGCTGAGCGAATATACAATGCAAGATGCATTCCAATAGATTAAATAAACAATAAATGGAACACAACGAAAAGCCACCAAAGTGACGGCTTCACTGGTTCAAGGCTGCCAAAAAATAAGTAAAGAAGAAAGATCGAAAAAAAGCTTTGCGCTGAAAGCGTTAAGCGAACAATTGCCTACCAAAAAACCGTCTCTCTCCTATCTTGGGGATCATCCTGTTTGCTAAGCAAGTTGGTTTTATGGCTACTACACATATCCCGATTATTCGCACAAATATACATTTAAATATTTGTGTGCATCAAAGGATTTGTTATGTGCCGCCAAGCAGCTAATCCTAGCTAAACGGACGGTCATTTTGTGGCCTTTCTTTTATACTCGTTTGCTGAGGCGCTCATGCGAAGGCAAATATTGCGGCCTGGTGCGTCCGATAGACGTTTGTTGCTCGTAACAAGTCACACACAAATAAATTTCTGATATATATATATTCATATATATTGGGGTTTATGTGTCTTATTGAGATTCCGG
This sequence comes from Bactrocera dorsalis, assembly GCF_023373825.1. Classification (NCBI taxonomy): domain Eukaryota; kingdom Metazoa; phylum Arthropoda; class Insecta; order Diptera; family Tephritidae; genus Bactrocera; species Bactrocera dorsalis. The sequence continues at coordinate 56,888,570 of NC_064305.1, forward strand.
TTTATTCCGCTGATAAAATATTATGACCAAGTTTATATTTTTGTTTTTCTAGTGTCACCTTCAGTTTATTTAAGTACATAGGTCGTGGTATAGTATATAACTTGTTTACTCAACATACAGGTATAGCGTGTTTCATATTCTTATTCAGAATTCAATACATTTTGACTTTGTTGGTCATTTAAATTAAGTTCAAAATTATTTAAAGAGTGAGAGATAAAGCGGGATACATTTTTGAGTTGTGAATTATTTATTTTATTAGAGAGAGGCTAGCTTACTGAGAGTAAAGTGATCACTAGATCCCTTGCGATCAGTCTCAGGCCAAAAAAATTTTCGACATTGCATGTACCGGTGGTGGCCCAGCACTGGCCAAGCTCCAACGAAGTCTAGCTATCTAGTAGTAGAACATAAGAGGATGCCGAAGCACCGATCCGCTCACATTCTACTGATAGCGATTCTAGGAAGCCTTCCCTTGCTAGCTCATCAACTTTACAATTGCTTGTGAAACCGCAGTAGCCTGGCACCCATACCAGTCTTATCACAAAAAAAATCGATGCTATTAATAATGAGTTTAGGCACTTCTTGACTAACCCGGAACATGCTGTTATTGTGTTCGAGGCTATTTTCGCCACCCTAGTATGTGAGTGGATGGTTACTATTATGAAGAAGGCTGCACTCAGGAGTAGTAAATCTACTGCTACCTTAATGGCTGCAACCTCGATTTGGAAAACACTGCCATAGTCAGGAATAAGCAGGAAGCTGGCGTTGATAGAGAGCTCCTGACAGTAAACCTTTCCACCAGCCTCCCCCCAAGCTTTGACCCATCCGTGCGTGTTTTTTTAAGAACGCATATTCTCTGAGTCTGATAGCAACTTCCGCAGCCATACACCTTCTGACGATGGCTTCGGGCACCATGTTAAGTTCCATGGTTGTAGGGGACCTTAGGGCAGCACACATGTTGATGAGCTCCACCCGTAGGAAGCTCTGGAGTTGCTTTGCAAGTGTGGTCTTTTCTATAGCCCTCCACCACATAAAACTCCAAAGACCATAATGGGCTTGATCATGGTGTCGTAGAGCTAAAGCACCATTTTGGGTGAGAGACCCTCTTTTTGCCATTGGCTCCTCTACTTCAGTATAAGGAAATCGATGAATTTTTTGCTCCCTCTTCGATATTCGGTTTCCATGAAAGCTTCCTCTCCAGGATAAACTCTAGATATTTCACTGTATTCGCCGGTTACGGATGCATGTCTCCATTTGCGGTAGCGGTGCCACCGGGATCTTGTATCTTCTAGTAAATAAAGCCGTAAAGGTTTTTTTGGGTTAATGGTGAAACTATTTCCGACCTCCATAGGGTTGTGAGCTGGGCTTGGGACCCGCTACGTAAAAAACAGTACTAATGAAAACTAAACGACAGCTTCGGATGAGAGAACCCCCTTTTGATGACGACCACGGCAAACGAATTAAGAACTACAAATTGAGGGCTTGCACTTGGAATATCCGGTCTCTTAATTGGGAAAGTGCCACTGCCCAGCTGGTTGATGTACTCGTTAGAGTGACGACAGAAACCGCCGTCCCAGAAATGCGATGGACGGGACAAGGACTAAACCGAGTAGGTCTTGTGGCATTTACTACAGTGACCATATAAAGGAGCGCAAATTCGGTGTGGGATTCGTGGTGGGAGAGAGACTCCGTCGCCGAGTACTGTCATTCACCCCGGTGGATGAACGTCTAGCCACAATCCGCATCAAAGCGAAGTTCTTCAACATATCGCTGATTTGCGCCCACGCCCCGACGGAAGAGAAGGACGATGTGACCAAAGATGCCTTCTATGGGCGTTTGAAGCGCACCTATGAGGGCTGCCCCGCCACGGTGTTAAAGTCGTGCTTGGCGACTTATACGCCAGGAGGGCAAAGAAGGTATTTTGTCACTACGATCGGTAAATTATGCCGATCGAGGCTGATCGACTTCGCCGCGGCCCAAAATATGCTTATCTGTAGTACTAGATTCCAGCATGTACGATGGCAACATTTCATTAGTCGACGTTACTAGTTTTCGAGAGACAGGTTTTGCGAAAGATTTATGGTGCTTTGCGCGTTGGCCACGGCGATTATCGAATTCGATGGAACGATGACATTGACATACTTGTAGTTCAGCGACTTAAGAGACAGCGGCTACGTCATGTTGTCTGAATGGACGAAAACAAAGTATTCGACGCAGTACCGTCGGGGGAAGCAGAGAAAAAGGAAGAGGAAGACCTCCATTCCGTTGGGAGGACCAGAAGGAGAAGGACCTGGCTTCGCTTGGAATATCCAATTGGCGGCACTTTGCGAAAAGAAGAAACGACTGGTGCGCTTTTGTTTACTCGACTATAACCGCGTAAGCGGTGTCTACGCCAGTAAAGAAGAAGATTTCAGACTGTCCAATACATATGTTACGACGTTGAGGTAACTTTGCGTCCACTCGTACACGATACTATGAACTTTTCTTCTACGTCATCTGCATAGACAATCATCCGGCAGCCACGATCCCCAAATTTTTTGGGCCGGAATTTTCGGTGAAATGTCAAGCAGCCATTTCAAAACGTCTAAAAGCGCTGGATACATTCAAAAGCAAGAAAATGGGATGTCATATGACTTGAAGCCAAGAGGGGTTGAAAGAAGATTTTGCGTGACAGAAATGCTACTTCGGCGGAAAAAATCATATGTGAACCTGGAAAACCAAACGAATCAACGGCAAAGCTAAACGTACATGAGGCCAAGGTAATGTTTATTATACACTTCTAAAACCGGATGAAAAAAATAGTTGGGAACGCTACCGACATAAAGTTTAGACAACAAATTTCTATTACGGCAACGCTCGTTCTCATATTTGGAACATAGATTCTGGGAAGTTTTTGAGGAGAAGTCATTTTAGCATTTCTTCAAACACTCTGAATATGTATAAAATCAGGTAATAAACACATATAAGAGTGATGTTGAAAAGCACTAAGCCCAAGGCATTTCACCTTACGTCAAAAAAATGTCGAAGTTGAACGTAAGTTGTGCAAAATATGGGTAAAACCGGGCCAACATTGCCCTTAGCCTCCATATATCATACATAAATATTATCGAATTTTATGTTCATTTTACACCGCATCTATTGGTCAATAGGTAAAACTTGCAGAAAGTCATCGAGAAACTCTTTCTAATAACAACAGTTTGTCCATTTGTCTGATATAGATGACATCGTGGCAATACTTTCCTTAGTTTGATATTAAGTTCTGTTAACCCCTTGAATATATTTTCGAAGCTATGGTTGTTGCAAGTTGCCAGTGTGCCCTTGTAAAGTACGACCTCATATTTTAAGTATTTTATTACATTTTTGTTTTGTCTGTATATATATATAGATGAGTTTAGCAGCGGAGAGATTATATAAAAAATTAGTTATGCGATGCATTAAAGTCTCTTGAGTAAAGAAATATCGCAACCACAAATTTTAAAACCAATTAAAGCGCTGAACTATCGCTATCAAGTCCCACAACAGCCAGAGTTAGAAAAATAATTGAAATTTCCGCAAAAAAACCAACAACGCTTAAATAAACATCACTGCAAATATGAGAAAATGCATACATGCATATATACATATACAAATATACAAATGATCATCTAAATGTACGAAACTCCCAGACCGTGGCTACCATATGCAGGTAAATATACAGCTATGCACAGTGATATAACACACTTAAAAGCAAGTTTTTGAAACCATATTGTTTTTGCTATCTTTTTTTCAAAATATTTCTTTTTTGAAACTTATTTAAGATGTGATATTATGGCATATACGTAAAAAAGAACAAATACTAAATTAAATCAACTTATTTTCGTTTGAATTTTTTTTTGTACAACCTCCAACGATTGTGGCTACACACTTCCAGAATATTGTATATATCTTTTGTACCCAGCACTTTGTTAGGGCTTTGTTGTATGGCCCGATTTTTCAAGACCGCTTGACATCTGCGAAGTAAGCTCTCCACCAATTTTTGGCATCTGCTCCATGGAATTGAGTACTACGCCTTCTTAATTCCAGTCCAAAGATCATTCGAATTTATGAATTTTTTCACTCGATCTAACCTTTTACATCATTCCATAGGTTTTCTATCGGGTTAATATCGGCACTTTGCACTGGTCATTCTAATACATAAATATTTTTGGTAGATAACTAATGCTTTATTGCCCTAACTGCATATTTCGGTTCATTATACTCCTCCTTTCCATGCCACAGCACCCAACTCCATGGAGTTGCCTCAACAATGTTTCACTGTCTTTTTGGTGTATCTTGAAATTGAGGATTGGCCTTTCGGACAATAAATATACGTTTTACTATCAGGCCCAATTCGATTTACTTTTGTTTCGTCGCTCCATAATACTCTTTCCAAAAAATTTTATCACTCTCTTCATGAGTCTTAGGGAAAGTAATCTGCGGTTTTATATATTTTGTTTCTTGATACAAATGGTTTTTTCAGCTCATGCGTCCAAAACCATTGATTTTCGGAAAATGTAAAAGAACAGCTGGTACGACGAGGAGTGCCGTGTTACAGCGGAGAGAAAACAGGCTGCCTACCTCGCAACGTTATGTTCGACCACAACACGTGCGATATGGGATAGATACCGAGAATTGAAGAGGGAAGCGAGACGCATTTGCAGACAAAAAAAAAAAAAAGAGAGGCCGAAATGAGTGAGTACGAAGAGCTTGACAGGGCTAGTGCTCGAAGCATATTGTGAAACCCCCAGAGGCGATGTAGAGACTGAAACTTAGAGCATACTCAAATTATGGAGGAAAAACTTCCCCAGCCCGTTGGATTGTAGCGAAAGATTAACGCCAGGGAATGGGGATTCCCTAATCGATAACAATGGATCGGACGTTCGAAGAAGTTCGAATAGCAATTACTTGTCTGAAGAATAACAAAGCGGCAGGGACCGATGGATTGCCGGCCGATAAGGAGCATGCATCGGATTCCTTACAAAGTACGGTTGGGCGAAAGCGTGCCCAACGATTGTAATTTAAGTGTGCTCTGCATAATCCACAAAAATAGATCACACAATTTGTGCCAACTACCGTGAAATAAGTGTAGTGTATGGAAGACTGAAGCCCAATGTCAACAAACTGATTGAACCTTATCAATGTGGCCTTTGGCCTGGAAAATCAACAACTGGCCATATATTCACCATGCGCGAAATCTTGGAAAAGACCCGTGAAAAGAGGATCGACATCTTTTCGTCGATTTTAAAGCTGCTTTTAACAGCACGAAAAGGAGCTGCCTTTTTGCAGCGATGTCTGAATTTAGTATCCCCTGCAAAACTAATACGGCTGTGTAAGCTGACGTTGCGCAACACCAAAATCTCCGAACCTCTCCGAATCGTTCAATACCAAACAAGGTTTCAGACAAGGCGACTTCTTATCGTGCGACTTTTTCAATCTACTGTTGGAGAGAATAATTCGAGCTGCAGAGCTGAATAGAGAAGGTACCATTGTTTACAAGAGTGTATAACTGCTGGAGTACGCCCATTATATTGATATCATTGGGCATAATAGGCGCACCCTTACTTCTGCTTTCTACAGGTTGAATGAGAAAGCCAACCGTTACGTCAGTGTTGATCGTCAAAACTGTCAAGTCGTGGATAATTTCCACCATCTTGTCAATAGGAGCTACTTTGGACTGAGTTGCAATTGAAAGGTTAAGTCTTCCCTCGACGAACAACATGCGGAGGCATGCACAATGACGTATTCTGACGAGTTCGTCTTAAAAATGTTCATGAGAAAGATTTTGCGGAAGATTTTTGGTCCTTTGAATTTTGAATTGGCATTGGCAACGGCGAATACCGCAGTCGTTGGAACGATGATATACGATATAAAAGATGACATTGACATTGTTAAGCGAATTAAGAGACAACGGCAACGATGGCTAGATCACGTCGCACAATGCATTCCTTTGTCCATGTTTTTTATTATTTATGGAAATTAAAATTCCACTTATATTAATAACTTTATTGCACAACTTTCGATTTTCAAATGAGAAATAATCCTGAATAGCCAAGCGTGCGATTTCTCTGAACAGCTGCAAATGCAACTTTGAAAAAAAGAAAATGTTAGGAACAACATACTAAGAATAATAACGCGACATGGCCTACCGTAACACATTACGTCGGCTAACGCTAGCACTCAGCCGGAAAATAAAGCTTTGACATCTATTAGAAATAAATAAAATTTGAAATATTTTCATCAACAAGTGTGCTATTTCTCTGCACATAGCTGTATATAAGTGGGATCCAAAGTAAACAGGACTTTAAAAAAAATCAGAACGAATGGGGTTCTCGGCAAAATCAATTTATTTTATTCAAAATATTCTCTTTCTGCTTCAGAACAGCTTTTTGCACGGTTCAAAAGCATGTTGAACGAGTTTTTTATCTCCTTGGCCGGTATGGCCGCCAGTATGCCGGTGCAAGCCTTTTGAATGGCCTCTACGTCTGCATAACGCTGTCCTTTCATCGGCAAATGCATTTTTTCGAAAAGTAAGAAGTCGCAAGGTGCCATATCAGGTGAATACGGAGAGTGGTTAATGGTTAAAATGTGATTTTTGGTCAAATAATCGTTCTTTGAGTGTTGGACTCTGAGCAATTTTTGGTCGTCAGTCAATTTGTGCGGAACAAACCGTGCACACACCTTTCGTAAGCCCAAATGTTCGGTCAAAATGCGATAAATCGTTGTTTGGAGATGCTCAATTCCATTTTGATGAATTTCAATGATGATTTCTGCTGATTTTTGATGAATTCACGCACAATTTCGATGGAATTTCCGGTGATCACGGATTTTGATGGCTCACATGTTGATCGTCATTATTTACCACTTTGAAAACATTGAAACCACTCGTGAACTCTGCTACGGGACAGGCAATATATCGCCATAACTTGTTTCATCAATCGAAACGTTTCAGTAAAAGTTTTACCAATTTTAAAACAAAATTAAATGTTGGCTCTTTGTTCGAAGCTCATTTTCGCACCGATAACACAAACATACGAGTACTGACACTTAAAACGCAATAAAACGCAGGGGATGTTAGATTCCTGTTTACTTTGGAACATACGTATAATTCTACTCATCTGTTCTCCAGAGTGTATGTGTGTGCTTGTGTATGGTTTACTCACGCTTGCGTGTAGATGCTTATGTTGCCATGTTTGCGTTTGGTGTATAAATACTCCCCAGTGGGCAAATATCGAACACGTCGCACTGATTTAGGCACTCAGACTCTAGTGACTGGAGCACATAATACTCTTGAATACACAAAGTCTCGTATTTACATACGCACACACACACATATAGAAATGCAAACGGAATAAACTTATAGAAAAATACTTGTTTTCCTTCCATCTCAACGGTAAGTGTAAATATCAACAATCCGACAAATGTCACAGCTGAGTTGCATAATAAAATGCAACTAAAACAAAAGTGTCGGCTTGAAGACCAGAGTTGAAATGCCATCGGCTATAATCGTGTTGCAAGCGTTGTTATTGTTGCCGGATATACGCATGTACACACACACATGTGCAGTGCTGTTAGCATGAAAAGAAAGTGAAAGTGAATGCGAGACTAGAAAGCGCTGAAAGAGAAATTCTTTGAAAAGTTATTCATTCGTTAGGGAAGAGTATGCAAAATAATGCTTTGACCTTTGACGCGCGAACGTTTCTTCTATATTTGTTCAGGCGAAAGCTGTGCTCAAGCGCCGGGTGCTTGCCGCTGCTCGATTTGATTAAGTAAATCGAAGCAATGTGCAGCTGCATGCTGCGTTGTTTGTGTTGTTGTCTGAATTGCAATCGATTTGAATTTGAAATTGTTACTCATACGCCCCGGTGGTTCGACTGTGAGTGGCATTTGATGCTTGCATTGTCGCCGTGTTCGTGCTGTTGTTGCTTTGCTTACTTCTAGCGCGCCAGCGATGGCAGGTGAATTCAATTAAGCGCTTCGCAGATCTATTTCGAATACTGAAAGTGGATTAACAGTTGAATTGTTTGGTACTTCGCATGTATGTGTACAAAGGGTGCTTGAGAGTATTCGCACTAAGGCGGTTAGTTGCATAGTTTCCGGAAAATATTGCGTATTTGATAAAATTTTTAGGAAAATATTTTTCAAATTTATTGCAACACAGTTTCATGTGAAGTGATAGATGTGGACTATTTGCCGTATACTATTTGCTTTAAATTTAAGGTTTAATTGTTGGAAAATTAAATATCAGCAATATCTTTAAAAATCATCTCATCTGATGTATCTAAAACATCGATTTGGGTTACTCTTTATTCATATATACCACTGTGATCAAATTGAAATACTTCTTTGAATATCTATGCTAAATTTCACGTCAAAATATTCACCTACCCAGAGGATACTTGGTCAAAGACCGGAAGTCGTGAGCTACTTGAGCCACAAGAATCGTTTCTGGCCACTGCCAAGAGAATGACGATCAGAGAACTTTCCTCACTTGCGTGGACTTCTACAAATGACTCTATCCTGCGCCAAACGATATCGCAATTTAACGTGACACCATGGGCTTCACAAGCTCATCGCCTTTTGTGAGAAGTATGATGGATCATTTTGTTCTCACACCAATTGTGATAAAAGTTTCTTTTCAGACGTGCCTCAAGCGTCAAGCAAACGGTGAAAAGTGTACAAAAGTGGATCTTCTACTGCTCTGGCGGGCTCGAAGGATAAATTGAAGATATAATAAGATAATGTAATATCTCGCTTGCCACGAACGATTGGCGAGGAACCATTAGCTTCTTAAAGCCATAATCTATTGCTTTGGTTTTGAGATCGTCAATTAGGGGAATCCGTCTTCAGTTTGAAACAGTTGTTCAAGAATGAGTAAAATGGCTCTGAACTATCGCTGTTGGAGAAGAGCATGGATCACGAAGTTTTTTCAGGTTAACCTACAAAAGTGCAAGGGCGGCAACTGCAAACCCATATTTCATCTGTAAGGAAACAGAGTAGATGTCGTCCTGACTCAGAAGCTGTGGCTGCATAGCTGTTGAATTTATGATTAGAGGCCGAAAAGCCATAGCGGCCAGTGACGTAGGTAGGACGACAACTTCCGTGCTAGTACGAATCGAACCAAAAGTTTTTCTCTTCTCTTGTGCGATGGTGACATATGCAGCGCCAAAATTGAGGGCGAAGAGGAAGGATTCTGGCTGATGTCATGTGAGGTTGAACCACTCCGATGCTGATAAGAACGACACGAGATGAAGCGAGGCAAAGAGGAACCGGTGCCATCATTGCTTGTGAGGCAAACTATAAGGGGAAGTTTGAAGGCTGTCATACATCTTAAAGATTCCTTTCCTCTGGGATTGTATCTCTCGGAGTGCCTGAAATGAATTGCGCATCCCTTGGAGACCACTGATTTAACGTCACTTCCCTTTGCATAATCAATTACTGGATATATCAGAGGACAATTGTCTTAGATATAAATTTGATGGTATTGTAGTATCGTTTGTCATGTCTCATAAAAGTATGTTTCAAATACAAAAAATTCTTCCGACTTATAGCACAAATTCTATAGATTATAATGAGTCCGTTAGCACATCACAAAATATCATTCACTCAAACCGAGTTACGCAATTCACCAATCACTCTACTCAAATTGGAGATACCATTTCAGTAGCTAATCAATCGGCAAATATGTATGTAAACAGCATGTACATACTTATGCATGTATTTGGTTGCACAAAAATGTGATTTCAATATTTCCACATGTGTGAGTCGATGTCTTCCCGACTCTCGAAACAACAGTTGAAGCTCGATTTGTGTGAAATCATGCGTAATCATGCCAGAAACAATATCACACTCATATAATATGGATATAAATATATAAAAGTGTATATGTATGTATATATGTGTTTGGCGCGTTTGTATTGTAGCCAATATTGACATCGATCAAATGGAACTTAAACTCGAATTCAATGATGTCAAAAGGAAATGACAGTTGCACGAACTCAAGTGAAAGGCAGCCAGCTCGAAACAAAAGCTTACATTTATGATTGTGTGAAAATGTCGATAAATGTAACGTATATGTATATGTATGTGTATGTGTATGTGCCCTTGGATATATTCAACATTTTTTGCATTCACACACAAATGCCATACAATAATTGAATATAAATGGGGCTTTGTTCTGGTCTCCACGTCAAGGCTAGCACACATTTTGCTAATGGAAATATTTATGTATGTGCACGTTTGCTCACCGATTACGAGCCTCAGCTATTATGAGTGCTTGCATATGAGGGTGGTTCGATAACTACATATGTATATAGACTCAATGCTCGAAGTCGCCATTATTGCAAGTGAGGTACACTCTCATGTATGGTCTAACTTCATGAACCCTGAAAGTGACAACCACAAAAGCAATCGTTTAAAAAGACCACGAGGTAGATAATGTGACAGTAAGGCATCTCAAAAGATCTGCGGGTCTTCCGCTGCAACAAACATTGAGTATGAGAAAGTTTTCGATGCAATCGGTGTCACAATTGCTCAATCTGGCAAACAATTATAACCGTGCGACAATCTCATATCAGTGTTTGTCATTCGAACAGAAATCCTGACCACCTGCACGTCAGTGAAGGCGAACCCTACCTTATGGACAGGAAAAGTGATCAGCAACGTGTTTTGAGACTTAAAAGATGTAATTTACACTGACTACTTGGAGAAGAAGAAATCAAAAGAAAAATTACAAAACTCTACTGTGCAGAATTATTGAACCGACTCAGCGTCGAATTGCAGAAAAAAGTGCGAGAAAGAAATGGCTCTTCATGACAAAGCATTTCGCAGGAAATGTTCTAAATTAAGGAAGGTGAATGTCGCTAGGTTAGGCGTAACGAGCTGTAAGGTGACCATGTTATGGATTATGTCACAATTATTCCAAAGATTTCGTTTTTCCGGTGGGTATAATTCTTATTGGACCGTCCTCGTAAGTATGTACAACATATTTGTTTTTTTTTTGTCACATGAGGCCTGTAAAGGCCAGAGTTTGCTCTGTGGTTACTCACGTGTTATCTTTTGGTTTATCCGAATATTTATTGGGTTGATTGCAAGAATGTTGCGAAATCGTATAGAATGGTTGGGACAAAATATTTAATTGCAAACAAGTTGGAAAAAATATCGAAACACGCACCAACATGCTCGCCATATATTTCCAAAGAATCTTTAAAATACTTTGATGTGTTAGAAACATTACATTAAGCGCTCTTTAGTATCCTAGAGGAAAAATATTTTTTAGTTAAAGTCTCAAATTTTTGTGTATTTCTTGTAATTGATATCTTCATATATAAAAATCACGTGTCACGTTGTTTGTTCGCGATGGACTCTTAAACTACTGAGCCGATTTTAGTGAAATTTAGCACACTGTGGGCAATTTGAACAAACTTAAAAGAAAGGATGTTACAGTGATCGAATTTAGTTCAAATATACGCCGTTTCGTTCGTTCGTCTGCTTTCATCTAGACGGCAAATTCATAATACCCCCCTCCTTATTTGCGAAGAATTGAGGCAGTCACTTTTCACAAGCCTCTTTGAGTTCAACTTTATAGCAACAACAACGTTCGCCATGGACAGGAACAGGTGGTAATCACTTGGCACTATGTCCGGGATATATGGTGGATGCGGTAAAACCTCCTACCAAACACACAGCAAAACCCGCTCTGAATCGTCAAAACTATTCGTCCGCAGTTCGAAGTGATAGAGTACCATCCCCCAAAACATTAATCTCACGGAAAGTTTCTGTAGTTATCGTTTTGTAGGTTATGTCAAGACCTTTTAAAGGTGTATAGTATTGCCAAATACGAGCTCTGTAACGCTTTATATATAGCCGTGAAATTCAAAAGACAAAGAGGCGAAAGGGAGATAATTGACAACCTAATATGAATAATAGTATGAAATTAGGGTCGGATCCCCTAGTGTTCTTATATTCTTATTATTGTCTCTCACTGTTTTCTTCTGTTAATAGGAAATTTTAAAGTAAATGTTTGAGAACAGTAACTGTTTCTGTGTGGTTTATCAGCGTTGGATGGTGATGACGAGGAAAAGGGTTGTTAGTGCTCGAGAGATTTGTTGTTTTTTGTTCCTTTTCATCTAAGTTCGACGTTAATCGTGTTACTTACAATCCCGTAAAATATCCAACCTTGATGAATGAATCCCGATCGCACATTGTCCAATTAGGACTCTTACAACCATTGAAAGGTGGATGTGAAGCGAACTGTTTCCTAGACTTCTTACGATTTACTCTGGGTTAGAAGGGCCTTCGAAACTGAAGTGACCGTCTTAACAAGCTTATCTACCTTGCTGTTTCTCGAAATAACGCTTTGGACAGGCACTCAAACTAGTCTAATCGTATAGAAACTCGGTGCTAGCGATAAGGAGTCTAGACATCCTTTCACTAGTTTTTTCAGATAGTCAACGAGTTCGGTTAATATCGCTGACCTACTATCGGAGTAGATAGTCACTACTCTGAAGGAGGTAACTCTGGAGCAATAGATCTACTGCTATTTTATTGCAATTACTTCCACTTGGAAGGCGTCGTTCTGGTTAGGTGATAGTTTCAAACAATGCTTTTTTTCCATCAACCCTTGACGCAAGCCTTTTATACATTCTTAGAAAAGCTCCCCGCCTCTCTCCTCCAGCAAGTCCTTTCCTTCCACGCCTCCCTAGATGGAATGTGAGCAGAGAAGCGACAGCCGGGGCTAGGCTTGACAACTTGGTAATCCAAGCAATTTGTATTGCAATTAAAGTGTGTGAGAATTCCAGATTATCAGAGTCCGAATAGAGCTTTCACCTCAATTCACATTCCGGTTATATAAACAGTAAAGCATGAAGGACATAGTTCGTGTAGTTTGTAGTGCACCACACAGACTGATGAGCCAATTTTGTCTCGAACGTGGTCTTTTATAGTGCCTTTTCCATACAAAGATTCTGTGCAACATTAGAGGCTTGACTATAGTTATTTGGATATATGGTTGGATATGAATTCTAATAACCTCGAAGTCCAATTATGGGTTTTTACCGGGTTTCCCGCTTACAATTTGTATGCGCTTATGATTTCCACCAGAAAGTTTAAAACGCTCATAATCAGAATCTATCGTTTTGTGATTACTTAGCAACATGTTGCCAGTGAAATGTTGCTAAATTGTTGCTCCGGCAGCTGCGTTCGTGTTTCGCAGGTTCTCTTCTCTCTTTGCACCCGTTGAGAGTAAGAGTTCGGTAGAGTTTTTGAGTAAATGAAGTTCCAACGCGCAATGCATGCTGTGGTCGGGAAATCTGAAAGCACTATCGGTATTTCACATTCCTTGGCGTACTAAAGTGGTGGGTTGTTTTTCAGACCTTTGAGGGTCGCACAGCTGTGCAAAAACAACTTCCGCCTGACTGCTGGTTGTAAGTAAATACAGCCGAATGAATGAATGAAACGCGTAGTCAGTTGGTGTAATGCCAAGTCCAAATAGTACTCGCAAATACCGATATTCCGAGCGACTCTAATGAGTGCTTAGTTGACGTGCTACACTGGACCTTGCCACAAGGTACAGCGAAGCGAAATTGATGAATGGACAACAACAACAACATGCATAACCATTCAATCAACTCACAATTTGGGAGATTTAGGCTTGGGAAAAAATCAATGAAAAGGGTGAAAAATACAGGTGCAAAGTAGCTACAAGTGAAAAAGATTGTAATGAAGATAGGAAAATGTAATAGGGAAGGGAGTATAGGAAATCAGCGGCGCCAATTCGAACAAACGCAAGGAAATGAATATGTTAGTTTGAAAATAGAAGAATAACAAGAAATTTAAAATTAAATAAAAGGAACCAGAAAATAAAATTTATTAAGAAAACGGAAGTAGACGAATGGGATGAACATATGGAACTATATATAGTACTATACTATATATGTATGTATGTATATTACTTACTATATACATATGTATATAGGTACAAAACAATGTTTAGTGATGTCCACAAGCCAGTTATGAAAGTAAACGAGAGCAGCTCTTTTAACTTTACAGAATTATTGGAATCTGAGACAAGACGAACATTGCCAGCATTGATCTGTCAAGATTTTTGATAGGTGGGCAACCCATCATTTTGATTAGGGGTAGTTGTATACTTTGTTTAGGAATACCTTTCGAAATCGCTGGTGAGAATTTGTTGAAATTGGTGGAGTGAAATTAATATTTACTTGAAAGGGAACTATGTTGCTTGAGTCGTCATCGATTCACAATTTCTCTTCTCGCTCTTTGGCGGATCCCTTTACATCTGAAAGCAATACAAGATTTTGCGGGTTGACTTCTATACCAGAGGATATGCAGATACCTAATTAAATTAGATACTTCATTAAATTTTTATTCTCGCTTTCTTCAGTGCTATAAAGTTTTATTTTGGAAGCTTAGACAGCTTTTACTATTGTGAAAGTTTCAAATGACAAAAGATAAAAATGCAAAACTCTTTTATATTGGTTTTAAAAATTGAAGACTATAAATAAAACATATTTAAGGTAGAAAAAGGCGTGTGCACAACCGAAGAGTACAACACAATTGCGGATTTTCCAGAGGAGCTTGAGCTAGGACGATCGAAAGATCTTTGAAGACATGCATCATTCTAGACGATCTTCGACCTTTTCAACTGATGAAAATATTAATAAAGTGAAGAATAAGATGCTGGAAAAGCGTCAGGTAAATGTTAGAGAGCTCGACATCCCTCGCGAGTCTATTTGAATGATTTTGGTGGATATTTTGGTTATGAAACTCGTTCTTGCTTGACTCGTCTCATTTTTTTTTTTTCAAAAAGAGTCTTTTTGGAGATGTTTAATCGTGCAAATTCCGATCCCACATTCATGGAAAGCATTATAAATGCCTATAAGATATGGGCTTATGAGAGTGACATGTAAACAAGTCAACAATCATCAGAAGGGAGGGGAAAAACGAGCCGAAACCAAAAAAAAACCACGCCAAAGCCGCTCAAAAATCAACGTGATGTTCATTGTTTTTTTTTCGATATTCGTGGTTTGGTTCATCAAGAATTTGCTTCGGAAGGCATTGTGGAAAAAAAAATTCCAACGTATATATGTATTCACAGGATTTGGCTCCGTGTGATTTTTTCTTGTTCCTAAACTGAAACTGACGCTCCGTGGAACCCGATTTTGTCGATGGAAGAGATAAAACAAATTCGTTGAAGTTCATTCCAAAAAGGGCTTATGGAAAGTGTTTCGTAGTCTGGAAAATCTGGCGGGGATTAATTAGAAGGCTAAAAATAAATATTGATGAAAAATTAGATATATGGCGTTTTATTTACAGTTTTCGGGTATTTTTTCGTATGTAGTACTTTTGTAAGAGTAGTTTATATGGATAGACCTTAACTCGTTTAAAGTAATGTACCCATTTGTTTGTCTATTCTATAATTTAATTGATTGAAGATTGCATTCTGTTCGACAACTCAACTTCATTTTGTCCTGTCGTAATGATGCAAGTGTAATCTGCAAATGTGGCGATTGTGCACTTTGGTGGCGAGGCATGTCGCTAGTAAACAATATGTATAAGAGTGGTCCCAGAACACTTCCATGAGGTAAGCCTGTTTTATTGGCTGTAACGAAGTATACTCGTATGATTGTAAGAAGCAACAACATCAGTTTTTGAGTAGGTGCCCACTGTGAAGTGAAGTGGGCACCTTATGACACTTACCACTTTCTTTCACTTTATTTAAATAAAAACACCTAGCTTCGGTTCTACACAATTTTAGTTAAGATTTTTTATATTCATATATTATGACGTAAATTCACAAACTCGATTTATAAATATTCTAATTATTAAATAAGTAATAATAAATAGTAAATACTCTAATAACTATGGCAGGAAACGATCGAAAAACCGAGAATCGAAAAAGCGATGTGATGACCCTTTTTTGTTGGTGGTACCCAGTGTGGTGTTTGTTTGCCTGTGTGGATATGGGATGCTCTTGGGTGTGGGTTCTTTTAAACCGATTCTTGAATAGTTTTGATAAATGTCTGAACTTTGTCTTCTAAAATATCTAGAGTTGTTATACTCGTATTTACTCTCAAATTAATATTTTTCTCGCGCATGACTTTGAAATATTCCCAATCTGTATGTCTGTTAGAAAGATAAAGCGGTGTGTTGATTTCTTTTTAGATGGCCATTTAGGATTAGATATACTGGTTAGTGATTCGAATTTAAGTCTAATCCGTTTTCTCTGGTAATGAAGGCCTTGGATGGTATCAGGTTGAATACGAAGTATTACATTTCTGATTGCCTCCTACAGTCGGTTCCTCCTCTGCCTATACACCTGCGAGGGCTTTGTGAGAAGGCATTGGAAAAGCGCTTTTGAGCGGTTGTACTGCCTTTGAGGTTGCAATATGTGCACGTTACCTCATTAGCAATAGAATCAAGTTTCTTCCGTATTAGATTTTCATGAGTGATTTTTTTACAATTACAAAGGACTAAAGTTCACAGCTGCCCAAGCTTGAGATCCATCGCAAGACAACCCCACGAATAATTTAACCTAACATAAACCTAATGCTAATATGTAAAGTAAACGGGACTTTTTGAATCTAGCGCCCCCTGGTGGCGCCATCTATATGTCGACTAGTGCGTTAGAATCTGCTATCTTTATCGATTGTCCAGTGAGAATTTCATAACATTTCATCTATTGGAAGTGAAGTTATTGCGTTTTAAGTGTCAGTATGTTTGTGTTATCGGTGCGAAAATGAGTTTCGAACAAAGAACCAACATTAAATTTTGTTTAAAATTGGTAAAACTTTTACCGAAACATTTCAATTGATGAAACAAGTTTACGGCGAGGATTGCCTATCCCGTAGTAGAGTGCATGATTGGTTTCAATGTTTTCAAAGTGGTCGTGAGGACATAAATAATAAACACTCATTCAACATGCTTTTGGACCGTGCGAAAAGCTGTATTGAAGCAGAAGGAGACTTTTTTGAATAAAATATATTGATTTTGTCGGAAAAAATATTTTTTCTATTTTTTATAGTCCTGTTTACTTTGGAACGCACTTTGTACTAAATTCCGATTTGGAATCGTCGAGCATATTGAACATCACATTCAAGAAATATTTCAGATGCGAGATAATGAGTCGGTCCTTTAAATAAATATTTAAAAATTAAAAAAGTCATAGCTAATCAATTATTCTATACATAACTTTTGTGCCTCAAGGCACTTGGCCGATGTACCACTTCCACTTCAAAACTAATTTGGTTAGATTTACTTGCTGTAGATTGTGCCTCTCTTGCTGCGCCACCAACGAGGTGCGCAAAGAAGCAATGACCTAGAAAAGTACTGAAAGGCGTGAGGGTTGGTGTAAAAAATGATAATAAATTATTGTTGGCTGCGAAAATGCACTTCCGGCGACTTAGAGTGCACTTCAAATAACTGTGCACACTTATTTAACATTATTATCTATATTTTGCGCCTGCGAGTGACAACGAGAATGCCATTTTATTATCGCGTTCTTCCTCTTGAGTGCAATGCAGGCGAGTAAGTCATCTCTCAACGAACGAGTGGGGTTTGATGACGAGCTTAAGTAGCCATTAGTTTTGTGCGTTTTCAATAGGAAAACTTAAATTTTGATTAACTTTCACACGCTGGAAGATGGGGAGGCCATTTGAAAGTGCTTGATTATTTTGTCGATATTATACACTTAGAAGACATATTTCTAATATAGTTTCTTTAGGAGACTCTCATAAAACAAAAAAGTTCTTTGAATAATCCTCTTAGCATACTAAACTTTATATTAATATTTTATAACGGTATCTATTTAGCATATCTCTACATCATAAAACTAGGAGCGGCTTCTGTGAAGACAGGAATGGAAACCAGGTAAGATACATCCATGGTGGTACTGTTCCGCAAATGGAAGGTATTCGCCTGCAACCGCCGGATACAGTGAAATATCTAGGGCTCATCCCAGATAGGAAGCTTTCATGGAAATCGAATTTCGAAGAGAGAGCAAAAAGGCATCGATTGCCCTATACTGCTGTAGAGGAGCTATTGGCAAGGGGTGGGGCTTTTCACAGAAAGTGGTCCTCTGGCTCTATGACACCATAGTAAAGCCCATTGTGTTCCGTGGAGTATTTTTGTTGAGGATGGCTTTAGAAAAGACCACACTTGCAATGAAACTCGAGAGCATTCAACGGGCTGTGCTCATCAGCATGTGAGATGCACTAAGGTCTACTTCAACCATGGCATTTAATGCAATTTTGATCATAAGGCCCGTGGATATCGGCGGAAGGTGTATAGCCGCGAAGGTGGCCATTAGATTCAGAGAATCTGGAGACTCTTTGACTGCATACCGGATCATCTGGATCATGGAGTCGCCAAATCGAACTCTGGCGGCTCCTTCTCTGCCCATATACCGACGAGGGAGCTATGGGTGGGAAGAAGCCGTTAGAGGAGAGGGGCAGTAAACTTCCTTACGGTTGGATCAAAGCTTAGAGGAAGGTTGGTGGAGAGGTTTATTGTCGGGAGCTCTCTATCAACTCCAGTTTCAGACTTCCTGTCTACTCCTATCTCTAGCAGCGAGTGTAATTGCGATTAGGCTGGTATGGGTGCCGAGCCACAGCGTAATCGCAGGTAATTGCAAAGCTAGCAAAGGAAAGGCACCCTAGATTCGCTATCAATACAATCGGAGCGCGTCAGTGCTCCCGTATCCTCTTGCGTTCTACTGCTGGATAGTTGGGCTTCGCGGGAGCTAAGCTAGCGCTGGGCCAATCCAGTGATCTCTTTGTTTTTGGTAAGACTAGCCTATCCCTAGTTGTGGAGGTCTTAGCAGGCTAGTGCTCTATTGGCGTCCATCCTGTAAACCTGAGAATCTTACCAGACGCCATCTGCGGAAGCTGTATGGAAGACGAGGTGGAAACAACTCAGCACTTACTTTTTGACTATCCGGTGTGTGGTAGGTCAAAGCTTAAACACTTGCGGGCGCATACCTTCTTGAAAACTGTTTGTTGTTTTTCTCACAAGATTGGTATCCTTTTGAAATACGGTGTTTTTGGGTTCCTTAAACATTATGTTTTATAATACAGTTAAAATGAAATTTTGCCAAATGCGAAAACTTTAAATATTCAGCCAATAATAATTCGGGAATGTCAGATGAAATCAAAAATACAGACAGTTCATCACATATTAAAATGCAGATTGTAGAAATGGCAATACTAGAAAGGAATATGTGTAGTTAATATATTCTTCATGAGTTACAGTTCACTGCAATATATGCAGTTATATTTAACTTTCTCCAGCGCTTGCTGTCAGTTTTGCAATTTAATCAGAAAGTCTTAACTTTCCACAACATTTAATATACTCGTATATATTTGAATGTATGCAATACAGGTGTAAGTATTGGAAATGGTAGAAAATAACCTAGTAGGAAATTCTTTAATAAAATAACTTTTATAAGAAATTTGAGCTTTAAAATGCCTGCAGATCTTCTATATTAATTTATGTCTCATGACTCTATATAATATATTTACCATTTTAGTTGGTGGCCTTAGCGGCCATAGTTAATTTTCCAAAAGAACGCTTTTTTCCCCCAACGTCAGGCCACAGCAGGTCGTGGAAAAAATAGCTATCGGCATGTATTATCATAATATGTCACTTTCGCTCTATGCTGGTCGTCTTTGGTATATGCTCCTTTAATGTAGTTTTGTGCTACTATTATATAATTTGTAGTTTAGTACATAGTTGTACCATTTATCTGAGCATGATTTACCTTTTTTTTCTTGGGTTGTCGAACACTCCCTCGGTGTCTCAATTTACTGTAAGCTTAATAGTTAAGAAACAGTTGCCAAAACTGTCTAACCGCCGTGAAGGAAGTGATTCTGGAGCTAACTTTCCGTTGTGGAAAAAAGATGGCAAAAAAATAATACTGAATTGGCAGTTTAGGCAAGAAAAACTGCGAGCAGATATAGAGCATTATGAGATGGCCAATCACGAAAGAGGGTGCAACCGAGCCGATATGAGCTCAGCGTTTCTTTTCTTTGGATTCACGCACCATTAGATAAGATTTCTGAAGATTCGAAACATAAGTGTGAGCTGGCTGAAAACTTTTTCTGGGAGGAGACAAGCTAAAAATCTTTAAAATGTTAATCAAATAAAAGAACCATACCAGTTTGTAACATTATCAGCTCGATGGGTCTCCTTTCTCTTCTGCGACTAGGTTAGATAAAGAAAGGATCGTGACCTCTATGCAAAAATGTTCGTTTCTTCTAAAATTGCTTATACCATAAACTCAGTTAACTAAGCTTTATAAAACTCAACGGTGAAAGGAACACCAAGCTTACTCGAAATATATCCTCAAATAAGTATTATTTGGGTTCGAGCTCCGTTTTTTAGAGTTTCGTGTATGAAATGCCTTTCGGAAGTATTACAAAGCCACACTGATCTTTGGAAAAAGAGAAACAAAAGTGCAGTTAGATAGTAACGGTAGTACTTGTGTACAATATGTTTGTCATCTCACATCGCTCCAGCTTCTGATGTGCAGTTATATATGGTTGAAATGCATGACAATTAGTTTTCTACGTTTCCAACACAAGTTGTGCGTTTATTCGCACATAGTCCGGGGGCCACCAAGGGGACCGTAAGCACTAATGGCTTAGAATGTGCAGCAGCAAATAATGGAATTAAAGTCTTGTGGATAAATTACGCAAACCAGAACATCAGCACAATATTCCAGATGCAATAAAGTGCCGGGAAATGTGTGTGTGTGCGACGGTGAGTGGGTGGGTGGATGTGTAAGAGGGGAACATGTGACCCTTCGTTGCACGAAGTTGCCCAGACCCTGATGCATTGCAGTCGAAGAAAAATGTGCAAAGTTTCGCTCGCTTTGAGCGAGATAGAAGTGCCGACAAGTAATCCAACGGGATGAATACGGAGCTTGCAACGTGGCGCAACTTTGCTGCTTTATGAAATGCAAGAGCGTGCAACTCAAGTGCAACAGCAAATTGTTTTGTTGCATAAGAGGCAAGTGGCAGCACAAAAGAACAGCGTTACACATCTACTTAGCCAACGCTGTTGTTGTTCCTGCTGTTGCTGTTGGCATGCCCTGCTGCATGTTGCTAATAAACAATGCCACGGAATGTGCAGCAATCGCTGGCGCTGCGGCTGCAGCTTAAGTGTAGCGATTTTTCTTAGCTGCGCGATGCGTGCACGGGTATTTGTAATTAGGTGGAATTTGTGGCATTTCACGCAACATTTATTTTAGTCGTGCCATAATAAGTATAGCGAAAGTATGACTGCCAAGTGAGCAGCTTTGAAGAGCGTGCTAATCAGCAGCAATGCTTGTCGAGTTGCTGGTTGCTGGTTGCCTCGATGCTCTTGATTTCAGAAGTGTGACTTAATTGCTGGCACTTTGTGGAACAGCGAATGTTTAATACAATCATACAATCAAGTGAAAGTTGTGTACGTTAGATGGAAGTACGCTGCGTCAGGGGCTGTAAAATTGCGACATTAGTAAAGGTGTGGTAATTTAAAGTTTTGAAATTTCTTTTAAGAAATAAATGTCTTTTCGACCTCCAAGAAATTTAAAATAGAACTAAAACTTTTATGTCACTAGACTCGTGCTCTAAATATTAGGAAATTATTATACAATTTCATTTAATATTAAATCTGTTTCTCAAATAGATCGGAGCTGAAAGCGGAAATTAAGCCAAGGTTTTCGCGTGAAAGTTTTAATATGGTTGTAAATAAGAACGATGCACAAAATAGACTTAAGGGAGTCTTACTATTTTTTCCCAAATAAATAAAATTTAAAATATTGTGTATATGAGGAAAACATCAACCGGAAGAGTGTTTAGTCTGCTATTTTTTGGCATAATTCAAGTTATTCGGGAATATGTAACCATGCACTTTTACGACGATAACTCTGACACTGAGCACAAAAGTCGGCATAAAATCTACAACAATAACGAATATGATCTTATTTAATATGTGAGATGGTTTATAGGATCTAGTTCGTTCTATACTCTTGTAGAATCCCCAAAGGTGATCTAGTCACCGATGCCCAGAGCATACTTAAATTATGGAGGGAACACTTCTCCAGCCTGTTGAATGGCAGTGAACGTACAACGCCAGGAGAAGGCGAACCCGATTGCCCAATCGATGAGGATGGAGCAAGCGTTCCATTGCCCGACTATAAAGAAATAGAATAGCAATTATCCACCTGAAGAACAGCAAAGCGGCAGGGCCGATGGATTGCCGGCCGAGCTATTCAAACACGGCAGCGAAGAGCTGATAAGGAGCATGCATCACCTTCTTTGCAAAATATGGTCGAACAGAAGCTTGCCCAACGATTGGAATTTAAGTGTGCTATGCCCAATCCATAAAAAAGGAGACCCCACATGCGCCAAATCTTGGAAAAGATCCCTGAAAGGAGAATCGACACACACCACCTCTTCGTCGATTTCAAAGCTGCTTTCGACAGCACGAAAAGGAGCTGCCTCTATGCCGTGATGTCTGAATTTGGTATCCCCTCAAAAGTAATACGGCTGTGTAAACGAGGCTTTAGACAAGGTGATTTCCTATCGTGCGACTTCTTCAGTCTACTGCGGGAGAAAATTATTCGAGCTGCAGAACTTAATCGAGCAGGTACAATTTTACAAGAGTGTACAGCTGCTGGCATATGCCGATGATATTGATATCATCAGCCTCAACACCCGCGCTGTTAGTTCTGCTTTCTCCAGACTGGACAAGGAAGCAAAGAAAAAGGGTCCGGCAATGAACGAGGACAAGACGAAATATCTCCTGTCATCAAACAAACAGTCGTCGCACCCGCGACTTGGCTCTTACGTCACTTGGGTTGACAGTCATCACTTTGAAGTTGTTAGATAATTCGTCTGTTTAGGAACAGTATTAACCACCACCAACAATGTCAGCCTTGGAAATCCACGTAGGATTACTCTTGCCAACAGGTGCTACTTCGGACTGAGTAGGTAACTTGATCAGAGAAAGTCCTCTCTCGACGAACAAAAGCACGTAAACTCTATTGAACTCACTCATTATTCCCGTCTCCTGCTAGGCATATGGTGCAGAGGCTTGGACGATGACAACAAACCGATGAGTCGACGTCACGAGTTTTGAGAGAAAGGTTCTGCGCAAAGATGTATGGTCCTTTTACGCATTGGCCACGGCGAATACGGCTGAGTTCGATGGAACGATGAGCTGTACGAGCTATACGACGACATTTGACATTAAGTTCAGCGAAAATTTTAAAAGACAGCGGCTACGCTGGCTAGGTCATGTTGTACGGATGGATGAAAACATACTCCAGCTCTGAAAGCATTCGAAGCAGTACCCGTCCGCTGGGAAGCAGAGGAAGAGGAAGACCTCCACTCCGTTTTGGAAGGACCAAGTGGAGAAGGATCTGGCTTCGCTTGGAATATTCATTTGGCGCCATGTAGCGAAGAGAAGAAACGACTGGTCGCGCTGTGTTGACTCGCGGCTATAATCGCGTAATCGGTGTCTACGCCAGTAAAGAAGAAGAAGAGAAGAAGTTCGAGGAACGACTTCACAAATTTTTTGCATTAAAATATACCTTAGTGTAACCAGTATATATTCAATAAATTCACTTAATTTTGCTAAGTGTAAGGTATAACGTCCCTATTTTATCTACTTTATCCACCAGGAACGTTGAAATAATTTAACGCACCAAGTTTGAATGACATTAGTGGAGTAGTCACTGTGGTTAGAATTACATCTAACGATGGATGATGCCAAGCCAATTGTTCAATTTCGATTCTGGTTCCTATGATAGCCTTCTATACCATGGTATATGTAAAATTGAATGCTTCTGGAATTCTTTAGTTAAAGTGTACAATGTGAGTAGCCGATTCTTAGTAGTTTTTACCTTCAGATTATATAGGGACTATATGGGGTTATCATTCCATTTTACCCATTTTTACATTTTTAAAGGAGATATCAAAAGGATTTACCCTTATATTCCAGAGATATCTCAATTTGAACTCAAGTTACAGCTTGCACAGAAGGACGGTTAGGCCGACAGTCACCCTGATTTCAACTCGTCACATCATCTTGATCACTTATATATACTACTGTGATCAAAAAATAGTAACATTTTGTTCATAGTTTTAATTATCTTTAAATTTGTCGTCATTTTCAAAAAAAATCGCCTTGGTCCCAATACTCTTGTGCCAACGGCTTTTCAAATTCTCGAAACAGTTGTTAAAGTCAATTTCCGGCATCTTCAATGCGCATAGCGATTCACGTATAATGTCTTCCATAAACTCAAAAAGGTTTCTCTGAAACGTACGTTTGAGTTTGCTGAATAGCCAGAAGACACACGTAGCCAAATCAGGCGAACACGGTGGAACTCACAAAGAATCAGCGCAGTATTCGACGATGCATTATCACGGTAGGCACAAAATCTAGACTTCTAGGTCATAACTTTTGTACGAATACACTCGCGCAAACGACGTATAATATTGAAATGGTATTCCTTGTTGGCATTTCGCTGGTCTTAAGGAACTCGGTACACCACAAATTCGATAACCGAAGAGAACTGTAAAACATTACCGTGGTGTTTTTGGTCTCAGCGCACCTTTGCCCCGATATTCGGCTGATTGATCGATTTTTATTAGTGCTACACTTCTCTGAGGCCCAAATGATTTTCAAACAGTTTTATGATCCTTCCGACATTCAACGATGCAGTAAGCTCTCTGACTGTTAATCGTGATTCTCAAGCATCAATCCCTTTATTTTAATCACGTGGTTTGTCGTCAAAACGCGTCTCGACCCTCGCAAGCAAACAATTATCACCGGAGGTCTTTTCCTTTCCAACATTCTGGACGTTTGCACCTGAAATTGATTCCGCAAATAAAATAATTGATGGAACTTTTTTTTTTAATAATTTCACTCCGAATGCACTTTATGTACTTCAGAAAGAAGAGAAGGGTAAACTATATACTTAGATTATTGGAGATGTCTCTGAAGTCGTGCGCAACGTAGAAATATAGTATTTCACTGAACGTATTTTCCCGCGAATTTAAATTAAAATGTCTTACTCACTTACTTACTCATTTTTCCCAATAGTATGCCATATTTTATAGGCAACTGCGGGGCAAACTCAATATATCCTGATACCCTGTTCAGCTTTTCAACGCCAGTTAAACTGGACTAGCCGATTTAGTACAGACTTCAGAAGTATAGATACTGAAAGAATGACCTGGGTATTATATTTCTCATTAAAGTTCCTACTAGCAGTCCTCAAAGTCCCCAGCAACCTTAAATTAATACAATAATATCTGGAGATGTTGATTTCTTTATGCCGAGACCTAAGCTTAAATTTTTATTAAAGGACCACCTTGTTTAGCTTTGTGTTTTCAATACAATCTATACGAATCTTTTATATTTTCTAGATTGTGACGTCTTTAATGCAGAAACTATGATTATTCTTTTACAAACAACAACGTTCTGACACTCATTTTTTGGTTGTTGGAAAGGTGTGCGTAGTGTGTTCGTTGCTTCTTCTTTATTCGTGGTATGGAAAAGTTCAACTGTTTAACGTAGTAGTTCCAGTTTCTCAGTTAAATTCGTCAAACACCCTTTACTGTTGCTGTTGCAATATTAAAAGCAAAACCACTTTTTATTCCACAAAATGTATATTTCAAAAATAACTGTAGTTTAACGTGGCCTTACTGTATTTAACTTCGCACAATTGAATTTGCACATTTATTTTAAATTGAGCTGAGCAAGCTCTACAATTCAAAATTTCGCATTTTGTTCAAAATCACAACCACAAACGAAGCCTGAGCCGGCTATTAATGAATATTTATACGCCCATTCACTTTCGGTTGCATATTTATGGAAGTTCTACTCTGAAAGGTGCAAATACACCTGCACACACACACATACATGCTTACATATTTAAATAGTTGTGAATATGTGATGCATGCATATTTAATGTCCCTTCGCTTATGAAATTTTGCTGGCATTAAAAGCAACTGCAAATAATGGAACGCAAACGCAACACGAAAGAGAAACATTTTATTTTATGAATATGAATTGTTGTGCCTTTAAAATATTTAAATGTTCTCTGTTAGTTTCAAAGCAGAATTGCTGTTGTTTACATTTTGGCGCGTGGGTGAATTTGGTTTTGTACAACAAATAGTCTATTTGTTTATACAGCCATAAGTATATATGGTATACTCGTACTAGAGTGGCTTAAACCACGAAAGTTTTTTCCGCTCCGTACTCTGAAAAAATGGTGGATCGACACCTCTAAGAAAGATTCTTTCGAGCCTGAATTGGAGGATCTTGATGTGACGCCCCTTTCGCTTAGAACAAGAAGCGCCACATACAGAGAAACCAACCCAACCAGCCATGGCGGTCACTTGGTTATAATCATTTTTTAATTACAGTATACCATTTTCACCTTTATAATGAAGCTAAATTGCTTGGGCATAACATTAAATTGTTTGAGTTTTATTTCTGCTTGAAACCACCATTCATATGATTTCAGTAATCACTAATACTTGCTTGACATAACTGTACCAATAAACCGTAAGACAAAATCGCGTCTAAATTGCATTTCCGCTAAAGTCAGTGTCCATTGACGTAAAAAATATTTTATCTTTGCAACAAGCGTTCACAGTGTTCACCTACTTACAGTAGAAAGCTTCAACTTTCCTGAAATGCAAAAAATTCTGAAATCGTTACTAAATCCGACACCATGTATTTGGGGAAAAAGTTCACGAAGTTTACGCGTTTCATTTCGTTGTCATCATTTTGTTTTGAAAGTACGTTTACATGGCTTTGGCGTTGGAGCGTTGCAAATAGTTATGAAGTATGGAAGCTGGAAAAGCACTAAATTGGTAAAAGCACCGCAAAAAGTTAATAAATGCTAACGGAAAAAGTGGAGACATGCAACACAAACGAGAATAAACAAAGTACGGAAGATGAACAGATAGCGTAAGCAGTATGTAAGAGTTTATGTTGGCAAGCGACAAATAAGTTAAAACGGAAGCAAAAAAGGTAGCCGAAGAGAAGCGGTTGGAAGCAAAACAAAAAGGAAAATGACCTCAAAAGAAACTGAAAAGCGAATTTTAAAAAATATCTGTACAAAAAAATAATAACTACTGAAGATACATTTCACGGAGAAATGTAGAGTACTATCTCTAATAAAAAAAATATTTTAACATCAAATTCATTTATTCACTGATCAACTTATAAGTATTATAGATGTCTGCACACCCTATGCAAATACTACCAAATATCTTGGCATCACGCTTGATGCTAAATTATGTTGAAAAGAGCATATTAAAATAAAAAGGTTTACACTTAATCTGAAACTGTCAAAAAGGAAATGGCTAATTGATGGAAGGTCAAACCTGTCCATACAAAACAAATTACTTCTTTATAAACAAATAATCAAGCCGGTATGACCAGATGGTGCGCAATTGTGGGGATATGCCAATGATAACAGTATTAATATTATACAACGTTTCCAAAACAAGGTGCAAAGAACCATTGTCAATGCTCCTTGGTACTGCAGAAATGCTGATATTCATCGTGACCTAGGGGTAAATACAGTCGCCGAAGAAAATAGGAGTCAGGCAGATGCCCACTACAAAAATCTTAATGCACATGTGAACGAGGAGGCGATAAATCTTCTCTTAGACATATCCCTCTCTAGTCGATTATGTCGAAAAAACCACATTTTTTGTTGGAAGCTAAAATATAAAAGAATTAATTATATACCATACTGCAAGTATATTTTTTTTTGTAGCACCAAAAGATGTGATTTGAAATCTCGAATTGTATTGTTGAACAGGATTCCAAAAGGCAATGGTTCAGTTTGAGTTTTTAATGCTGAAAATCTCACTTTGTCATTTGAAAGTTAGCCGGAATGCGTCCATCATTCTAATGTATCCGTACATACTATAATCAATCTGACTGTTCTAAAAGAATGATTCAGTATAGGTACAGAGTCAACAGATCGATTTTATACATTAACTTCGCCCTGCTTCTGAATGCACGCAACCATGTCTTTAAAAATATACAATTCTTCTTATTATTTACTGGCGTAGGAAATTACGCCATATAATTATAGCCGACTTAAAAACAGCGTGGCAGTCGTTTCTTCTTCTTACTATGTGGCGCCAATTGGAGATGCCAAGCGAAGCCATGTCCTTCTCCACCTGGTATTTCCAATTGAGTGGAGGTCTTCCTCTTCCTCTGCTTCGCCGTATATCTCATACCATCGTTCCATCGAGTGATATTCGCGTAAGGACCATAAATCTCGCAGAATTTTTCTTTCGAAAACTCGAATCATCTGATGTTGTCATCGTTTTTTCACCCCCCCTCCATGCCTCTGCAACCATATAGCAGGACGGGAATAATGAGTGAGTTAGAGAGTTTTGTTTTTGTTCGTTGAGAGAGCGGACTTCTACGAGTAAATTGCTGCGAAGAGGTGGTTTGTGTCGATTCACTTTTAGGGGTCTTTTCTAAGATCTTGCGCGTATGGTGAATATCTGGTCGGTTGTTGATTTGCCAGGTCTAAATTCACACTGATAAGGGTTCAATAAGTTTGTTGACGGTGGGCTTTAATCTTTCTCAAAATTCTCAATAGAAACCTTGTACGCGATGTTGAGGGAGGCTTTATCCCACGGTAGTTAGCGCAGATTATGGGGTCTCCCTTTTGTGGATGAGGCAGTTGGGAGCACACTTAAATTTCAAATTGTTGGGCATGCCTTTCGTACCAAACCATACTTTAAAAAAATAAGCTTATGCATGCTCCTTATAAGTTTTTCGCCGCCGTGTTTGAATAGCTCGGCCGACATTGTATCGGCCTCCACCGCTTTGTAGTTCTTCAGAGGGGTAACTGCTATTTGGACTTCTTCATGGTCGGGCAATGAACGCCTCCCTCCATCGTCATCGATTGGGAAATCGGGGTTCGTTATCTGCCTGGCGTATGCATTCACTGCCATTCAGCAGGCTGGAGAAGTGTTCCTCTCGCATAATCTAAGTATACTCTGGGTCATTGGCACTATAGATCACCTTATGGAGGTTCCTACAAGAGTATTGCTCCGGTCTTTAAACTTCTGTAAGCCGCCGCATGTAAGAATTTTCGAGCATTTCCCCTGTCGGCCAGCAATCAAAGCTCTTCGTACTCACGCTTTCCGCTATTATGTTTCATCACTTCGTCGGGGGTTTGCCTTAGCAACAGTGTATCAATGAACTTTCTTCAATGTTGGCAATTAAGCTCCATAAAGGACTTTTGTTTATTGATGGTATGTTGGATTGAATCGAAATCGTAGAACAGTAAATTCTGAGTTGAACACAACCATTTTTTTGCCAGAGGTTTTTCAAGAAACCGCCACAACTAAATGATGGAAATACATACACGAACCCTTTAACTCACATTCAAATCTAGTCATGCACTCTCATGGACACCAGAAGGACACACTCCCTAATATGATTATTACGCATGCTTTTACGGAATTGCATTAAGCGCTTCGGATTCAAGGCTAACGAATTCCTTGTGCTTGCTCCAAAGATTTTGTGAAATGCACACGTGAGTTTTGCAAGTTCGTAATTGCTTCAAAAGTAAAATTCTATTTTAGTAGAAAATCGAAAACAAAACAGTTCATGTACACATATGATGAAAATAATAGCAGTAACATAAAAATATACATATATTTTTTATATATTTATTTTGAGTAAAGTAAGTCAATTTTATTTTAATTTTCTTTTCGAAAAATTATATATAGCCTTTTGTTTAGAAAGTAGAAAATTACCTTTGTAGCAAAAATAACCTTCGAAGTAATCTCCATCTACAGTAATTAGTTTGTTATCATGGTCCTCCAATATTTCGATAATGTGAAATCCTTCAAATAGACACTTTTTCCATTTTTTTCTTCCTAATATAATTAATTTTTTTTTCAGGAGGCACTTTTTGATGTTGGAAAGAGTCAAACAAGAGTCAAAAATCTGGCAATAGTTGATTTAACAAATCCTTTTCATTTGAAAGTATTCGTGAATGATTTGACCTATGAGTTGTTTTTAGTTCACTTAATTTGATTACTTGCTCACTCAACACAATTTAATTTTGTAATATTTTCTGAAGTTACTCTTTCTTCTGGATTTTCTGTACTAGAAGCATCGTTCTGGTGTAGGTAAGGTAAAGTACATAACTGTTAAGTTTGATCTGTCGCAATCCTTATCAAGTCCATCCGGCAACAGCATCTAATTAATTTCCGAAAATCAAGATTTAAAATTATTCTCAAAAATGGCAGAGAACATGTCATGATACTTTGACTGGGTTCTGGTATTTTGTATTCAAAGACAACGATACAGCTCTGTTTATTTTTTACAACTTCTGGACTCCTCCTTGGACAGACAAAGGGTTTCCAGTCTTTGTATTATTTTTGTGTTTAACTAGAATGTACATACTTATGTATATGTGTGTGTGGGTTTTCATGAGTCAATATTTTTTCGGAGGTGGTCTCTTTGACAGCCGTTACATGATTTATATCCAGTTTTGTTTGCTATATGCAAAACTTAAAGCCAAACGACCACCAAGTATAGTAATGGGTCCTAAATGAGATGAGTGTTCGACCTATCCCGAGTTTCACAAGAAAATTGTATTCAGCGGTGAAGCTCACTTTTGTTTGAATGGGTACGTTAATGAACAAAACTCACGCATTTGGAGTGATGATTATGCGTATTTCCCCTAAAATAAAGCCGGCCAGACTGTTACAGGCAATGAGAAACTATACTGTTCCATGATTAATTATTTTTCGTTTGTGAATTGGCCAACGAAACCATCAATTTATTGAAGGAATCTTTAAACGTGCACATTATCTCGCATAGTGCACCTGTGGCGTGGCGATTTAAAATCTCTGCGATGGTTTTCGAGCAGTTATGGGAAGTTGCTTGTCTATATAGATAAGTCCCCGAGGCTTTTGACGGTTTGGAAGAGAACAATCGGCATGTCATTGCTGACATAAAGAAGCAAATGCTACAAAAAGTGGTCGAAAATTGGACCTTTCGGCTGGAATTGATTCCAGTCAACCATATTTTTATACTTGATAAACGATCCACTAATTTCCATCCCAGTATTAAGTAATTCCTCTGAGAGTTTCACTTGTTGTATTACAGCGATTAAACTTGAGATTGCGATATATACTACCTATCTTACTTTGAGCTTTTAGTTTAAGATCTTATGTTTTAAGTCTGTATATTTATAGCCAGAAGTCCGCTATACGTATATGTGGCACGATAAAGATTTTGGGTCTGACATTGAATCTTTTTCTATCAAAAATGTATCGATCATTGAAATTCTATCGAAGCTTATGATTAGACACAAACTACAATAGTTTTATAAACGGAAACCTATTTCTTACTATAACATACCACTACTAAAACGAGAGTGCAACAAAAATGCTATAATGGCTCTCACAACTGCACACAACAATCCAAGAGTGCTTGATCATAGCATGTCGATGCCTTAAAAGGAATTGCTAGGCTTTGGGGAGAAAACAAGGTGAAACTCATCTGAAGTAAAAACAAAAACAAGCCACCACTATTGGCAGCAACGTGTCAGAGTCAAAGTTCAAAACACACACAACCTCTGCGGCGAGTGTGTGTGTGACTTGAGACTTTAGGATTTCACACTAAATGCAAGTCTGCTGTTACTCGGCAAGCACTTTGACCTTTCGCCTAAGTGTTAACAAATCTGCTTGCCGAATGCAACGCCAGCGTGTATGCATGTCAGCAATGTAACGGGGCTATATACATATTTACATGAGGGCATTCTTCTTATACATTTTCGATTACCGACTGCCGGGGGAGGCGTGTTGGAGTGGTTGCCACTCGAACTGCTCGAGGCCAGTTAGAAGTGCTCAATGCATATGCTCTTGAAATCCAGTCTGCATTTGCCTACCTTGCCTTGTGTAACTTTCAATTGGAAATAAATCCCTTAAAAAGTGTTGCAACATGCAACATGCACAGCTGCCCGCAGGGAATGCACTTACGCACTCTTGTGAACCGTGTAGCGTTTAAGCTCGGCATCTCACGTGGTTGCCGTAAGTCGACATATATAATCAATACCTTTCTTATATAAATGAGGAAGTGTTTACATGTGTATAGCTGCAGTTCAGTGTTTGTGGGGGAAGAGAGCAGGTGTGGCGGAAATTGAATGAACACAAATACATTTTCTGGTTTGAGAAATTATTTCACAGAGGGCAAAGTGGAGACAGTCAATGCTTCGATTTGATATAAAATACTTTTATTGCGTGACACTTTTGTGGTTTTCAGAATGACTAGTGGTTAATTCTCACATCACAAGCCACGTCTATAGACTTGTATGCTTATGGTACAAAGAAATTTAATAGCTTCGTCCATATATTTTCTTCTCCTTTGGCACTCAAGCGTGGGTGGGTATGGCAGAGAGCACAAAACTACGCCGATTGGCTCTGACTTTCTTTGCGAGGTTACGGCAGTTATACATTCCAAGTGCAGACAGATCCTTATGGACTTAGTTCTTCTGTGAGCACCCATGGGTCGCGAATCGAACGAGCTTTTCTCTAATCAGCGCATTCGTAGAATTTTTTTGCGCTTAATTCTATCCACGTTGTCGCAGAGTTCATACAATTTGTGGTGCCATCTTTTTCAGTACTCATCGTGCATCTTCAGGCAATATAATCGAATGTATAAAGGTGGCATATTTTATCAATTTAAAAAATAAATTTTTGAATTAGGTGGCAGCTCTTTTGAAAAATAATTGCCAATCGAAGCTATCTATAACGAAGGTAGCTTGACGTTCATAACTTATTATTTGTACAAAATTTTTGAACAGGTGGCAGCACTTCTGAAAATTAATTCCCAATCCAAGCCATATTTGACACCTGTAGCTTGATTTTGTCAAAATTATTATTCTGTTTATCCTATTATTTTGTATGAATTCCAATTTACGAACAGGTGGCAATACTTCTCGAAAATCATTCATTATGCTTATCAAATATAAATTTTTAATACATAATGGCAAAACCTTTTCTTCAATCTCGTTAATTTACTGGCGGTTTTACTTATTACAATATCAATTTAATGCGATACAAAAAGATAAGGTGGCAACGCTTATAAAAAATATTTTCTATAATTAATTTGTAAGCTCTCTAGTTTTACATTCCAATTAAATAACTTTTATTTATTTATTTTATTAAATTTATTGTAAAAACAGGTGGCAGCCCTCACCAAAAAAAAAATTTCGACTGTTGGAATGATTTCTTAAACATACTTGGGTTAATGTTCACCGCATTGCGTTACTTATTCTTTTATCACTTTAATTAGAGTTATTTGAATACCTAATTTTAAAGAGGTGGCAGCTCTTCTAAAAGTATTTTCACCTGCAAGCTTACTTAAATACTCCAGCGTATATAGCACTTCTTTCACTAACGAATTTATTGAATTATAATGTTTAAGAAGGTGGCAACCCTAAATTTTTGCGCAAGCCAAAAAGTCATGTTGAATAATTGTTATTGTAATTATTCAATAATTTCAACTGCTGTATTCCATACTTGATTTTCCATAAATAGTTCTTACAAAATTAGCTGGAATTTTCTGCTAAGAGAAAATCTTCATGAATTATACTTACTCGTATGTATATTTGTACGTATTGGCTATCTGTGAAACTGATTCCCCTACTAACATGCACCTTTTCTTCGAAATTATGCGAAACACAAACACATGAAGAATGTATTGGGAGGAACGAAATTTCTATAAGTAAGACCTTGAAACTGGTGCTCTTATTAAATATGAAGAATCTTCTTGGTAATGCAACGATCTGATGAATTCGTAGAAATCATGTTTGAATAACGCTTCCACATAACGAACACACCCATCCAGTTGAGTCTTTGGGCGTGCAGTATTAAGTTTATATCTTAAGGGCCCACAAAGAGTTCATAGTAATTCATGTTACGTATACGCAGTGACGGCCACCGCATCGGTGTGTTTCTTATGCCTCGCTGCAGAAATTTGCAATTCAACACTTTGTGCAGCATTTCTAGCAACATTTCGACCACCTCCACTGGAGTTTAGTTTATTTGTGAATTTAACGGTTTTGTGTTTAAACCTTTGAAGAGCAATTCGTCGAAATTTAATTTGAGGCGGAAATAAACGACGCAAAATTGTAGTATATCTGGTTTTACTAGGAAATAAGCAATATGCTCAACACTTCTTTTGTAGTTTCTTAGCTTTAAAGATTGTTTCGTTGTAAAACAGGGAAGCTGATTATAATGAGTAATTGGATAAATGCTATTCTCGTAAATGAAAGGAATATAGTGAATATTACATGTAATACTTTGAGATATTTAATGAATTATATGACATACAATATAATGAGTGAAAGAAGGGCGTTATTTTCTCAGATATCCAATTTATCCGTTATTTATTTGTTTTTCAATATACAAAACACTCTTGTAATTTACTCTGCTGCTTTCTTAAAATCAGAAAATAAAATCCTCTTATAAACATTTCTTTGGTCGAATTTTTGGAGAAATTCTTAACAGTATTATTTACTAAACATAAAAGCTAATCTCGCTTTCTTTCAATCTTCATTGCAGTAAAACATTAAAGCAATTTTTGTGTTGTTGAAACTATAAGTTGACTTGCACTTTCTGCCTTTTTGCAGCGCTTCCCAAACACATAAATATTTATTACTTCGTCAGTTTATTCTCTCACATAAACGGATTTACTCATTTTGCAGTTTACTCACTTCGGCCAAACGTCGAGCAGAGCGAAAATAAAAAGTTCGTCTTAAGCTGGATAAAGGTTGAAAATAAACACTTCCAATCCATTCCGCCACTCTCGTGCTGAAATCATAAAAAGGTTTAAGTCGCCCAAGTGACGCAGAAAGCCAAAATGCGTTGCAAACAATTCTGTGCTTACCTTTAGTCAAGAACAAATAAAATAAAGCTAAAAACCAATTTTACGATGTTGTACGTTGCAGTCGGGCTTAGGCGGGCAGTTAGCTGATTACTTTGGCATAATACTATTACTGGAGCAAAAATAAAATGTGTTATGAAATCTTAAATCTATAATTTGTTTAGCAATTTAAATTATGTTTTGTAGAATTTTTGATGCGGGTTGATAGCGAGTCTTTGCAGTTGTGGTGAAAGTAAGGTAAGGTAGTCAAGGCGGCGTTGAAGAAAGTAAGTTGAGTTAGTAAAGATTGTAATTATAATTGGTTATTAAGTCAAAATTTTCTAAGGTATGGCAAGAAGGATTTAGTTTGAGAACAATGTTTCAAAACAACCAACTGAAGAAAATTAGAAGGAAAAGTTAGGTTATACTGGCTAGCTATCACACCTTTCCTTAGTGAAGCCAGATGTAGGTTCAGTTCAATTTCAGCTGAGGTATTCGTCATACAGAACGTGAAAGGCTTTTTGCGAACTTGAAGAGCAATTTGACATCTGCGTTTGATACTGCGTTTAGTCTCTTGAACTCTGAAGTTGCTAGATACTTAAGACGAGATCTATGTGGTGCTCGACGTAGCCATAGGTGGTGTTTCTCTCATGTAAACTTCCTCGCTCTTTCTGCATATATCGTCAACACTTGTGCGCGACCGGATCGTATGTGATGCCAGTCGGTTGTGACCTGTCAAGAGGCCAACAGTCGTCCGGCTATCGTTTCGAGATCGTGTTTTGGTGCGTGTTCTTACTTCGGGGCTTTGGAACATGATTTTGTTGATCCAAAATGCCCGTTAGGCATACCATTCCACCTTAATCCGTATGTCAGTCCCTTCGCGATTTCAGTTCCTAGATGGATGGCCCTTTTGGTAATATTTTTGTGTCTCTACGGCCTCAGTGCTTCTTAGAACATTGTCTGATGTAATGCGAGTGACTTTACTGCCTTAATTGCCCGCTGTCTGGCGACGTAATAGTTATATTTTTCATATTGTTACCTTAACTATCGCAGCAGTTTTCCTGACCGCAATGATTTCCGCCTACAATATACTGTAGTATTCCGGAAGTATGAAGGATCGCTTACGAGCCAGCTCCGAGCAATATGTTCCGGCGCTCACTGCATTAGCCATTTTTGTTGTGTGTAACTTGAAGCTCCGAATAAAGTTTGAGGGCATATGCTCTATTGAACCTCCTGCTTAACGAGCTTTGCTCGGAGGTCGTTATGGAGAATTTACCTGACACAGTAAATCTTGTTGCTAATTTGCCTACCATATTTTCTGAAATGGGTACCTCAATTCATACTTGTAGTTCATAGATTTGTGTGCGGCATCGAGTGGAACCTTGGTTGTAAGATTCATCTGTCTCGAGGTTTAATTGCACTCGAAGTTGGTCGACCTCTAAAGCTGGATCTTCAACTTAAGGAGCTAAGCTTTTAAGTCTTTATGCCATCAGTAGTTAGTGGGTTCAAAAGGATCATAACAAAATAAAGTTCTGAAAGACAAAGCTTGGAAAAGTTTTTCGTGGAGTGAAGCTCCAAGTCATTACTAAACCTCAAATTTTCATAGCGAAAATTTCGAAAAATCGATTACAGTCAATTTCACCCTTTCAATGCTTTCAAAGCCGTGCTCTCACTTGCTCGAATTATTGCCGAAGTTATTTGCATAGTTGTATGTGTACGTTTTTGTATGTGTGTGCATTGAGGCCTGCACATTTGTTGTCGGCAAGTGAAAGTGACACATTTAATGGATATTTTTACACACTGCAACATTAAGAATTAAATTATGCACAAGACAAAAGAGTTTAGCAGCAATTCGTTGTACGCATTCACTCAGCTGTTGCTGTTGTTGTTGTTGTTGTGCGCTGCTAATGACTATTTCACACTTAATTAAGGTCAAGTGGCGGTGTGGGGGCCGGCAAAGTAATATGAAATTCAATTAGTGTGGGGAAATCACTTAGAAGAAGGGAGTTTAGGGCAATATTTAAATTTAATGAAGCATTTCATTTCCTCATTCCTTCTTTCCGTTGATTTATTTTCAATTAAATATTTTTTTTGTTTTATGTTTCGCTTTATCCTTAATTCGATTTGCAAGTGGCTGCTGGTGCACAGCATGACCAGAAGAGCAAAAAATCATTTAGCAGCCTGAAAATATAATTATTTAATTTGGTTATAATTGAATTTCCCAAAATTGATGTGGACCAAATTGTTTTCGAATCGCTTTAGTTTCGTGTACGAAGATGGATTGACAAAACTGTTTGTGATAACAAAAGGGCACGCAATATTTTGTGGATATACATACATATATACATAAATATACATATGCGCGATTTCCGTGGCTGAGAGCGAATCAACACAATTATTCTAACTAACCCTTGTATTTATAATAGCTTTGTATGTTATGTTAGGAGAATATTTTCCAATTCTTTTTTGATTTTTTGTATGAGTTTTTTGAATGAATGTCAAAGGCAGCTGAAAACGAAAGCTTTTGTTATTAGATTTATCCACATACTAAATCAATCTAAATCAGACACACTGAAAACTGCTTATTGGGACTATGAGAAAATATTAACGGTTATTAGAGAAATTGGTACATGTTTAAATGTATTTTCACTACATCGCTCACCTCCACTTTATCAACAAATAAAAAAAAGTGTACTTTAGATTATATTTAAAATGATTTTAATTGATCTGGTATTATACATCTCCGTTTCCCATTAAATATATTTATTTTAAAAATGTATAATACATATGTGGAAATGAAAGCACTAGATACTCAACGAGACGCTGTCCATATGAAGCAGCGAGAGACGATCGTTATGCGAATGTGTCCCGGTGGTTGCTGATGTATCGATGATGCGATGTAGCGCTCTGGATTGCTGACGGATCGAATTGAGGTAGATCGTGATCGAGTTGTTGTCGCGAAAAACGAATATTTGGAAAAAAAGGTCAACGCACAGGAATCGAGTTGTTGCAACGTTTCTATTTGAAAGTTTAAGCGAGTGTAAATTGTAGCGCGAGATCGGTGACGAAAAACGCATGTTGATGTGCGAACTGTATGTAACGAAGTGAGTGCTGCTTTCCCGTTGCCCATCCTTTTTGTTGAGTGGGTTGGCGTACATATGTATTGAGTTGTGCTGTAGTGTCATCAGCTGTGGTGAACTGCGATGCAGCATTAGGTTGCGCCAGTTTTACCGAGTAGAGGGGATGGATGCTTAACTCATCTAAACAGTACAATTTGAAATGGTTTTAGGGAAATATTCTTGCATGTTTATAATAATTTCTTATACTCTTTCACATATTTGATATAAAGTAAATCTGTAGAATGTGAATCCGTTTACGAGGTATGAAAATTAAGTAATGAGACTGATTCCATAAAAAACCTACTTGAAAATTATTCTACAACTCTGCCATCCCCTTCAAAGTAGTCCCCTTGGACAGCTATACAGCGATTCCAGCGCGTTTTCCATGCTTCGTAACATTTCTGGAACGCTTCGACTGGGATGTCCGTAATCGACTCAAAATGGGTT
Organism: Bactrocera dorsalis; assembly: GCF_023373825.1. Lineage (NCBI taxonomy): Eukaryota > Metazoa > Arthropoda > Insecta > Diptera > Tephritidae > Bactrocera > Bactrocera dorsalis. The sequence continues at coordinate 56,927,089 of NC_064305.1, forward strand.
CCTTTGACCACCGATTTTGTTTTAGGAAACAAAAAAAAGTCACAGGGTGACATGTCGGGCGAATAAGGCGGCTGTTGCAACACGGCGATCCCTTTAGAGGCCAAATACTGGGACACGCTGAGGGCGGTGTGGCACGGCGCGTTGTCGTGATGAAGGATCCAGTTACGAGCGATGTCTGGGCGCACCCTGTTCGAGTACTTGGCAATAGTAGACTTGATTCACAGTTTTCCCCGGTGGAACGAATTCTTTGTGGACGATTCCACGGCTATCAAAAAAGGCAATAATCATCGTTTTCACCTTCGACTTGCTCATGCAACCATTGTGAGTTTTGGCACGACTAAGAGCACTACCACCATACATTCTTACAATTTTACCGTACGTTTCCGAAGCTGTTTCGCCCAATCTGGCGCAAAATTTAATCGCGAAGAGTTGCTCTTGATTTCGGTTTTCCATTTTCGTGACGAGCACTACAAACACACGTTTACTCAACTTAACGCAGCAGGCGAACTAAACATGTTAGAGCGATGGTACTTATACCAATGGAGAGGGGAGGGATGCCAAAAAGGGAAAGGGACGTTGAAGTTCACAGGTTTACCACAAGCGCGGCTCATTACTTAATTGTCAAACCTCGTATACGTCATATAAACCTGGGAAAAATATAAATCGGTTTGGAATATACATACAATATTTCGGAAGACAGGTCTTCTGCCCATGAAAGGTATTTTTACATCTAAATTGGAAGCTGGACACAGAACTGACAAAATATATTATTTACAGCAGACTTATTTAAACTCATAAACGGCAATTTTTTAGTTAGTTTCCAAAGTTATGCCTATTAAGAGCATCCAAGTTGGTTTGAAAGGTCCTTCTGCTGTATTTATCTATAAGAACTTACGCAGGTTGCCTTTCATATTTTGGGATTTAGCGACTCTAGTCCTGCATTCGTAATGTTAGATATTTTTTGATTGTGTTGTGTATAGTAACTTAAAATATTCTTCTCGACCAAAAAATGGAATGAATGAATGAAAAATAATGTTTACGAAAATGTTCGCTATATTTTCGTAATACATTATTTTTTGCAACTTTCTTTAATTCAGTTTTTGGCGGTGAACCTTCATCAAGAACTAGTGTTTATCGATGGTATGGTGAATTCCATCAAGGAATCAGTGTTGTTTTGGAAAATATAGATGCCTCATTATTGTGAGATTGAGACACGTATGGTCTTTATTGAGACTAGCATACATAAGTATTGTATAAACATGAAGGTATGCCAGCAATAACGCGGCGAAGATTTTCTTGAAAGGAGTCAGTAGTCTACGGTTTCTCTGCATAGACAAGCGCAAACTTGAGATATTTTAATGAAACGTGTTCATATACGAGCGTATAGGACTACTGCCACGACCACGAAACGCCATCAAAAGAAAACTTCTAAGCCAGAACAGGCACTGAATTAAGGTACTGCAATTTGACACAAGGGATCGCAGTAGCATGGGCTATCCGTGGGCAAGACATTTTAAAGAGTCGTGGCCCTACCCTAAACTATTAAAGCTGCAATACTCAAATTCGCTCCCACTCTCTTTATAACGGTAATGTTACTTAAGGCGCCATAAATCAATAACTATGTTATGAGAGGGCTTTAAAGGAGTCGGAGCGAAATTGGACGACCGCCCACTTCTATTGTTATTTTGCCTATCTCGAGACCCCGCTATACCGATTTCAATAAAACTTGGTAGGTGATATTCCTCGGAGATTTTTATATTGCTGTGTGAAAATGAGCTACGCCTACTTTCCATGGAACACAATCTTAAATTCATTTTGATTCCTTCACTTTCCAGCATAAAAATCAAAATTCCGTTCATATATCGGGACAAAAACTTTGCGCGAATAGAACTTTTTAACGTCTGCCACTAAATTTTTTCCAAATAGAAACAAAACTGTTTTAGACCCAAGGTGCTGAATATGTGAACCGCAGTACCTTCAGTTGACTTTTTACCGAATATAACGGCCGACGTGTGAAATATCTAACTGAAATTTTGAAAAGTGCACTTCTCGGTAATAGAAGGTCTGTGTTTTAAAAATTGGGTTGAATCGGGTCAATATTTCCCTTAGCCCCAATATACCTAATGTAAAGATTTTCGAACTTCCAGATGACTTTATACCATATATAGTATATCGGCCAACATGTGAGTTATCTCTAAGCAATTAAGAGAGCACCTTAGTATAATAACAGTGCATATTTGTGCTAAGAATGAATAAAATCGGGACAAAACTTGACCTAGACCCCATATAACTAACAGATCTCAGGTATATGAAGGTATTGCCGCGGCTTAAGCTTTACAAGTTGTTAAAGTACAAAATGTTCAGTTATACCGGAACTTATGTTTTCCTTTCTTTTTATGATTCACTTTGCCTATAGAGCAGGGACTTCTTGAAAATTTCACGGCGCCTCAATAATGGCTTATGGATTATCATCACTAGAAGTGCGACAATGTGGTAGTATATTATCGTACAAATTTAACTAAAAATTGGCTTCATTGTTGAACAAAATGTCGTTAAGCGTTATTTTGGCAAAATTTATTACCTATCCAATTACTCGGTTTGCAAATGTTGTTCCGTAGTAAGTCCATTAATTATAAAATGGCAAGCCAAATTGAGCATAAATATTAAGGGGTATTCTACTATAGAATTTTGAAAAAAAAATCGATTTTTTTTTATATATTTAAAACTTAGACCCTTAAGAACATATCCTCCAAAGGATTTTTAAAAATTAAAATTATTTTAAAAGCTACAGTTACTTTAGTGACGCAGTACCTAGCCCGGTAGGTAGGTAGACTCACTTTTTAAACGCGTTTTTCTCGAAACTACTTTTTTCCACACGGTACCGGCATTATTTCAAGTTTTATACAACCGATTTACTTGAAATTTTGTGTGAACCTTCTTTATATAATTCTTAATCCTTTGTTTTTAATATTTAAAAAAAATTCAGGAATTTCAAAGAAAGCGTAAAAAATGATTTTTATTTTCAGGCAGTCGCCATTTAAAAAAAAAAAATTTTTTTCGTCTTCCCTGAGGTAGGGACTATAACAGCATCCTTACTGATTAAGAATTTCTTTTGATTTTTTTTTTTTCAGACCACCAATGGAGTCAGGATCAATGTCACCAGGATGCGCCAGTTTTTTTTACACCTGTCGCTCAGCCCCCCCTCTAATTATTTTAATTTTTAATATTGTTTTGTAAAAATTTTTTTCTGTATGCTTAAGATATCAATAAAAACACCATAAAAAAATGGATAATAAAAAATATTTTTGGTTTTTTTTTAATAAAATTCGAAAAACTGCCCAAAATTTGATTTCTTAAGTAGAATACCCCCGTGACAGCTGTCAAAAGGACCGAAAAAAATTACCGTTTTCAACTTACCATCAAAAGTACCGCATTGATATCAGCGTAAATCACTACCAATCGAAATCAGAAAATTATAACATTTAATATTCACAGCCGAAATTTTGTAAAAATTGTTACGAATGCAGTCAATTTTGGACAATATTCCATTCCTTGTCAGCTTGCCTTAATGCGACTGAGGGCATAGCTTAAAAAATAATATTATCAACAGAAACAGTTAGTTTTGAAGCACTTTAATAAACGGGTGATTTTTTTGAGGTTAGGATTTTCATGCATTAGTATTTGACAGATCACGTGGGATTTCAGACATGGTGTCAAAGAGAAAGATGCCTCAGTATGCTTTGACATTTCATCATGAATAGACTTACTAACGAGCAACGCTTGCAAATCATTGAATTTTATTACCAAAATCAGTGTTCGGTTCGAAATGTGTTTATCGACAAATTTTGTTCAGCGATGAGGCTCATTTCTAGTTGAATGGCTACGTAAATAAGCAAAATTGCCGCATTTTGGGGTGAAGAGCAACCAGAAGCCGTTCAAGAACTGCCCATGCATCCCGAAAAATGCACTGTTTTGGTGTGGTTTGTACGCTGGTGGAATCATTGGACCGTATTTTTTCAAAGATGCTGTTGGACGCAACGTTACGGTGAATGGCGATCGCTATCGTTCGATGCTAACAAACTTTTTGTTGCCAAAAATGGAAGAACTGAACTTGGTTGACATGTGGTTTCAACAAGATGGCGCTACATGCCACACAGCTCGCGATTCTATGGCCATTTTGAGGGAAAACTTCGGACAACAATTCATCTCAAGAAATGGACCCGTAAGTTGGCCACCAAGATCATGCGATTTAACGCCTTTAGACTATTTTTTGTGGGGCTACGTCAAGTCTAAAGTCTACAGAAATAAGCCAGCAACTATTCCAGCTTTGGAAGACAACATTTCCGAAGAAATTCGGGCTATTCCGGCCGAAATGCTCGAAAAAGTTGCCCAAAATTGGACTTTCCGAATTGGACCACCTAAGACGCAGCCGCGGTCAACATTTAAATGAAATTATCTTCAAAAAGTAAAATGTCATGAACCAATCTAACGTTTTCAAATAAAGAACCGATGAGATTTTGCAAATTTTATGCGTTTTTTTTTTTAAAAAAAGTTATCAAAGCTCTTAAAAAGTCACCCTATACAACTTTCTTTAATTCAGTTTTTTGGCGATGAAGCTTCAATCAAGAACTAGTGTTTATTGATGGTATAGTGAATTTAATCGAGGTCGGAGGCGCATTTCGTGAAAGTTGTCCGAAATCAGTGTTCTGTTAGAAAATATAGATGCCTATTGTGAGATTGAGACACGTATGGTCTTTATTGAGACTAGCATACATTCAGTATTGTATAAACATGAAGGTATGCTAGCAATAACGCGCCGAAGATTTTCTTGAAAGGAGCCAATAGTCTACGGTTTCTCTGCATAGACAAGCGCAAACTTGAGATATTTTAATGAAACGTGTTCATATATGAGCGTATATGGACCACTGCCACGGCCACAAAACGGCATCAAAAGAAAACCTCTACGCCAGAACAAGCACTAAATTAAGGTACTGCAATTTGACACAAGGGATCGCAGTAGCATGGGCTTTTCGTGGGCGAGACATTTTAAAGAGCCGTGGCCCTACCCTAAACTATTAAAGCTACAATACTCAAATTCGCGCCCACTCTCTTTATAACGGTAATGGGCGCGATAAATTAATAACTAACTACGCCAGAGATATTAAATTTTACCACCGAGATGTTATGAGAGCGCTTTAAAAGAGTCGGAGTGAAAATTGAAGGACCGCCCACTTCTATTATTATTTTGCCTATCTCCAGACCCCGCTATACCGATTTCAATAAAACTTGGTAGGTGATATTCCTCGGAGATTTTTATATTGCTGTGTGAAAATCGGGTCAATATTTCCCTTAGCCCCAATATACCTAATGTAAAGATTTTCGAACTTCCAGGTGACTTTATACCACATATATCGGCCAACATGTGAGTTATCTCTAAGCAATTAAGAGAGCGCCTTTGTATAATAACAGTGCATCTTTGTGCTTAGAATGAATAAAATCGGGACAAAACTTGACCTAGACCCCATGTACTCGTAACTAACAGATCTTAGGTACATGAAGGTATAACCGCGGCTTAAGATTTACAAGTTGTAAAAGTAAAAAATGTTCGGTTATACCCGAACTTAGGCTTTCCTTTCTTGTTATGATCCACTTTGCCTATAGAGCAGGGACTTCTTGAAAATGTCACGGCGCCTCAATAATGGCTTATGGATTATCATCACTAGAAGTGCGACAATGTGGTAGTATATTATCGTACAAATTTAACTAAAAGTTGGCTTCATTGTTGAACAAAATGTCGTCAAGTGTTATTATGGTAAAATTTATTACCAATCCAATTACTCGATTTGCAAATGTTGTTCCGTAATAAGTCCATTAATTATAAAATGGCAATCCAAACTGAGCATAAATATTAACAGCTGTCAAAAGGACCGAAAAAATTACCGTTTCAACTTACCATCAAAAGTACCGCATTGATATCAGCGTAATCACTACTAATCAAAATCAGAAAATTATAACATTTAATATTCACAGCCGAAATTTTGTAAAAATTGTTGCGAATGCAGTCAATTTGGAACAATATACTATTCCTTGTCAGTTTGCCTTAATGCGACTAAGGGCATAGCTTAAAAAATAATATTATCAACACAACTATTATTTTTGAAGCACTTTAACATATGAAAATATACCTTTGATCTATTCCGCTATTGCCCGCAATTAAGCGGGATATTCACGTCATCTTTGACACCATTCTCACACATCGGTAAACGAATTAAACGCATTCAAAGGAATTAACACAAATTAAATTAAGTTGCGCAACAGCAGGGCTTGATTACATTTCGCTTGCTCACTGAAGTTGAGATTCCTTTCGGCGTTGAAGCGCCTGTTCTGTGCTTCTTTCCATATGATTTCCCAGGAAACATTTCTATTTCTGCGAATAACATACGAATACAATCACATGTATGTACATATGTATGCAGAGCAGCTGTGGGTGTGTCATGTGGCCTTGCGTGTGTGACAGTTAACCCTATTGAGGGAAATTAAACAAATCTAAATTTCTTATCTAAATGCCGACGAATGTGAATGAATGGGACAATTTTTTGTATATTTCCTGCTTCCTAGGCAGAAGCGATAAGCTTTCCAAATCTCACATATTTACTATACGAGTATGTGCATGTGCATACATAAGTATGTGTAAAGAATGCTTTAAAAAATTTGTCAGTCTTAATATTACAGCGTACTTGGGGAAGACTTCTAAGCGGAAAGAAAATGCAAATACGACGGAAAGGCTTCATTTGAAATAAATTTCTTACCACAGAGCGCTTATGCACACATACATGTAAAATATGTTTAACACAGTAATTGTGTAGAGTCGTTAGAACATTTTAATATTTGAGCGAGTGCTTTAATAATAGATAAATATAATTATTTAAGGCACAGCTTTGCTTTATTTTAACCGGTAACGCAGAGATCAAGTATCATAAATAAAGGAAAGGGCGGCTATTTACACCTGTTTCATTTTTAAAGATGTACCATTTGTTGACTCGCTCTTCAAATTTTCAATTCAACATTAAAGTAAACCTTAAAATTTTTTTTTAATTCAAATATTTTTTTCGTTTCATACTTGTAAGTATATTTTACCTTCCAGTCAACTTATAGGTATCAAACCGGTTCGCTTAAGATATGCCTTTTTGATGAATTCGGTTAATTTAACTTAGTAACTCATTTACTGGACGGTATCTAAAATTCGATACAAGCAGTTTCCGAAAATATTATATTTTGTGTGGTTGAGCTGATTAACGGGAATTTTATTTGTATAATATTATTGAGAACGTTATTTTTTCTTATTGCGCTCCAATTGCATATCGGAAGTTAGTTGCTTGTAAGAAGTGGTTTATTGCAGTTGGCAAAGTTTATTAAAAAGTGTTGATATAAATAGAAATGACTTCCAATAGAAGCCGGTGTAAAAATTACGCTGACACATTTTGTGCCATTTGTAGAGAATACACCTTTAAAGAAAACATAAGACCTATGTATGTCAGAATTTGTTAAAAAGTCGTATTTAGATTACTTTGGAGTTGATATTGGTGAGCAAGATAAAAGCTGGGCTCCACACAATACTTGCTGTGTAAATTTGCAACAGTGGACTCAAGGAAAACGAAATAGGCTGAAGTTTGGTGTGCCGATGGTTTGGAGAGAGCCCAGAAATCATTTAGACGACTGTTACTTCTGTTTAGTGAGTATTGCTGGTACTAATAGGAAAAATGGAATGAATGATTCTCCAGAGCCGAGTTCGGAGTTTGAACATAATGCCGCTAATGATCTAAGTGATTGCGACAGTGTTTTCGAAGACACAAAAACTATTCCTCAACGTTTTAATCAATGCGAGTTGAATAACTCAATTCGAGATTTGGCCTTACGAACGTACGAAGTGTTAGCTTCGAGGTTAAATGATAAGAAATTGTTAGAACGCGAAACAAAAATAACTTATTACCGCACCAGGGATAAAGCTTTTTTAACATTTCTTACTAAGGAAGGCAATCTGGTGTTTTGTAATAATATAAATGGTCTTATGCCGGCAATGGGGCTATCCAAGTATCTACCTAGCGATTGGCGTCTCTTCGTGGACAGTTCCAAGAGAAGTTTGAAGTGCGTCTTATTGCACAATGGCAATGTGTAAGCATCAATTCCAATTGCGCACTCCAGAACAATGAAAGAATAATATAACATTGCATTAGTGATGAAAAAGATAAAATATCAAGACCACCAATGGATCATTTATGTTGATCTTAAAATGGTCAATTTTCTTCTTGGACAACAGAGTGGTTATACTAAGTATGACAACGATTTTGATAAATCAGTGACTGAAACTGAACGAAATGCGTGGGCATCATTCGGGCAAGTTATAAAAAATTTCTTGGGAAATAAGAAAGCCCTAAATTATGTTCAATTAGTGGAGAATATGCTGGATAAGTTCAGAGAACTTGGCTGCAACATGAGTATTAAAATCCATTATTTGCACAGTCACTAGGACCGATTTCCCGAACGTTTGGGTAATTTAAGCGAAGAACAAGGAGAAAGGTTTCACCAAGATATCAAAATTATGGAGAATCGGTACCAGAGAAGGTGGGATACACATACAAGTATGATGGCAGACTACTGTTCGAATTTGCAAAGAGACTCTGATCCGGCTGTTCATTCCAGATTTTTTCTTAAAAGAAGCTTTACATTCTGTAACTAAATTATTTTAATAAATCTGTATGGAAGAGTTTTATTTTTTTATTTTTTTTTATATTCCTATGGAACAGTTTTACTTTTTAAATACTTAAAAAATTTGGGCATTTTTTAGGGCAATAACTATAACAGCAAACAAAAAATTTTGATGAAAAAAAATCTTGGTAAAAAATTTCGGGTAAAAAATTGTTTTCCAAAAAAAATGTTTTTTTTTTGGCAAATACTGTATCTGTAAATAAGAAATTTTGATTAAAAAATTTTTTTGAAAAAATTGACAGACGGTCATAATTGGAGGTCATAAGTGGAGGGTATAAAAAGCTACACATAACATAAAAACTAGAGCTGATTACAGATTTGAATTCAGCGTATCCAAATTAACTAGAATCAGTTGATAAATCCAAAGAAGAAAATTGAGCGTTGACCTGTGTAATCATTACCTTGGACTAAATTGACAGTTTGGTGTAATCTTTAGTCTGATAGAATCATCAGTCCATACAATGGAGAACGGTATAGATAAATGGTAACCAACCTAATATGTGGTTCCAAAAAGACGGGGCTTCGTGCCACACAGTACGTGCAACAACCGAATTATTGTGAGATTGAATGGCTTTCAAGAAGTTGTGATTTAGCACCAACACCACTTCTTGCGGGGTTATTTGAATCTCTTGATCTTTAGCAATAAACCATACTCTTCTCGAGCCTTTGAAGTCAATATAAAACATACTATTCATGGCATATGCCTTGATTTAGTAGAACATGTACACTGCAAAAGAAGTTGTGGAGGTCATTTAAATGATGTTTTAACTTAATTGTACGGTTGTGCTACAGATTAAATAAAAAACATTTCTTAACAATTAGTCTGTTTTTTTTTAAATAAAACATATCATTCTTATTGGAAAACCCTGTACAAGCAGCATATATTTACTTTTGTCCTCCTCGTTCTCCTATCATCTTTCATTTTTCACAGAGATTTTTATGTTTGCGTATAATTTTTTAGCCCAATAGTGTCTCACGTATCTAGAGAACATGTGATCATTTCCTCAGACTTCAATATTTAAAATTTTTTTTTTTTGGTATAGGCACGCCAGCACATTCAACTTCCTGAAAGTCTAAGTAGTACAGCATTATGATGCCTTATCTTGAAGTTGGCGGTTTCTTTTACTTATATCATAATGTGACACTGACTGACAAAAGAAAAATATCATGAATTTTAATACTATTCAAATGAAGCCCATACACTTTTTATAACCCTCGGCTGTGATGGCCTTCAGCTGCTTCAGTGCCTTAGTTTTTTGGTTTCGGTTAATTTTTTGAACGCCATTTACTAGATTTTTGGACTATTTTGACTACGTTTTCTTAATTACACATATCGTTTCTTGAGGAATGTAAGATTATCAGCTATGTGGTCAGGCATCTCTCTTGTGAGTTCTACTCGGCACCGTTTTTGCATAAAAGTCAAAACATTAACCAAAATGTGTTGAGTTGATCCATAAGAGATGTTGAGATCCTTTGATATCCCTCTGCTGCCAACATGAAAATTTTCAACCAGAGTTTCTTGAACTTTTTCGAGGTTACTGTTATTAAGCGAAGTAAATGGACAACTCGCATCAAGAAAGTTTTCGACGATTTCACAACCTTCACAGAATACTTTGTGTCACTCAAATACTTTTAGCCTTGATAAAGTAGTCTTCTCAGAACTTTGTGCAACATCTTCGACGTTTGCGTAGCCACGGATTTGAAACAAAGCATTTCGTGCAAATTCTTTGCTCAATTTTCCATGGTAAAACTCATCAGACAATATTTTTCCACTGTGAACATACAACAAAACAAATTTTTATTGATACATGGATATCAAACTATAAACAAACGTAAAAAAAGTTGTATAAATTTTTTTGATGATTTGATCTTGAATGTAAAGGGTGATTTTTTAAGAGCTTGATAACTTTTTTTTACAAAAAAAACGCATAAAATTTGCAAAATCTCATCGGTTCTTTATTTGAAACGTTAGATTGGTTCATGACATTTACTTTTTGAAGATAATTTCATTTAAATGTTGACCGCGGCTGCGTCTTAGGTGGTCCATTCGGAAAGTCCAATTTTGGGCAACTTTTTCGAGCATTTCGGCCGGAATAGCCCGAATTTCTTCGGAAATGTTGTCTTCCAAAGCTGGAATAGTTGCTGGCTTATTTCTGTAGACTTTAGACTTGACGTAGCCCCACAAAAAATAGTCTAAAGGCGTTAAATCGCATGATCTTGGTGGCCAACTTACGGGTCCATTTCTTGAGATGAATTGTTGTCCGAAGTTTTCCCTCAAAATGGCCATAGAATCGCGAGCTGTGTGTGGCATGTAGCGCCATCTTGTTGAAACCACATGTCAACCAAGTTCAGTTCTTCCATTTTTGGCAACAAAAAGTTTGTTAGCATCGAACGATAGCGATCGCCATTCACCGTAACGTTGCGTCCAACAGCATCTTTGAAAAAATACGGTCCAATGATTCCACCAGCGTACAAACCACACCAAACAGTGCATTTTTCGGGATGCATGGGCAGTTCTTGAACGGCTTCTGGTTGCTCTTCACCCCAAATGCGGCAATTTTGCTTATTTACGTAGCCATTCAACCAGAAATGAGCCTCATCGCTGAACAAAATTAAAGCGCGAAACACATTTCGAACCGAACACTGATTTTGGTAATAAAATTCAATGATTTGCAAGCGTTGCTCGTTAGTAAGTCTATTCATGATGAAATGTCAAAGCATACTGAGCATCTTTCTCTTTGACACCATGTCTGAAATCCCACGTGATCTGTCAAATACTAATGCATGAAAATCATAACCTCAAAAAAATCACCCGTTATTAGATTATTCTCAGGACAACATGTTCCAATGCAATATCCATTGCTGCTAACATCATAATTCATAGAATGTAAAATCGCTAGCAATTAAATTGGTGAAATCGAATTTCTTAAAACATTTGCAAAATAAATATGTAAATCTGATTGAACATAACGGCAGAAAATAACCTGATTGGATCACAAGTACTACATCAAAAAGCTGGCTTACGAGTAGTGTTAATATAGCCACTTGATGTCATGTACATACATATATACATATCCTATCGAATATTTTAGAAGTGTGTGTTATCTAAAATAGAAAACAAGATATTCGAAATTTAGTTTTTACTGATTACTGATTTTTACTGAGATTGAATATATCATGCTGAATATAAGTACAGAATTTTAAGCTACTATTACGTGATATAACCAAGTAATAACCAAAATTTAAATTCTATGTCGCTATGAGAAGCATCGTTTTTTGATTTTATTATAACTTTGAAAAAGGAAGTTACGTTATTTTGCATTTTTGGCGACAATTTGTAGAAACTATTCTGTATATATCTACATACTTATTTATTTTTAACTGTGTAAAGACTTTGGGCTTGTCCAAATAAAATTCTATATTTGTGAAATATATAAATATATGTGGAAGGAAAATTGAACCAGCAAAAACACGTTCGTGGCTTCGATAAAATAATTTTTTATCAACTATGCTCCGCAATGCAGACAAAATGAGGCCTCCTGAAATTAGGGGATGAGAAAGTTTCACGTTACCAATGGAGAGTATATGTTCAATTTTGTTTGCTTCTTTCAGTTTTCTGAATTATGAAACGTGATACGAGTAGATACTATAAATAGGGGTGGTCATTTTAGAGTTTTGTTTGTATTATTTAAAACAACAGAAATGCATATCAAGGAAAAAGTAAAGTTTTGGTTTATTATTTGGACACTTTCTGGAATTAAGCGTTAAATTTCTGTAAAAAAATCTGCCTTCGGGTAAAGCTTTGCATCACATTGTCCAATATAGCCGCCGAGTGTTGGTTTCCAAAAGCCATCGCTATGATATATCAAGACCATTGACTTGACGTACCACACAAAAGGTAGTCTAACGTTGTCAAATCATATCAACATGATGACTACTTGACAGGCCCAATTCGTTGTTTCAAAAGATCGTCGCAATATTATAAATTTTTTATTGTCAGGCTTGGTCCAGTATCCCATTGCTTTTATTTTCTACTTTGAAGATTAAAAACCACAAAAGTCGCGGGAAATTTGCCTGTAACACTGATTCACCCCGATGAGTGAAAGGATAGCCGCCAACCTAAATTAGGTCACAATAGTCTAATATGTGCACACACCTCGACGGAAAAAACGAACGACCATACCAAAGAGCAATTCTACGAACGCTTTGAGAAATCGTATAAAAATTGTCTCCGCTACGCTGTTCAGACCGTGCTCGGCGACTTTAACGCCAAGGTGCGCAAAGAAGGCAACTTTGGATCAATGATAAGAATATTTAGCTTTCAGGACCCCATCTCCGACTGTGGCGAAAGGTTAGTTGATTGTGCCGCGTCGCGTAACATGGTAGTTTGTAACACTAGGTATTATCATATAAATATATGTACATAAAGCCACCTGGTTTTCTCCTGATCAAAACACACGCAATCGAATTGATCACGTTGTGACAAATAGATAAAAGCGCGCTTCCAGTGTACTAGACGTCCGTTCTTCGAGGACATATAAGAAGAGTGGGACACCATCTCTTGTTCTCTCCCTATCGCTTCGGAAGAGGCAGTAAGTTACTACCGTTCACGCAGAAATACTTGGCATGTGGTGAATGCGGCGCCGTCACTGTAGAGGAAAATGCGGCGTACAAAGCCAAGTCTCGGGCTAGCATCTGTAAATACAGAAATGGAAGCGTGATAACCTGCTAAATGGGGGAAGCAGTGCTGCGATGGGTGCAGAAGAACCCACACCAACAATTTACCGAGACAGCATGGAAGTCCATTCGAACAAGATGAGGTCAAAACAGCTCGGAGGTGGCTTCAGAATAATGAAGCTAAAGCGGCCAATAGATTTCCGACTGGGCTGATTAACGCCTGTGGCAAGGAGACGGAAATACGCATGTTCTTGCAGTTAAGCAAGATTTGGTCGAATGAATACATGCCCACGGATTGTAATATGGGTGTAATCTACCCAATCCAGAAGAAGGAAATTCCGGCAGTCTGCGCTAAATATCGCGGAATCAGTATTCTTAACATCGCTATAATGTACGTGCCACAGCAGTGTGTGAAAGACTTAAGCCCATTGTAAATAAACTGATTGGACTTTATCAGTGGGACTGTGACCTAGTAAATCTATCATAGATAAGAATTTCACAATACGTCAAGTCCTGGTGAAGATTCTTGCCAAACAGATCGATCACCCCATCATCTTTTTGTCGATTTCAAAGCCACTTTCGACAGCACTGGTAGGAGCTGGCCATTCGAACACCTGTCTAAATTTGGTGTCCCTGCGAAACTAATACGGCAATGCAGAATGACTTTGAGCATAACCATCAGCTCCGTCAAAATCGGCAATTACCTCTCCGAGCCGTTCGATAACACACGATGTTTCAGGAAAAGGTGAGTCCCTATCGTTCATATTTGACAACATAATGAGGAAAAAAGTTATACGTGTCGCTAATCTGAACCGCAGTGGAATTATAAAAGTACAATGCTACTGGGGTACACAGATGATATTGACAGCGTAAGATTTAACAACAGAGCCTTCGGCGCAGCGTTTTCAAGCGTATAAAAGAGCAGCGAGAGAGTTGGTCTTGTGGTGAACGGGTACAAGACAAAGTACCTGAAGGCCGAATACAAAGACATTTCGCGTCTTGGGAACCACGTCACTGTTGGGTGCTACAAATTTATATAATTAAGGATTTTGTATTCCTTGGAACCAGCATAAATTTCAATAGTAATCTTAGCTTGGAGATCAGGCGCAGAATAACTCTTGTCAACAGTTTACTACTTTGGGATCGGTAGGCAAGTGAGAAGCAGCTTCCTTTCTCGACGAACAAAACTTTATACATAAACTTCGAAATATTAGAACCATGAACTCTCTTAGTCGTACGACGATGTGAATTTAATTAAGTGCTTTAAAATTCGCCGAAATCACTGGTTAGGAAATACCGTTTGCATGAAAAGACAATGCTCCTGCGAAAAGCTTCTCCGACTCAAGACCCATGGGAGGACAATGGAAGTTAGGGCACTCACGCATCCAATAGAAGAATCAAGTGCTTGCTGCATTTGGGATGTACAACTGGCGTGACCTCGTAAAGGATAGAAGAAATCGACAAAGTTTCGTGCTCTTGGCCCATTCCGACCCACCGTTGTAGTGCCAAAGTAGGAAAAAATATATGTGGAAATAATTTTTACCTAAAACCTTCCCGAAAAAGAATTCCACAGGTTGGTCGGACATTCGCAATCAGTTAAGTATTTGCCATTCTAGATGACATTTTTAAACATTAACAATTCCCACTCAATTCCTTATCCTTTCAAACTCTACTGCTTTTTAAGGCATTTCTCGACAAAATATACACATTTAGTACCTATAAACCGAAATGTGTGAGATATAGAAGAGTGGAAAAGCAGTTGGCCATAATGTTTGTAATGCAACGAGAGAAGAATGGTAGAATAGTAAGCGTGCAATATTATCGATTTGTTATTATTAAAGCTTCCGGGATTGGTTTGATGGCTTTGTGCTTTGATTGTAAGAAATAAATTTGAGGAAAATTGAAATTCGATAAAAATAAGAAACTTAAGGGGACTAACCAATAGACATTTTCAGAGAAAATCGATAAAAATCATGTGGGTAGAATAATGTTCGTCTTGTTTCTCTTTTGCTTCCATCTGAAACACTAAGCATGAAATTCTAGTGAAACCAACAAATTTGAGTTCCCATCGCCAAGCAGAAATTTCTCAAGCCTTCCACGCCTGCGGCATAGCAAATAGTGATGATTTATGACATCTCCATTGGCACGGAATTGCTTCATTGCCAGACGATTCACTTCCTGCGCATAAATTCATTGCTGACATTTGGGAGAGTGTAACAAAGAAATGCAGAGAAAAAATTATGTAGAGAAGAACACAAATTGAAACCAAAATCAAATAACAATATGAATACATCGACATTTTTACCAGCCGCGTGGGTAAATGGAATATAAATACGGGGCAGTGCAAACGAGAAATAACACAAAGCAATAAATGAACACAAACAGGACACACAGCAAAAACGAATTGTGTGATAAGCGAAAAACTGCTACAAACAGACATTTAAGCAATGCAAAAGAAAACTGTGATATAATCGCATCCGTGGGTGTATGTGTGTGTGTGTGTAAGAGAGAGTCAATGTAAATGTGTGCGTTTATTCATGTGTGTACGTACGTTTAACGGCAATCCACCGGCGACGATGGCAAACAAAATGGTTGGCAAAAGAATTCAGCCATAAAATTCGATGACAAAAACCAAAAGAAAGAAACAACAAAAAATTCATGAGAATAAACAAAAGAATCTGCCGAATTTGCGCAATTGCATCAACATGTAATAACTGTTATTTGTACAAGCCTTTCATATTATTGAACATGCATTTTATAGCCTCCGAGTGAACATTTGTCTATCTATGCGAGTGGAAATAGTGCTTTTAATGGATATTTCTGTGGTTGCACTAATGGATATTAGTAGTCTACTACACGTGTACATACATACATTTATAGATTGAAATGGAAAAATTCATACAATTTTTAAGGTGGAAAATATAAATAAACTGCTTGTGGAAGAATAACATCTAGGCAGGACAAAACCAAAAACCAATTTTTTGTCTTAGATGACTTGAAAATATTGTACGAAATTACGAAATGGATGACACTTTGGGCTTTTTGGTTGCCGGTAAAAACAACACAGAAATATTTCTTTTTCTGCTTGCATGTATAATAAAATGATACTTATTCTTGTAAGAATTTTCTAGATCCACAAAAAATGCCACTTATAATTTTTTGCTTGGTCGACTAGCTCAAAAGTTTTTCGAAGTTAGAGTTCATTCTTAAATCAAAAAGACCTTACATAACTTCATTTGAGTTGCTCGATATAACCTTATCTGCGATGTTGAGGAGACTTGTCCCACGGTAGTTGGCGCAGATTGCGGGGCCTCCCTTTTGTGGATTCAGCAGAGCACACATAAATTCCCATCGTTGGGCATGCTTTCTTCTGACCATATTTTACAAAGAAGATGATGCATGCTGCTTATCAGTTCTTCGCCGCCGTATTTCAATAGCTCGGGCGGTAATCTATCGGCCTCCGCTGCTTTGTTGTTCCTCATATGGGTAACTACTATTCAAACTTCTTCACTGTTGGGCAATGGAACGTCCGCTCCATCGTCACCGATTGTGGAATCGGGTTATCCTTCTCCTGGCGTTATGGTTTCACTGCCATTCAGAATGCTGAAGAAGTGTTCCCTCAATAATTTCAGTATGCTCTGGGCATAGGTGACTAGATCAAATTTGCGGGATCAACTTTGAGCAGACTCCTCAACATCGCGTATAAGGTTCTATAGAGCGTATTGTGTGAAAGATTAAAGCCCACCGTCAACAAACTGATTAGATCTTATCAGCTTGGCTTTAGAACTGGCAAATAAACAACTCACCAGATTTTCATCATGCGCCAAACCTTGGAGAAGACACACAAAGGAGGAATCGACACACACCATCTTTTCGTCGATTTCAAAGCTGCTTTTAACAGCACGAAAAGGAGCTGCCTTTATGCCGCGATGTCTGAATTTGGTATCCCCGCAAACTAATACTGTGTAAACTGACGTTGAGCAAAAACTAAAAGCTCCATCAGGATTGGGAAGGGACCTCTCCGAGCCGTTCGATATCAAACGAGGTTTCAGACAAGGCGACTCCCTTTCGTGCGTCTTCTTCGATCTACCCCTGGAGAAAATAATTTGAGCTGCAGAACGTAACCGAGGAGGTGCAATCTTGTATAAGAGTGTACAGCTGCTGGCGTATGCTGATGATATTGATATCATCGACCTCAACACCCGCGCCGTTAGTTCTGCATTCTCTAGACTTAACAATGAAGCAACGGAAATGGGTCTGGCAGTGAACAAGGGCAATACGAAATATCTCCTATCATCAAACAAACAGTCGTCGGACTCGCGATTTGGCTCCCACGTCATTCTTGACAGTCATAACTTTGAAGTCGTAGATAAGTTAGTTTATCTTGGAACCAGTATCAACACTAACAACAATGTTAGCTTAGAAATCTAACGCAGAATAGCTCTTGCCAACAGGGGCTACTTCGGATTGAGTAGGCAATTGAAAAGTAAAGGCCTCTCTCGACGAACAAAAACCGAACTCTATAAGTCACTCATAATTCCCGTCATGCTATATGGTGCAGAGGCTTGGACGATGATAACAATTGATGAGGCGGCGTTTCGAGTTTTCGAGAGAAAGGCTGTGCGGAAGATTTATGGTCCCTTGCGCATTGGGCCACGGTGAATATCGCATTCGATGGAACCATGAGCTGTACGAGATATACGGCGACATTGACATAGTTGAGCGATTTATAAGACAGCGGCTACGCTGGCTAAGTCATGTTGTCCGAATGCACGAAAACACTCCAGCTCTGAAAGTATTCGACGCAGTCCGTTGGAAGGCGCAAGTGGAGAAAGGAAATATTGGAATATCTAATTGGTGCCACGTAGCGAAAAGAAGAAACGACTGGCGCACTGTTGTTAATTTGACTATAATGTCGTTAGCGGTGTCTACACCAATAAAGAAGAAGAATATCATTTTTAAGTTAACTTGTGTTATAAAACTACATTTTTTAGTGTTTTTTTCCCAAACTGGAACATTAAAAAAAAAACATGTACGATAGTATAATTAAAAGTATTACCCATCTAATGCTGTAACATTTTCCTTGTTGACAATTTGTGGATGCATCCCCGGGCTATCAAGGATTAATGAAGTAAAATTTTTAAATAATTTCGAACAAAAAGTAGTCAGAAGGGGCAAAGTCTGTGCTTTGAGGTGGGTGAGGCAAAACTTCTCAATCGCTGTTTTCCTAAATTTATATTAAGACCGCTTAAAGATCTTGCAACATGAAGCTCAGCGCTGTCATGGTGGAAAAATCAATGAAATTAATTGTTGAATTGCTCCCTGAATTGCTGTCTAACATATATGTTTATTATATTAACCGATATATCATAAGATATAGTCAAAAAAAGAAGCAAAGATTCAACAATATAAGGCAGAAAACACTACCTTTTTTGGACGAGAGTTGCCGAACTGTCATTGCAGTGACATTAACTCCAGATTCCAGAAAGCTTCTCGGCTGGCATAGTTTATTACAAGATAAAGGGTTTCCTAAAATACTCAAAGGTTAATTTGGGGTACACCAAAATCAATCCTCTTTAACTTGGTTTGAGGCTGATAGCGATCTGTGGGTTTTTATGTGTCTATATATAGTTGTTGGTAATTTAGATTTATGGTATAAGAAATAATATTTACTTTTGTTAGGTTCTTAAATTGCTTTATATTTACATATCGTTCAAACTTCAGATGTGAACGATTTTAGTATCACTTAAGAGGCTACAATCTCATCATAATCAGAAGAAGACATAAAGTACTTGTTCTGATACTAGTTTCTAAATAAAAAAATATAAAACTTCACTAAAATTGTGACAACTTTAAGTTCGGTCACAAGTTAAGCCATAAGCCGACCTTGAACTCAACAAATCCTTGCGCGTTGGTCTAAATTTCATCAACTCAGCTGACATTACGTTTTTTGCTCTAATTTAGCCTTAAAGAATAAAAGCTTGCAAAAGTTGCACAGGCCGAACAAAAAAGCCTAAAGGCACAGCTACTCCAAATAGCGGCACATTATTAGAAACTGTGCCAACTTGGCGTCACGCTGCGTCGCTTAAAGGCCAGCCGCATGGCGTCGCCCGTTGCTCACTGACTTTTTGTCTACCTTAGGCAAGCTCTAGGCGTGCAAGATTGTCCTTCCGACCTCTGTTTGCCACGTTTTTTCCCTCTTCCCACCAGCAGGAGTATATCGCAGTTTGCTCTCGAAAATGTTGTATTTTCAATTGTGTTTTTGCTTGGCTGCATGCTTCATGGCTCTTAGCTTTTAGCAAATGGCAGTTTTTCAACTTTCCTCCGTTATATTGTTTGGTGTGTTGGCCATTTTTTGTAAAAACCAGACGCGCTTACACGTAGCTCGGTGTTTACGTGTCGGACGTGTATGTGTGTGTGTGTGTGTTGTTTGCGGGTTTGCGTAAGTACTTGCACCTTTCCATTAAGCTTTGCTACGCATTTCAGCGCGTTTCTTTCACCGTTTTCCTTATTTGCCTCAAACGTCACATACACACACACACACGCCCGCGATTTTGACATCTGATGAACCTGCTCTTCAACACTTTCGCCTTCTCCAATATTTTTTTCGAACATTTTTTTGAGTGAAAGTTTTTTTACTCCAGTGGCTTAACGGTGCCACACTTATCTACTAACACACATATAGAAGCGTATATGTTGTTGTTATGGTATTTTTTCAATGCTTAGTTGGTGCTTACCTCCATTGCAAAAAATGCGTGCGTGCCATCATTTCTTCCGAGCCGTAACCGTTCATTTAAATTGCAAATTTGGAGGCTTTTGTAGGGTACACCATTGAACGGGGTATATTAGGGTCTGCCACGATGTTTTTTAACACCCTCTGAACCTTCTCAGATCAATAGTCGACTTCAGTACCAAAGCATAAGAAAGCGCTTGCATCAAGTCGACGGAACGTCTTAAGCCTTTCGGCTTAGAAAACTCGCGGACATGACATCATAGTGGATTCTTGCGGCAGAATTGGAGCCGGATGAACAATAAGACCAAGAAAGTGAGATATGATGGTGTTATAAAAAAATTAATCTCTTCCCCAGCAAAAAAGAATGGATCAGCAACTAAAGGTGTAGAAGGGGAAGGAGAAATGTAAGTGTTGAAGAATGAGTGAAAGTCTAGCCTCTGGAACAGGTTTCTTCTGTAAGAACAGTACAGCTTCAGGATCAAGACAATCGGTAGCCTTTTAGTGGCAAACCCATAAACATACTTTCCATGGTCCCAAATTTCCCGTCTTGTAATAGTTGCTGGAAGCCCATGGCTACCGCAGGTTTTGTTAGTATCACCAATATATTGGGGTAACGTGGTGTGAAGATGTAGATCAAAAAGCTTTAAAGTATATTTGGGAAATAATGCGAAATTAAGTAGAACCAGCCTAAGAAATGGCGAAAACATACTGCCGTGTGAAAAGAAGTCTTCCGATGTATGTGACGAGACATTTCGAAGGCCAGTCAATACTTTTTTAATATGGTAAGTAAAGATCACTGATTTATTAAAAGCTCGAAGTTTTTGCTGGTGAGACTATATGATAAAGTCCCCAAGAAGTGTTTTAAAAGCTATCCATATCATCAAAGTACGGAATATAAATACTCATATATCATATTTGTTCGATTCTATTGTCTACTTTTCACAGACAAAGCTTCGAGCTTCAACAATTGCAAGAAATATGTGGCTAAGTTATGGTATTTAAGTTGGTCTCTGAGTTTTCTATCAGTAAGAAAAAATTTTACCACTTTTAACTTCTGTCAAAGTTCCTATTTAATACGAGTGCTTTGATGAAAACAACTAAAGAGAACTTAAAGGTCGTGGCCTACGAGACGAATTTGTTTTTTCCACAA